>NC_092053.1:62190750-62511833 GCF_003086295.3 Arachis hypogaea
GGCGTTGAACTCCAAGAAGGGACGTCTACACGTGCAACACTAAGCTCAGAGTCCCAAGCACACACCAAGTGGGCCCCGGAAGTGGATTTATGCATCAATTACTTACTCATGTAACCCTAGTAGCTAGTTTATTATAAATAGGGACTCTTACTATTGTATTAGGAATCTTGGGTCTCAGTTTTATCCATTGTTCATCTTAGGAGACTATTGTACGTTTTAGGGGCTGGCCATCTCGGCCATGCTTGACCTTTCACTTATGTATTTTCAACGGTAGAGTTTCTACACTCCATAGATTAGGTGTGGAGCTTGCTGTTCCTCAAAGATTAATGAAAGTACTACTTTTTCTATCAATTCATCTTATTTCGCTTCTAAGATATCCATTCGCACCCAAGAACATGAGGAAGATGATGATTATGTGTGACGCTCATCACCATTCTCCCCTATGAACACGTGCCTGACAAACACTTCCGTTCTATATGCAACAAGCTAGAATGAATATCTCTTAAATCTCCTAATCAGAATCTTCGTGGCGTAAGCTAGAATGATGGCGGCATTCAAGAGAATTCGGAAAGTCTAAACCTTGTCTGTGGTATTCGAGTAGGATTCAATGATTGAATGACTGTGACGAGCTTCAAACTCGCGAGTGCTGGGCGTTAGTGACAGACGCAAAGGAGGGTGAATCCTATTCCAGCATGATCGAGAACCGACAGATGATTAGCCGTGCTGTGACAGAGATGTGAGCATATTTTTCACTGAGAGGAGGGATGTAGCCACTGACAACGGTGATGCCCTTGCATAAAGCCAGCCATGGAAAGAGTAAGACTGACTGGATGAAGATAGCAGGAAAGCAGAGGTTCAGAGGAACGAAAAGCATCTCCATTCGCTTATCTGAAATTCCTACCAATGATTTACATAAGTACCTCTATCCCTATTCTATTATTTATTATTCGAAAACATCATTATCAATTTATATCTGCCTAACTGAGATTTGCAAGGTGACCATAGCTTGCTTCATACCGACAATCTCCGTGGGATTCGACCCTTACTCACGTAAGGTATTACTTGGACGACCCAGTGCACTTGCTGGTTAGTTGTATCGAAGTTGTGAACCATGGTATTGGCACCATGTTCTTGCGCCATTGCCAGGGGAGAAGAGCCATGAATTTTACATAATTAAGTGTAATCACGATTACGCGTACAAGTTGCTCACGTTGCCAGGATGTTCGAGCCTGGACATCACAATTTCGTGCACAAGTTTTTGGCGCCGTTGCCGGGGATTGTTCAAGTTTGGACAACTGACGGTTCATCTTGTTGCTCAGATTAGGTAATTTTCTTTTATTTTATTTTCAAAATTTTTCAAAATATTTCTAAAATTTTCTCATCTGATTTCGAAATAATATAAAAATGTTTTCAAAATTTTATTCAAAATTTTTAAGAATGAATTCTAGTGTTTCATGAAGCATGTTGAAGCCTGGCTGGCTGTAATCCATGTCTAATTCCTTTGGGAATGAGTATGTCAGGCGTGTCATGTCTGAATTACATGCTGAAGCTTGGCTGGCCATTGGCCATGTCTAGTGTTTTGGACCGGAGCTTTCATTGAAAGCTTGGCTGGCTAGTGAGCCATGTCTAATTCCTGGACTGAAGCTTTAGACTAAGAATGCAGATTCCTGGAATTCATATTAAAAATTTTGGAATCCTTATTTTCCTTTTTCAATTAATTTTCGAAAAAAAAAATAAAAAAATTAGAAAATCATAAAAATCAAAAAAATATTTTTCATGTTTCTTGTTTGAGTCTTGAGTCATGTTATAAGTTTGGTGTCAATTGCATGTGCATCTTGCATTTTTCGAAAATTCTCATGCATTCATAGTGTTCTTCATGATCTTCAAGTTGTTCTTGGTAAGTCTTCTTGTTTGATCTTGATGATTTTTTGTTTTGTGTCTTTTATTGTTTTTCATATGCATTCTTGAATTCTTAGTGTCTAAGCATTAAAGAATTCTAAGTTTGGTGTCTTGCATGTTTTCTTTGCATTAAAGTTTTTCAAATTGTGTCTATGATGTTCATCTTGACATTCATAGCATTCTTGCATGCATCACATGTTTTGATCTAAAAATTTCATGCACTGCATCTTTTTAGTGTTTTTCTCTCTCATCATAAAAATTTCAAAAATCAAAAAAAAAAAATATCTTTCCCATTTTCTCTCATCAAATTCGAAAATTTGGATTGACTTTTTCAAAAATTTTAAAATCAAATTGTTTCTCATGAGTCAAATCAAATTTTCAGTTTGAAAATCTTATCTTTTTCAAAATCTTTTTCAAAAATCAAATCTTTTTCAAAATTCTTAGTTATTTTCGAAAATTCCAAAAATATTTTTCAAAAATCTTTTTCTTATTTTTATATCAAATTTTCGAAAATAACATAATCAATTAATGTTTTGATTCAAAAATTTGAAGTTTGTTACTTGCTTGTTAAGAAAGATTCAAACTTTGAATTCTAGAATCATATCTTGTGATTTCTTATGAATCAAGCCATTAATTGTGATTTTAAAAATCAAATCTTTTTCAAAACTAATTTCAATCATATCTTTTCAAAAATATCTTCTTATCTCTTTCAAAAATTTGATTTAAAAATATCCTCTCTAACTTCCTAACTTCTTATCTTTCAAAATTGATTTTCAAATTTGTTTCAACTAACTAAGTAAATTTTTGTTTGTTTCTTAACTTTTTCAAAACTACCTAACTAACTCTCTCTCTCTCTCATTTTCGAAAATATCTTCCCCTTTTTCAAAATTTCTTTTTAATTTATTAATTATTTTAATTTTTAATTTTAAATCTTAATTTTCGAAAATTACTAACATTTTTAAAAAACTATTTTCAAAAATCACTAACTCTTTTTCAAAAATTATTTTCGAAAATTCCTCCTTTCCCATCTTATTCTATTTATTTATTCATCTACTAACATCTCATCTCACATCTCAACCCTCCTCACAGTTGTGTTTCTTCCATTATATTACATTCTTTGTCTCCCCCTCTTCTTCTACTCACACAGAGATCCCTATACTGTGGTATAAAGGATCTCTATTATTATTATTATTTTTTCTGTGCCCTCTTCTTTGTCATATGAGCAGGAGCAAGGACAAGAATATTCTTGTTGAAGCAGATCCGGAACCTGAAAGGACTCTAAAGAGAAAATTAAGAGAAGCTAAATTGCAACAATCCAGAAATAACCTTTCAGAAATTTTCGAACAGGAAGAGGAGATGGCAGCCGAAAATAATAATAATGTAAGGAAGATGCTTGGTGACTTTACTGCACCTAATTCCAATTTACATGGAAGAAGCATCTCCATTCCTGCCATTGGAGCAAACAACTTTGAGCTGAAACCTCAATTAGTTTCTCTGATGCAGTAGAACTGCAAGTTTCATGGACTTCCATCTGAAGATCCTTTTCAGTTCTTAACTGAATTCTTGCAGATATGTGATACTGTTAAGACTAATGGAGTAGATCCTGAAGTCTACAGGCTCATGCTTTTCCCTTTTGCTGTAAGAGACAGAGCCAGATTATGGTTGGATTCTCAACCCAAAGACAGCCTAAACTCTTGGGATAAGCTGGTCACGGCTTTCTTAGCCAAGTACTTTCCTCCTCAAAAGCTGAGCAAGCTTAGAGCTGATGTTCAAACCTTCAGACAGAAAGAAGGTGAATCCCTCTATGAAGCTTGGGAAAGATACAAACAGTTGACCAAAAAGTGTCCTTCTGACATGCTTTCAGAATGGACCATCCTGGATATATTCTATGATGGTTTATCTGAGCTATCAAAGATGTCACTGGACACTTCTACAGGTGGATCCATTCACCTAAAGAAAACGCCTGCAGAAGTTCAAGAACTCATTGACATGGTTGCTAATAACCAGTTCATGTACACTTATGAAAGGAGTCCTGTGAACAATGGGACGCCTATAAAGAAGGGAGTTCTTGAAGTTGATACTCTGAATGCCATATTGGCTCAGAATAAAATATTGACTCAGCAAATCAATATGATCTCTCAGAGTCTGCATGGAATGCAAGCTGCATCCAACAGTACTCAAGAGGCATCTTCTGAAGAAGAAGCTTATGATCCTGAGAACCCTGCAATAGCATAGGTGAATTACTTAGGTGAACCTTATGGAAACACCTATAACTCATCATGGAGAAATCATCCAAATTTCTCATGGAAGGATCAAAAGCCTCAACAAGGCTTTAATAATGGTGGAAGAAACAGGTTTAACAATAATAAACCTTTTCCATCATCTACTCAGCAACAGACAGAGAACTCTAAACAAAATGCTTCTAATTTAGCAAATCTAGTCTCTGATCTATCCAAGGCCACTGTGAGCTTCATGAATGAAACAAGGTCTTCCATTAGAAATTTGGAAGCACAAGTGGGCCAGCTGAGTAAACGGATCACTGAAATCCCTCCCAGTACTCTCCCAAGCAATACAGAAGAGAACCCAAAAGGAGAGTGCAAGGCCATTGACATAAGCACCATGGCCGAACCTACAAGGGGAGCAAATCCCAAGGAGGAAGACCTCCTGGGACGTCCAGTGGTCAATAAGGAGCTTCCCTCTGAGGAACCAAAGGACTCTGAGGCTCATCTAGAGACCATAGAGATTCCATTGAACCTCCTTATGCCCTTCATGAGCTCTGATGAGTATTCCTCTTCTGAAGAGAATGAGGATGTTACTGAAGAGCAAACTGCCAAGTTTCTTGGTGCAATCATGAAGCTGAATGCCAAATTATTTGGCATTGATACTTGGGAAGTTGAACCTCCCTTGTTCATCAATGAACTAAGTGATCTGGATCAACTGACATTGCCTCAGAAGAGACAGGATCCTGGAAAGTTCATAATACCCTGTACCATAGGCACCATGATCTTTAAGGCTCTATGTGACCTTGGTTCAGGAATAAACCTCATGCCCCTCTCTATAATAGAGAAACTGGGAATCTATAGGGTGCAAGCTGCTAAAATCTCATTAGAGATGGCAGACAGTTCAAGAAAACAGGCTTATGGACAAGTAGAGGACGTGTTAGTAAAGGTTGAAGGCCTTTACATCCCTGCTGATTTCATAGTCCTGGATACTGGAAAGGAAGAGGATGAATCCATCATCCTAGGAAGACCTTTCCTGGCCACAGCAAGAGCTGTGATTGATGTTGACAGAGGTGAAATAGTCCTTCAATGGAATGAGGACTCCCTTGTGTTTAAAACTCAAGGATCTCCCTCTGCAACCATGGAGAGGAAGCAGAAAAAGCTTCTCTCAAAGCAGAGTCAACCAGAGCCCCCACAGTCAAACTCTAAGTTTGGTGTTGGGAGACCACAACCAAACTCTAAGTTTGGTGTTGAACTCCCATATCCAAACTCTAAGTTTGGTGTTGGAGAGTTTCAACAATGCTCTGAACATCTGTGAGGCTCCATGAGAGCCCACTGTCAAGCTATTGACATTAAAGAAGCGTTTGTTGGGAGGCAACCCAATTTTTATTTATCTAACTATATTTTTCTTAGTTATATGTCTTTGTAGGTTCATGATCATGTGGAGTCACAAAATAAATATAAAAATTGAAAACGGAATAAAAAATAGCAGAAAAAAAATCACACCCTGGAGGAGCATCTGTCTGGCGTTCAGCGCCAGAACAGAGCATGGTTCTGGCGCTGAACGCCCAAAATGGGCAGCTTCTGGGCGCTGAACGCCAGAATAGGCATGGTTCTGGCGTTCAACGCTAGAAATGGCACACAAATGGGCGTTGAACGCCCAAAATGGCCACCAACCTGGCGCTGAACGCCCAGAGTTGGGTGCAAAGGCATTTTTACATGCCTAATGGGTGCAGGGATGTAAATCCTTGAACACCTCAGGATCTGTGGACCCCACAGGATCCACTCAGGATCTGTGGACCCCACAGGATCCACTCAGGATCTGTGGACCCCACAGGATCCCCACCTACCTCCACTCACTTCTTCTCACCACTCTCTTTCACACAACCCCATAAACACTCTTCCCCAAAAACCCTTCACCAATCACCTCAAACTCTCTTCCCCATCACCTCTTCACCACTCACATCCATCCACTCTTCCCCATAAACCTACCTCATAAACTCCACCTACCTTCAAAATTCAAAACCAATTTCCCACCCAAACCCACCCATATGGCCGAACCTTAACCCCCCCTCCCTTCCCTAATATAAAGCCCTCCATTCTTCATCAAATTCACACAACACACCCCTCTACACCCTTCTTGGCTGAAAACACTTCTCATTCTCCCTCTCCTCCATTTCTTCTTCTTCTTCATCTATTCTTTCTTTTATTGCTCGAGGGCGAGCAAAATTCTAAGTTTGGTGTGGTAAAAGCATAAGCTTTTTGTTTTTCCATTACCATTGATGGCACCTAAGACCGGAGAATCCTCTAGAAAGGGGAAAGGGAAGACAAAAGCTTCCACATCCGAGTCATGGGAGATGGAAAGGTTCATCTCCAAAGCCCATCAAGACCACTTCTATGATGTTGTGGCCAAGAAGAAGGTGATCCCTGAGGTACCTTTCAAACTCAAAAGAAATGAGTATCCAGAGATCTGACATGAAATTCAAAGAAGAGGTTGGAAAGTTCTAACAAATCCCATCCAACAAGTCGGCATCCTAATGGTTCAAGAGTTCTATGCCAATGCATGGATCACCAAGAACCATGATCAAAGTAAGAACCCGGATCCAAAGAACTATGTTACAATGGTTCGGGGGAAATACTTAGATTTTAGTCCGGAGAATGTGAGGTTGGCGTTTAACTTGCCCATGATGCAAGGGGATGAACGCCCCTACACTAGAAGGGTCAACTTTAATCAAAGGTTGGACCAAGTCCTTATGGACATATGCGTAGAAGGAGCTCAATGGAAGATTGACTCCAAAGGCAAGCCGGTTCAACTAAGAAGATTGGACCTCAAGCCTATAGCTAGAGGATGGTTGGAGTTCATTCAATGCTCAATCATTCCCACTAGCAACCGGTCTGAAGTTACTATAGATCGGGCCATCATGATCCTTAGCATCATGATTGGAGAAGAGGTGGAAGTTCATGAGATTATACCTCAAGAACTCTACAAGGTGGCTGACAAGTCCTCCACTATGGCAAGGTTAGCCTTTCCTCACCTCATTTGCCACCTATGCAATTCGGCTGGGATTGACATAGAGGGAGATATCCTCATTAAAGAGGATAAGCCCATCACTAAGAAAAAGATGGAGCAAGCAAGAGAGCCCACTCATGGAGCTCAAGAGGCGTATGAAGCTCATCACCATGAGATCCCGGAGATGCCTCAAATGCACTTTCCTCCACAAAACTATTGGGAGCAAATCAACACCTCCCTAGGAGAATTGAGTTCCAATATGGGACAACTAAGGGTGGAACATCAAGAGCACTCCATCATGCTCCATGAAATAAGAGAAGATCAAAAAGTAATGAGGGAGGAGCAACAAAGACAAGGAAGAGACATAGAAGAGCTCAAGGACATCATTGGTTCCTCAAGAAGGAAACGCCACCATCACTAAGTTGGATTCATTCCTTGTTCTTGTTTCTTCTGTTTTTCGTTTCTATGTTATGTGCTTATCTATGTTTGTGTCTTCATTACATTATCATTAGTAGTTAGTAACTTTGTCTTAAAGTTATGAATGTCCTATGAATCCATCACCTCTCTTAAATGAAAAATGTTTTAATTCAAAAGAACAAGAAGTACATGAGTTTCGAATTTATCCTTGAACTTAGCTTAATTATATTGATGTGGTGACAATGCTTCTTGTTTTCTGAATGTATGCTTGAACAGTGCATATGTCTTTTGAAGTTGTTGTTTAAGAATGTTAAATATGTTGGATCTTGAAAGAATGATGACTAGGAGACATGTTATTTGATAATCTGAAAAATCATAAAAATGATTCTTGAAGCAAGAAAAAGCAGCAAAGAACAAAGCTTGCAGAAAAAAAAATAGGCGAAAAAAAATATAGAAAGAAAAAGAAAAAGCAAGCAGAAAAAGCCAAAGCTCTTAAAATCAAGAGGCAAGAGCAAAAAGCCAATAACCCTTAAAATCAAAAGGCAAGGGCAAATAAAAAGGATCCCAAGGCTTTGAGCATCAGTGTATAGGAGGGCCTAAAGGAATAAAATCCTAGCCTAAGCGGCTAAATCAAGCTGTCCCTAACCATGTGCTTGTGGCGTGAAGGTGTCAAGTGAAAACTTGAGACTGAGCGGTTAAAGTCAAGGTCCAAAGCAAAAAAAAGAGTGTGCTTAAGAACCCTGGACACCTCTAATTGGGGACTTTAGCAAAGTTGAGTCACAATCTGAAAAGGTTCATTCAATTATGTGTCTGTGGCATTTATGTATCTGGTGGTAATACTGGAAAACAAAGTGCTTAGGGCCACGGCCAAGACTCATAAAAAGTTGTGTTCAAGAATCATCATACTGAACTAGGAGAATCAATAACACTATCTGAACTCTGAGTTCCTATAGATTCCAATCATTCTGAACTTCAATGGATAGAGTGAGATGCCAAAACTATTCAAGAGGCAAAAAGCTACAAGTCCCGCTCATTTGATTGAAGCTATGTTTCATTGATAGTTTGGAATTTATAGTATATTCTCTTCTTTTTATCCTATTTGATTTTTAGTTGCTTGGGGACAAGCAACAATTTAAGTTTGGTGTTGTGATGAGCGGATAATTTATACGCTTTTTGACATTATTTTTAGTATGTTTTTAGTAGGATCTAGTTACTTTTAGGGATGTTTTCATTAGTTTTTATGTTAAATTCACATTTCTGGACTTTACTATGAGTTTGTGTGTTTTTCTGTGATTTCAGGTATTTTCTGGCTGAAATTGAGGGACTTGAGCAGAAATCAGATTCAGAGGTTGAAGAAGGACTGCGGATGCTGTTGGATTCTGACCTCCCTGCACTCAAAGTGGAGTTTCTGGAGCTACAGAACTCGAAATGGCGCGCTTCCAATTGCGTTGGAAAGTAGACATCCAGGGATTTCCAGCAATATATAATAGTTCATACTTTGGCCAAGAATAGATGGCGTAAACTGGCATTCAACGCCAGCTCTCTGCCCAAATCTGGCGTCCAGCGCCAGAAAAGGATCCAAAACCAGAGTTGAACGCCCAAACTGGCACAAAAGCTGGCGTTCAACTCCAAGAAGGACCTCTACACGTGCAACACTCAAGCTCTGCCCAAGCACACACCAAGTGGGCCCCGGAAGTGGATTTATGCATCAATTACTTACTCATGTAAACCCTAGTAGCTAGTTTATTATAAATAGGACCTCTTTCTATTGTATTAGGAATCTTGGGTCTCAGTTTTAATCCATTGTTCATCTTAGGAGACTATTGATCACGTTTTAGGGGGCTGGCTATCTCGGCCATGCTTGGACCTTTCACTTATGTATTTTCAACGGTAGAGTTTCTACACTCCATAGATTAAGGTGTGGAGCTCTGCTATTCCTCAAAGATTAATGCAAAGTACTACTGTTTTCTATTCAATTCATCTGATTTCGCTTCTAAGATATCCATTCGCACCCAAGAACATGAGGAAGGTGATGATTATGTGTGACGCTCATCACCATTCTCCCCTATGAACACGTGCCTGACAAACACTTCCGTTCTATATGCAACAAGCTAGAATGAATATCTCTTAGATCTCCTAATCAGAATCTTCGTGGCGTAAGCTAGAATGATGGTGGCATTCAAGAGAATCCGGAAATTCTAAACCTTGTCTGTGGTATTCCGAGTAGGATTCAATGATTGAATGACTGTGACGAGCTTCAAACTCGCGAGTGCTGGGCGTTAGTGACAGACGCAAAAGGAGGGTGAATCCTATTCCAGCATGATCGAGAACCGACAGATGATTAGCCGTGCTGTGACAGAGCATGTGAGCATATTTTTCACTGAGAGGAGGGGATGTAGCCACTGACAACGGTGATGCCCTTGCATAAAGCCAGCCATGGAAAGGAGTAAGACTGACTGGATGAAGATAGCAGGAAAGCAGAGGTTCAGAGGAACGAAAAACATCTCCATTCGCTTATCTGAAATTCCTACCAATGATTTACATAAGTACCTCTATCCCTATTCTATTATTTATTATTCGAAAACATCATTATCAATTTATATCTGCCTAACTGAGATTTGCAAGGTGACCATAGCTTGCTTCATACCGACAATCTCCGTGGGATTCGACCCTTACTCACGTAAGGTATTACTTGGACGACCCAGTGCACTTGCTGGTTAGTTACATCGAAGTTGTGAACCATGGTATTGGCACCATGTTCTTGGCGCCATTGCCAGGGGAAGAAAGAGCCATGAATTTTACATAATTAAAGTGTAATCACGATTACGCGTACCAAGTTGCTCACGTTGCCAGGGATTGTTCGAGCCTGGACATCACAATTTCGTGCACCACAACACTAGAGGAGTAATGGAGCTGAACAATGTGGATGTACTGCTAGCTCAAAATAAGATGATTACCAAGCAATTGGCTAACCTCACCAAGAAGATGGAGAGGAATCAAGTAGCAGCAATCACCACTTTAGCAGCAACTCAAGAAGGAGTGAATGAAGAAGCAGAGGGTAGTCAGGAGCAAGCCAACTACATTGGAAATTCACCTAGGCAGAACCATGACCCATACTCCAAAACGTATAATCCTGGCTGGAGGAAACACCCAAACTTTGGGTGGGGAAATCAACAAGACCAAGGCCAAGATCAGAGACGCCACAACCCCAACAACAATGCAGCTAACCAACATCCCACACAGAGATCATATTAGCACTTACCTAACAACACATCTCAACATCCATACCAAAGCCAAAATGGCCCTTCTCATCCCTCCAATCTCAACTCTCCATCATCAGAAGAAAGACTATCAAGGATTGAGACTCTACTTGAAGGCATATGTATGGAAATCCAAGATAACAAGGTGTTCAAGGAGGAGGTGCGAGCCAATATCAAAAACCAGGGAGACACCATCAAGAGGTTGGAGTTTCAAGTGGGATACCTCTCTGAGAAGATTCCCAAACCTACGACAGCTTCCCAAGTGATACAGAGAAGAACCCGAGAGGTGAAGCAAAGGAGGTAAGATGGGAAGATTGTAAGATGGTCACTATAAGTGATAAGGGTACTGAGGAAGAGCTAAACAAACATTTAAAACAACCTGGAGATACCTCAGTAGAGACACAAGAAGAGGATCACCAAGAAACCACACTTACACAGAAGGAGCTACTGAAACTCTATGCACCTTTTCCCCAAAGACTCAAGGGTGGTGTAGAAAAAAGAATATACTCAAAGTTCCTTGATATGTTTGCATCTCTCCATGTAAACATACCATTCATCAAGGCTTTCCAACAAATGCCCTCATACATTAAGTATATGAAAGAGCTGCTGACCAGGAAAAGCTCACTCAAAGGAGGGCAAACAATAGTGATGAATAAGGAGTGCAGTGCTCTCATTCAACCAGAGTTGCCTACAAAAGAAAGGACCCAGGGAGTTTTCACATCCCCTTTGCCATAGGAGAAACAATGTTTGACAAAGGACTCTGTGATCTGGGAGCAAGCATCAACTTAATGCCTTTATCTCTTATGAAGAAGCTGCAGATCAATGAGCTAATACCTACAGACGTAGTCATCAGGCTGGCTGACAAAACTCAAAAACAAGCAGTTGGTTGAAAACGTGTTGGTAAAGGTTGGGAACTACTTCCTTCCTACAGACTTTGTCATATTGGAAATGGAAGAAAGTCACATCCACCCAATCATATTGGGAAGACCGTTCCTAGCTACAGCTAGAGCGCTCATAGATGTGGAGCGAGGAGAGCTAATACTGAGGATACATGATGAACAACTCGCATTCAATGTCTTCAAACCCTCACAAGAGGCAGATCAGGAAAACAAGGAACCAAGGAAAGAGCACGACAAAGCACTGGTGGAAGAAACAAGCATTGAAGCACAGGGAATTCCTTTGGTTAATGAACAAGACAGTCAGCAGTTACCACAGCTAAAGGAAACTCAAGTGGAGCCAAAACCACCAGAATCATATGAGACCAGCAACAAAGACTCCCTAGGAAAAGAGACCACAAAGAGCAGGGCAATAGCAAAAGAAACAAAGAAGAAGGCGCCAAGGAGATGGAGAAACAAGAAGATCCCTACAGAGGATTTCTCTCCAGAGGATAAAGTGATCTCAGCCTACTTCCTAGACATCCCACCTCATCTCCCCACCATCCCATCTCAGTTACCTAAGGTTTTCATCATCAACAAAGTTCTCTCCCTAGAACATGTGGAGATCCTTGATGAAGCCAATGGATATAGGTTTACTGCAAGAGGGGAAGATCTGAAGCATTACCAACCACCCTGACAAAGGCAGAACGTCAAGCTAGTGACGCTAAAGAAGCGCTTCATGGGAGGAAACCCATGTTTTACATGCTTTTAAAGTAGTTAATAAAGCAAGGTTCATGAATTTCAAATCAACTTTGACATGCACTTGAATGAATCCTTTTATACAACATATAGTGAAGAACAAGTTTGGTGTTCAAGGAACACTAAGAGAACATAAATGTAACTCATATCATGTCACTCTTAGAGCCTCGAACAAGTCATTTACACCACATAGCCCCAAACTAAGTTTGGTGTCACCAATGTTGCATACATGGATATTTAGTTGGTTAGTTGGTTTGCACTCATGAATAGCACTTAGTAATTAGAAACAAAAATTTTTAAAAAGTAGTTACCTCACTTTTTAAATTTTGCCGCCACTTTCCACAATTTTATTAATCACATTTCTTTTATTTTGTAGGAAAATTGATGGGACAATTGAAGGAGGGTTCGGCCCCCACAAAAAGAGAGGACTATACACATGTCTTCAAGGGGATTGCGTTGGGAATTGTTGCCATGCAACATTGGAAGAAGAACACACTTGGAAACTGAACCAACCCCATCATAAAAGTGATGATCCTTGTGCCCATCCCATGCTAAACCCCATCCGTTCATCATATACCCACTCCATCAATCCACACCTTCCATTCACTCACCACCTCTCTATATAAGTGGTTCTTATTCCATACTTCCTTTCACATTCCAATTTCCATCCTTTATACCTCCCACTTTTGGCACCCAACTCTTCTTACCCCATCAAAAACACTCTCCCTCACTCCCTTCACTACACCCTATCTTAACCGGCCAAAGTCCATCACTAACCTCAACATCTTCACTTTTCAAAAAATCACTTATGGCATCATCAAGCTCCAAGGGGCAAAAGAGAAAGAAACCGGTTGAGAGCAGCCCTTTTGATGAAGGGAAATTCAAAACTGCATTCCATGAACTTGAATTTGAATAGATAAAGCTCAAAAAGATATTGCCTGAGTTAACATTCCAGTTCAACGAGGATGAATGCCCACAGATTCGAGAGAAGATTGAACAAAGGGGTTGGCAAAGGCTCACAAACCCAGAAGCAAAGATAAATGCAAACCTCATCAAAGAATTCTATGCAAATGTGGTCAGAGAAGACAAAACCAAGGCCCCCACCTTCAAAAGTTATGTGAGAGGAACAGAGGTAGATTTCAGCCCCAATGCCATAACAAGGACTCTTCAGCTGAAATCGCCACATTTTGATGAGCCCAATTATCATGTGAGAATAAGTAATGGCCCCGACAATGATGAACTTGAAGAAATTATGAACGACATGTGTGTTATAGGATCTGACTGGGAAAGGTATTCGGATAGAAGACCCCGGTTCATCAGGAGAGGAGACCTCATCCCGAAAGCCAAGGGATGGTTTGAGCTTGTGAGGAGATCTATCCTCCCAGCTGCAAACAATTCTGAGGTCAACATTACTCGAGCTACTATGGTAAATTGCTTAGTGAAGGGTGGAGGCATCAATGTGCATGAAATTATAGCTGAGGGGATTCAAGAATCAGCCGAGAAGAATGATCCAGGTGCTAGACTTTGGTACCCCAGCACCATCCTTAGGCTGTGTACGAAAGCCAAGGTAGTCTTCGAAGACAGCAATCTAACTTGGGTAAACCCTGGAAGGATGGTTACGCTCCAGCGTATAACTTATGTGGCACCCGCCCAACAACAAAGAAGGCCTCAAATAGGAAAAAGAACATCACAAGAAGGACCTCACCAAGACGAACCTCATCAGGAAGAATACCAGCAAGAAGAGTACTATGATCCAACCAATATAAATCTGGGCCACATTCAAGGAGCTATTGAGGACTTGGCAAGGAGATATATGGAAGGGAAAGAGCAACAACTACATATTCAATCCCAAAGGATGGATCGTCAAGAAGAACTCCTTTCTAATTGGATGAATCAACAAGGGGAGTGGCAGAAACAGCAAATGGAACACTACTCCCAGCTCACTCAAGCCATCAATCAAGTGACTGAAAGGCAAGAGCGTTAATATAAACACCTTCAAGAACTCAACCAACGTCAGCTAGCTCAGACGAAGGCATTCAATGAGTTCAGCGTACTTAATGAAGGACGGCAACTACATAGGGAGGAGTTCAACATACACACTCAAGCCAAGTTGAACTATATGTCTGGTCATATGCATAATCTGCACTCTGCAATCCCTAGGTATGATGAAGTTCAAAAAGATCTAACAGAACAAGAGGAAAGGAAGGTGAAACAGCAGAAGGAAACATTGAAAAAGAAGATGGAAGATGCTGGCTTCTGGAAAAAGTTGATTGGAAAAAGCAAGGGAAGTGGGAGTTCAAGCACTCAAGAAAAACACAAAGAGGACAAACAAGAGGAAGAGCATGAGCAACCCCATGAGTAAAAGGTGGTGGAGTTCCCTCATTGTCCCATCTTTTTCAAGTTTTAAATAAGGAAAATAATGTATGAAATAGAACATGCTTCCATGGTAGTTTAGGATTTTTAATTCTGTCTTTAGTATTTTCCCTGCTTTTGTCATATGTGTGCTGGTTCAAGTTACCTGTTTTCATCTGCATCTTGCTTATTGTATGTTTGTCCTTTTAAACCAAATAAAAAGAGATGGTATGAAAGACCAGAGTGGTGTTCAAGTTGTGGAGTAGGTCCTTAAATTTGTGGTGTAGTAATCACTTAGCTAAGTTGGTTCACCAACAAGGTAGGAAGGCAACTATCTGTCTTGAATCATATGCTTGAAACACACCCCATGAGACTAGCTAAATAACAAGATCCTAATAAGAAAAAGGAAAAGAACAATAGGAGTTGACAAAGAAAGAAAAGTAATAAGAAATAAGGCTAGGCACCAAGGGCTTGAATCTTGAAGGATATGTCTGTGGTGCTCTTGTACCAAGGATCTGCTTGGATGAATAAGTTCTTAGGAATGCTTCATCACTTGGTAACTTGGGTTAACTAACCCGGGATTATCAATTGAAAATCCACTATCAAGAGCAATCTTGCTACAGAACATTTAGTAACCCAAAGAGGTGCTGGACACCAAGGCCTCAAGGAAAGAAAATAACAAACCATGTGCCTGTGGTGTGTATGTATGGGGGAGAGAGACTTGAGGGAGTAAGTCCTTAGGGGTGTTTCAACACCTAGCACCTTGAACCAACTGGTTCGGGAGTGTTGGCTGAAAGCTTATCTTAAAGAGTCGCCCCCTCACAGAACACTTAGCCTAAGGATGCAATAAACCGTGGAAAGACAAAGGGATCAATAAATAAAAGTCTCCAAGGGTGAAATCAAGTGAGTATTCCAAAGCATGGTAAAGGTCTGAAAGCCAATAAAGGAATGAACCTAAGTTGCTATGCATGAAACCCCATAAAACCAAGGACATGACTTCCACAATAATGATTCATTTCTCTTGTCATTTCATTCATCATTCTCTTGTTCCAGTACTTGCTTAGGGACAAGAAAGCTTTAAGTTTGGTGTTGTGAGAATTATGAGAATTATGCATGAATTGAATGATAAATTGAATGATGCATGATCTCATGGGTTAGAACCTAGCTTTGATGCACTTTATTTGCTTGATTTCAGGACAAAGGAAGCAAGGAAGATGCCACGTTAATAGCCACGTTAGTCCAACTAACGTGCCCATTAACGTGGAAAGGAGGCTAGCTTACAATGTTAACAAGAAAAGTGAACACCAATAACGCTTTCGTGAGCCATCATAGCCCACGTTAGTGTCCACGTTAACTACGTTAACATGGAAGATAACGTGGAAGAGAATTAAAGCTCCAACGTTAGTGGTAAAAGTGAATGCCACTAACGTTGGGGAGAGGGGCACACTTAGCCACGTTAAGAGTCACGTTAACTACATTAACGTGAACTCTAACGTGGGAGAAGCAATGAAGAGCCAACGTTAGTGACACTCACCTTTGTCACTAACGTTGGACTAAGCCTCTATTAGCCATGTTAGTTGCCACGTTAATTGCATTAACGTGGAAGCTAACGTGGAGGAAAGGAATGATGAGCCAACGTTAGTGACACTCACCGTTGTCACTAACGTTGGAGATGGCTATCACTACCACGTTAGAAGTTACGTTAACCTAAGTAACGTGAACTCTAACGTGAGAAGAAGGGTGTTTGGAGCGTTAGTGACAAAGGTAAGTGTCACTAACGCTCTCGAAGTTGAGGCATACCCACGTTAAGAGTCACGTTAGCTACACTAACGTGGATTCTAACGTAGGGAAGAAGGGGCCAAGGGCAACGTTATTGGCAAAGGTAAACGCCAATAACGCTCGCGATGGATCAAGAGGCAACGTTAGTGGTCACGTTAGTGCCACTAACGTTGAAGTTAACAGAACTCATCTTGGGCTAGGAACGTTAGTGCAAAAGGTGATTGTCACTAACATTCTCGAACCCACATTTTCACTTAACATTAATGCCACTAACATCCTAGCCAAAGTCCATGCCTACTTCACACTTTCTTTGCAAGTAAAGCTGAGCCCACTGAAGATTCCAAACTGCTTCAACTCAAGATCCAAAGGCACATATCCAAGACTTGAAGAGCCAACTGGAAGATCAGAAGAGTAGTATATATAGGGGTAGTTTTGAACTAGAGAGAAACCTTTTGGGGGATTGAGAGGACTACTCTCTGTATAATTTTACTTTCTCTGCAACTTCTAGTTTTACTTCAGAATGTACTCTCCATCTTTGCTTTCCATTCCCAGAGCCATGAACAATTAAACCCCGTTCATTGGGTTATGGAGCTCTGTTGTAATTTGATGGATCAATAATAGTTTTCGTTATTCTTCTTCTTTCTTTTCTCTTGATTTTACTTGAAAGCTTTTAATCTTCATCCAATTGGATAGTTGTCTTGGAAAAGAAACTATTCATACTTGGATCTCTTCTGAACCTTGGAAGAGGAATGAAGAGATCATGCTAGAAATGCTTTCTCATGTTGGACCAAATTGGGGTTTGGGCGGATATGGTGACATATAATTCTTCCAATACTTTGATTTGGAAATACATGTGGTATAATCAGTGACCACACCTCATCTCTTCTCATGATCAGTTAGACCAAGGAATTGGCTATTGATCAAGATTTGAGAGATTGAGTTACCAAGGAATTGGAATTCAATCACTTAAGATTGCCAAGGAGATCAATGAATGCATTAATTGAGGAAGAGATGAAAATGAACTTGATCCGGAGAATGCAACATCTCCTAAGCCCAATGAATTCCCCATTTCTAATCTACCCATTCTCTTTAGTTTCTGCCATTTACTTTTATGCTAAATTTCCCATTCCCCATTTAAGATTCTGCAATTTACTTTCCGTCATTTATATTCAGCTCTTTATTTCCAGCATTTACATTTTCTGCCAATTACTTTCCCTCCATTTAATTTCCTGCTATTCTCATATCAAATTCTGCTTAGCTCAAATAGAACATTCCTCCAATTAAAGTTGCTTGACTAATCAATCCCTGTAGGATTCGACCTCACTCTATTGTGAGTTTTTACTTGACGACAATTCGGTATACTTGCCGAGGGAAATCTGTTGAGAGACAAGTTTCCGTGCATCAAGAGCCTCCTACCATAGAGTGTGGAAGGGATGTTAAAGAGGAGAGTGATATTAAGGATATGGATAGAGAGTTGAGGGAAATTGATCAAGAAGTGGATTCCATCATTAGTGATTTTTTGTCCACATTGATCAATCCCCTTGATGATCTTGTTGAGCCTTCTTCCGTTGGACTAGAAAGAAATGTTGGGGAGGATGTGCAACCTCCAAGACATATTCTGAGTGAAGAATTGGAAGAAGTGTTCCAAGCAACAAGCCCTCCTATCTATGATAATTCCGCATCAACATATGATCCTTTTGAGCATCATAAGTCCTTCCCCACTATGCTTGAAATTAATGAAGGGGTGGACTTCACTAAACCTCCTATTATGATTTGAGTGATGGGGAAGGGATAGAAGAATTTGGTGAAAAAGAATATGAACTTGAGGAAGCTTGGCAAGAGGTAGAGCTTGAAGAACCTTGCCAAGTGGTGGAAGCCTCTAGAAGAGGATGGACGGGAGTGGAATGCGCTTTATCAAGACCGTTGGGAACTCTTCCACCTAGGTTGCCATCTAATCCTTCATTCGAGTGGGTAAAACTCCTAACTCTTAGCTTTATTATCCCACTTGAATTTGGTTTTCTTGAAATGGATGGCCAACTTAGGGCTGTTTGTGGAATTAAGCATAAGAGGAGGATGTTTAGTGGTTGGCGTTGTAAGTCTAGGCTCATTATGGTGGGAAGCTCAAAATTGAGGAGCATGGATTGGTGTAGTGCTCAATTGGATGGGTCTAGGAGGGTAGTTTGGTCCCTTCATGAGAATTCATCTTCGCCACCACCCGAATGGAATCAAAGTGATCAAATTAAAGACGGGTGTGAAAACAAAGTATGGGATCTCGGATTACAAGGTGTGGATCAACTTTGGAAGCCTATGGTTTGCGAAGAACTCCATCAAAGCTTGGAGATATTAACTTTGAATGATGAAGCACAATGGAAGTCCAAGCATTGGTGGATGTTCAATGATGGATTCAAGCACAAGCCACCTTGATGAATAGCTCCCCATAAGTCCAACTTAAGGACAATAAACAAAAGTGCTAGGTGAGAGACACCCCACCATGGTAGACTCTTTCATTTTCCCCTTTTTGTATATACTGGTAAACCTAGCTTAATTTCATGTTTTGTTTGGTTTATTGAGTTTATTTGGGAGTCTAGTAGGTTAAATAAGGTTTTATAGTGTTTTGTTAGTTGTTTGGAGGTTTGGAATGCTTGGTTTGGTGCAAAAACATGAAAAACTTTGAAAAATAGAGCACCATCCACACGTACACGTGCTCCACACGTACGTGTGACCCAAGTATTTTCAACTATCCACGTGCACGCGTCATGCACGCGTACGCATGGATTGAAATTTTTCACCTCCAAATCACTTTCTCGAGAGTTGCGCGAACAGCGCGCGCACACTCTGCCTTTCGCGCAAGGCTACCCACGCGTATGCGTACCTCACGCGTACGCGTCGCTCTCTAAATAACCCATCGACGCGCACGTGTGAGGCACGCATACGTGTCGCTCCCATTTCGCCATTTCCACGCGCACGCGTCATGCACGTGTACGCGTGGCTGCCCTTCCTTCACTACACTTCTTTTCTCATCTTCTTTCCATTTCTCTCCTTCTTTTCTCTTCTCTTCTTTTCTTTCCACCCTTCAAACATCATCCAACACTACCAAATATCATATGACACCATTTCTTTTAGTTAGTTAGTTAGTTTAATTTTTGTTTAACTTTTGTTTTCTATTATAAGTGTTGGATTACAAATCTTGTTTACTGTTTACTGCTGCTGATTACTAATAAGATGTTATCTTAACATCAATTTGGTTTATATTCCTTGTTGGATTCTTTGTTGAGGTTATATTTGGTTACTTGGTTTGGAACTTTTCATGCTTAATGTTTTTGAATACCAAGTACATGTTACATTGCCTTCATGCATCTTAACTCTTTGAATTGCATGTTTTGGCCACCATGCATTGTAACGACCCAATTTTCAGTACGCCTAGGACATACCAGAAACTGAGTGCTACCAATTTGTCATCCTAATTATTATCTATTATTTATTATATGAGCCTGATTCATTGTTAAAAGCATAGTTAGTTAGCGAGGTACTTTTTTTTTTTGAAATTGGATTAATAAACAGAATCATTTATAATCAATTCACAAATAATAACAGGTAAAACAGTTATAAACAACAACACATAAATACATCACAAGTAGTTGACAGCATTCGGTGATTCAACCTTTATTAGAGTAAAGATCTTTAGTTAGAACACCCCTAGATATAGCTAGATAATAACTATATACTTATATATACATACAACATCCCAGGTCTTGACCTGTTCAAGAAGTCCCTAAGCTGGCACCTAGGCTAGCCTAGACTCTATACTCACCTAGTCCCTCTAAACTACTAAAGCGAGGGAAAGTACGTTCTAAGTCTTCAAAACTCAAGTCAGGTGGAATGTCATCAAAAGATAGAACATCATCTGCTACTTCCCTGACGTTAGGATTTTTGCCAGTAAAGAATTTCATAAAAACAGTCGCGTTGTAGATATAGTCTCTAAACCGACAGAAATCCCTTCGTACAAACGTTTTGGTTGTCACAAGTAACAAACCATTAAATAAATTGATAACCGAGTATTTAAACCTCGGGTCGTCTTCTCAAGGAATTGCAGGGAGGTATGTTCTTATTATTGGTTATGAGTTTGTAAATTGGGGTTTTGGAAGTAAGGTGGGAATATGTTATATGACAAATAAAATAAATAAATAACTGTAAAATAAACTTTTGGCAAGGTATGAGAAATTGGAAGTCCAGTCTAGTTATCCTTATCAATGATGATGAAAACTGAATCTTAATTCCACTTAGTTAACCTTTGTTATAATAAGGGAAGGTCAAGCGACTAATTAGTTAGATCTTTGAATCCTAGTTAATTCCTAAGAAAAGATTGGGATTATTGAAGATCAATTCAATTAGCAAGGATAACAATTATCAATTATGCTATTGAGTTGGATAATTCCTGAGTTACTGATTTCTTAACCAAGACCAAAAGGGAAAATATCTAAATTAAATTAAAAGCATTCATATAAATAAAGCAAAGCAAAATTAAGTCTGAAAATACCTCGAATTGCATTCACAAAAGAACTTAAATCTGACATACAAATTAAATTAGAAAAATAAATAAAAGGAACATTGAACCTGTGATGGCAAAAGATGAAATAATCATGAAGTGAAAAGAATCCTAATTCTAAATCCTAAGAGAGAGGAGAGAACCTCTCTCTCTAAAACTACATCTACTCCTAAAATTGTGAATGTAAAAGCCTCTTTCTGAATGGATGCATTCTTCCACTTTATAGCCTCTAATATGTGTTTTCTGGGCCGCAAACTGGGTCAGAAACAGTCCAGAATTCGCTGGTTTCGAATTTTTCCACGCTGGATTTCCGTAACTGCGATGCGGCCGCATGATATCGCGTCGCCTAGCGTCAAGGGAACCATAGCATATTATATATCAAATCGAAGCCCCGGACGTTAGCTTTCCAACGCAACTAGAACCGCGTCGTTTGGACCTCTGTAGCTAAAGTTATAGCCGTTTGAGTGCAGAGAGGTCAGGCTGGACAGCTTAGCAATTTCTCCAACTTCTTGCATTCCTTCCACTTTTGCATGCTTTCTTCCCATCCTCCAAGCCATTCCTGCCTTATAATATCTGAAAACACTTAACACACATATCAAGGCATCTAATGGTAATAAGAGAGGATTAATAATAAGAAAATATAAGATCAAAGAAGCATGTTTTCAATCTAAACACATAATTAGGAAGGCAAATGTAAAACCATGCAAATAGTATGAATAAGTGGGTAAAGAGTAGATAGAAACCACTCAATTAAGCACAAGATAAACCATAAAATAGTGGTTTTTCAACCTCCCCACACATAAACAAAAGCATGTCCTCATGCTAAGCTCAAGAGAAGCTATAATGAAATGAAGAGGAATGGTAGAATGCATGAAATGCAACCTATGAATGCAACTACATGCAAGATTGTTTTTACTTACTTGGTTAAGAGTAAATAAGTTCTTCAAGACAAATACAAACCAATTTCTACTAATTCAAATCATACAATAAAAAGCAAGTGAACTTGTAAGAAGACAGCTCATGAAAGCAGAGAACATAGAATTTAAGCGTTGAACCCTTACTGGTAGTGTATATTACTCTAATCTCTCAAGTGTCTAGGGTTAATCACTCTATTTTTCTCTAATCATGCTTTCTAAACCTTGTTCTTCATCTAACCAATCAACAAATATTTAGCATACTAATGCAAACATCATGAGGTCTTTTCAAGGTTGTAATGGGGCTGAGGTAAAGGTAAGGATATATGTATGGCCAAGTGAGCTATAATATGAATCTTTAATTAACCTAAGCTCTCATCTAATATACATATACTCTATATACTTTTAAATTCATGCCTAGCTATCCATAATTCCCACTTTTGTATAATTCCCATACTCATGTACCAAATTTTCTTTAATTTTTATCACATGTGCATTGATCTTTTATTAACTTAACATTGGGGTAATTTTGTCCCCTTATTTATTTATTTATATTATATATATATATATTTTTTTTTTCTTTTTTTCTTTTTTTCTTTTTTTTTTCTTCTTTTTTTTTGTAGATAAATAAACATAACTTATCAATGCACATGGATTTTCTATTATTTTTATATTTTGGTTTTTCATGAGTAGGTTCCCAAATTCCTAATATTCAAATAAATTAGAAACATGTTACATTCCCTTATCAACCCATGTTCCCACAATTTTCCCACACTTAATTGATGCACAATCTCTAACTTAAGCTAACCAAATATTCAATTTGGGATAATTAATTTGTTTTTCTGCTTAAGGTTAGTAATGTGGTTATAGGACAACAGGGGATTAAAAGCTCAAGGGGCTAACAAAGGTGATGTAAAAGGTAGGCTTATTTGGGATAAGTGAGCTAATAACAAATAATGGCCTCAATGATATGCAAGCATGTAAATATACTAAATAATGGACATATAGAATGGAACAAAGCAAAGATTTCAGTTATAGAGAAGAAAATACACAAGAATAAAAATTTTATGGTTAAATAATGTAACCATATAAATAAGCTCAAATCTCACAGGTTGTGTATTCTTTGGCTCAAAAACCATGTTCCAAATACAACTTCAAATAAGTTTTAACAAAAAATTTTCAAATTAAATTAGTGAAATTTCTCTCTAAAAAATAGGGTCTCAAAAGAAATTTATTACTTTCAACAAGTAGTAACTAAATGCATAAAATAAAATAAACATGCAATCAAATATACATATGCAACAATGAACAAATTAACATTGGTGTTGAAGTAGGAAATAACTAACCCATGGAGATCGGTATCGACCTCCCCACACTTAAAGATTGCACCGTCCTCGGTGCATGCTAAGATATGCAAGTGGATGGGGGTTGTGGTTCCTCAGCTGGGGCTCTTTTTGTTCCTTTCCTTGCTGTTGATTTGGGAATGGTTTTCTCTTTTCCTTTCTTGGTGGCCATCCTGAAAAAAGGGAAGTGAAAGTAAATTAAATTCAAAGAGATATATATAGCAAGAAAGACAACAAAAAAGGTGGTGATGGATGCACATTAAGATATAACTGACATTATCACATGCTCGCGAGTACATGTGAAAAGCCAACAATGGGAAATAGCTAGTGCATGTAAAGACAAGTGAATGCAAGGTGTTTATTGGCATGCCGGCAAAGGGCATGAGTAGCATAGACCAAGCAATACTTTGTAACAAACCATCACGTTTGTATTGACAATTAATTTCAATTAATACAATAGTAAAGGGAGTTTATGAAAAGCAAGCATTCAGAATAGTAGGATAAAAGATACTGAAAAGCAGTGCACAATGCCATACGGGCATTTTCACAAACACATAGCATGCATGATAAATAATCTAATGAAAATAATAAATTGAACATGCAAGCAACCCTTTAAAAATAAATATATATAATTGTCAAATAATTCCTCTAATAATCCACAAGTAAAATATAGAAATAATGACCCAAAAAAATTTCTAACACCAATGAAAATAATGCAATGAATGAAAGTATGTAAATAAAATAAAATAAAAAGAAAAATAAGAGAGATGAGAAGGGAAAGAAGATAAGAAAGGAAGAAGAAAGAAATAAGAAAAGATAAGAAAAATAAGGATTAGAGAAGAAAAGATAAGAAATTTGGGTGATCTGGATAATCTGTGCGCCGCTTGTGACGCGGGCGCGTGAGTGACGCGGTCGCGTGGTGCGCAAGAAGGTCAGGTGACGCGGACGCGTGGGGCACGCGTTCGCGTGGGAGGGCTTGGGCTTCCAGCACGAGTCCAGCCCAACTCCAGCATAACTTTCGGCCATGCACCCTTTTGACGTCGATTTTCAGGTCACGCGGCCGCGTGGGTGACGCGGTCGCGTGGGAGGCCAAAGTTCCCATGGGACGCGGATACGTCGGCGACGTGGTCGCGTGGGGTGATTTGTGCCATTGGTACGCCTCCAGCGCTGCTCCTGCGAAACTCTCTGTTCATATTAATATTATCTCCCATCTCCTTGCGATGCGGACGCGTCGCTGATGCAGTCGCGTCGCGTGCTCGCTTTTTTTTTTTTTTTTTTTGAAAAATGTAGAATGCAGTGTTAATATGAATATGATGCAAAACTCCAGGTTCAATATAACAAAATAAAATAAAATTCAAAAACAAATAAAACTAAATAAAAATGAAAAAGGACGATCATACCATGGTGGGTTGTCTCCCACCTAGCACTTTTAGTTAAAGTCCTTAAGTTGGACATTTGATGAGCTTCCTGTTATGGTGGCTTATGCTTGAACTCATCCAGGAATCTCCAGCAATGTTTGTATTTCCAATAGCCTCCGGGGTCCCAAACTAGGCATGTAAAGCCCTTAAGAAGCTTCAAATAGATTCTTAAGCTCCCGGGGTGACAAATGTCAGAACAGATTCCAGGATCCCAAACTTTACTTTTACACCCGTTCTTGTCTCGATCTGCACTTTTCCAGCCGGGTGAAAGGTGATCTGAATTCTCACTGCAGCGACCAAACAGCTTCCTAGACCCATTCAGTTGAGCTTTATACCAACCTTTGCGTTTAAACTTAAAGCTTCCAACCATGATGAACCTTGCTTGACAATTCTTATCACTGGCCATCTTCCTCTTACTCTTAATGCCACAAAGAGCTCTAAGTTGACCATCCGTCTCCAGTAGCCCATATTCAAGTGGGATTAGAAAGCTATGGGATATGAATTTTACCCACTTGAATGTTGTGAAGGATGATGGCAACTTAGGGGGAGGTGTTTTTAATGAAATTGCAAGCTCCACTCCCTTGTGCTCTTCTCTGATAATTACCACCTCTTTGCAAGCTTCTTCAATTTCAACCTTTTCCTCTTGGCGGCTCTCTTCCAATTTAATCTCCTCTTCATTGCTTTCCAAGGGCATGGGAGGGTGTGCTTCTTCTTCTTGAATCTCCATCTCTTGATCAATCTCTTCCAAGTCTTCAACTATGATATGCTTTGGAGGTTGTACACCCTCCTCAGCATCAATTTCAACCGTCTTGGAAGGAGGCTCTATGACTGGACTTTCCCATGGAGGTTCTGCATCTCCTAAGTCTTCAACCAACTCTTCTTCTTGAACAATGACAGCTTCTTCTACTTGTTCTAATACGAATTCATTCTCTGTCTTGTCCATTGGGGTTTCTAGTATCTCCTTCATGCTACGCTCTTCACTAGACTGTCCACATGGGGTTGTGGCTGATCTTTGTGTATTTAAGCGCCTAGAAGCCCATTGAATTAATGCTTGCTCCACTTGTCGAATGGTTGCCTGAAATCGATCCACTGTTTCCTTGAAACAATCCTTTGTCTCTTGATGCACTTGGCTTTCATAAATAGGATCATAGTGCTCTTGGATTGATGGATATGGAGATGGTGAATATTGAAGTGGTGGTTCATGGGATTAATTGGGTTGGAATTGGGGTGGTTCTATATATGGTTCATATGGCTCATAAGGTGGTTGGTATGGTGGTTGAGGGTTGGGGTTATATGGAGGTGAATGGCGGAAAGGGGCTTGTGAGTGTGGTGGTCCAAAGTTATGTTGAGGAAAGGGTTCATAGGCATATGGTGGTGGTTGTTGATAGTCCATTGGAGGTGGTTGTTGCCATGAGGATTGATCAAGTCCTTGTGGCTCCTCCCATCTTTGATTGTTCCAACCTTGATGCCTGTTCTCATTGTAATTTCTTCTTCTTGCAATATAATTGTAACCAGACTCATAGCCAAAGGGGTGAGAGTTCATAGTAGCAAAATAAAAATTAAAAATAAAAATAAATTTAAATTTAAATTAAAAGGTTATTTAAATTTTGAATTTGAAAATTAAATTTTGAAAATTTTTAAATTTGAATTTTGAAAATTGATTTTTGAAATAAGATAAGATAAGATAAAAAATTTTAAAAATAAAAATCTAAAAAAAAGTTTTTTTTTTCGAAAAAAAATTAATAAAAAATATTTTTGAATTTAATGAGGAAAGAGAAAAACAGTAAAATGACACCAAATTTCAAATTTTTAGATCAAAACGAAGAAAACAACTAAGAACAGCTTGAAGGTCAAGATGAACGTGAAGAACAACTTGAAGATCAAGATGAACACTAAGAGCAAATTTTTGAAAAAAAAATTTTTTTATAACTAAATAAAAACCAATAACCTCTTAATTTATGAAAAAGCAAATATAAAAATAAATAAACAAGAAAAAATCAAAAAATATTTACAATAACCAATAATAAGGCACACGTTTGTAATTCCCCGGCAACGGCACCATTTTGACGTTAGGATTTTTGCCAGTAAAGAATTTCATAAAAACAGTCGCGTTGTAGATATAGTCTCTAAACCGACAGAAATCTCTTCGTACAAACGTTTTGGTTGTCACAAGTAACAAACCACTAAATAAATTGATAACCGAGTATTTAAACCTCGGGTCGTCTTCTCAAGGAATTGCAGGGAGGTATGTTCTTATTATTGGTTATGAGTTTGTAAATTGGGGTTTTGGAAGTAAGGTGGGAATATGTTATATGACAAATAAAATAAATAAATAACTGTAAAATAAACTTTTGGCAAGGTATGAGAAATTGGAAGTCCAGTCTAGTTATCCTTATCAATGATGATGAAAACTGAATCTTGATTCCACTTAGTTAACCTTTGTTATAACAAGGGAAGGTCAAGCGACTAATTAGTTAGATCTTTGAATCCTAGTTAATTCCTAAGAAAAGATTGGGATTATTGAAGATCAATTCAATTAGCAAGGATAACAATTATCAATTATGCTATTGAGTTGGATAATTCCTGAGTTACTGATTTCTTAACCAAGACCAAAAGGGAAAATATCTAAATTAAATTAAAAGCATTCATATAAATAAAGCAAAGCAAAATTAAGTCTGAAAATACCTCGAATTGCATTCACAAAAGAACTTAAATTTGACATACAAATTAAATTAGAAAAATAAATAAAAGGAACATTGAACCTGTGATGGCAAAAGATGAAATAATCATGAAGTGAAAAGAATCCTAATTCTAAATCCTAAGAGAGAGGAGAGAACCTCTCTCTCTAAAACTACATCTACTCCTAAAATTGTGAATGTGAAAGCCTCCTTCTGAATGGATGCATTCTCCCACTTTATAGCCTCTAATCTGTGTTTTCTGGGCTGCAAACTGGGTCAGAAACAGTCTAGAATTCGCTGGTTTCGAATTTTGCCACGCTGGATTTCCGTCACTGCGACGCAGCCGCATGGATCACGCAATCGCGTCGCCTAGCATCAAGGGAACTATAGCATATTATATATCAAATCGAAGCTCCGGACGTTAGCTTTCCAATGCAACTGGAACTGCGTCGTTTAGACCTCTGTAGCTATAGTTATAGCCGTTTGAGTGCAGAGAGGTCAGGCTGGACAGCTTAGCAATTTCTCCAACTTCTTGCATTCCTTCCACTTTTGCATGCTTTCTTCCCATCCTCCAAGCCATTCCTGCCTTATAATATCTGAAAACACTTAACACACATATCAAGGCATCTAATGGTAATAAGAGAGGATTAATCATAAGCAAATATAAGATCAAAGAAGCATGTTTTCAATCTAAACACATAATTAGGAAGGCAAATGTAAAACCATGCAAATAATATGAATAAGTGGGTAAAGAGTAGATAGAAACCACTCAATTGAGCACAAGATAAACCATAAAATAGTGGTTTATCATTCCCTGCATGATCAGACTTTTCCACAGGACGTCTCTCTGGTACCTCATGAAGAAGCCACACAACAGGAGTCTCGTACACAGGGTTTAAGTTGAAGTTCAAGAACAAACGGGGTGTGGACATTGGCTGGTCTCACAGTATATACATATAAACAGAGAACGAGATTCACCCTAGATTCAGAAGACTATCTAGAGCGGAATCCTCTTTGCAGAACCATCATCAACGAAATACGGAAGGGTACTCATACTTCCATCTGAAGGGGGAAGGGAGAGAGAAGGGGTAAGAACTGGGGAGTTCTTAGTAGGGCCGGGGTTATTAGTTAAGTTCATTAATTTCATATTGTTTAGCAGACGTATAACAAAACATCGAGAAGTAGTGAACAGAGGATACAGATAAATAGAGAAAATAGAGAAAACAGAAAGCAAAACACAAACAAAAGAAATACAAGAAAATAAAACACAGACACAGTGAATAGAATACAAACAAAGAAAGCATACATTCAAACAACAATCATAACAGAGGAAATGCGCAACCAAGTATGATGCATGTCTAGCCCTAGTGCAGGTAATGAGCTCATCTGTCGGTTACTAACCCGCTCCCGACGTTATCCAGCAACCTCTGTCTGGATAAGGCTTTCCTATTGGCTATACCCCTGTGTACAGGAAATAATCCCTCTGCCACCACAGGGTCCACTGCACACAGGAAATAACACATCTGCCACTGCAGGGATGTACACCGACACACCTTCTGCATACAGGAAATAACCCCTCTGCCACTATAGAAATGGAACAGGGTCCACTACATCGGATCTTGATCTAAAATAATTGACGAAGGTATCCCGTGCAATTGTACGATTTCTTGAATATATAGCCGTGCTAGCCTTTCTAAAGTATAGTCAACTCGAATCGGAAGAAAATGTGTTGATTCTGTTAACCTGTCCACAATCACCCAAATAGCATCGTGTCCTGTTGAGGTCCTTGGCAATCCCGTGACAAAATCCATAGTGATCTGCTCCTATTTCCATTATGGTATTTCCAAGGGTTGCAGGGTTCCTGACGGTTTCTGGTGTTCCACCTTCACCTTCTGGCAGGTTAAACATTTTGAGACATAATCAGCTACCTCTTTCTTCAAGCCTGGCTACCAGAACATTTGTTTCAAATCCTTGATACATCTTTGTTACTCCAGGATGCATAGAAAATATACTTTGATGAGCTTCTGCAAGAATCCTTTGCCGCAAATCTCCAGAGCTAGGCACACAAATTCTGTTCTTATATCTCCAGAGGCTGCTACGATCTAGTCTTACAGCTTCTGGTTCCTCTACTTTCATCCGTCTCAGCATCGTCATCATTTCTGAATCCTGTGCTTGTGCTTGCTGAATCCTAATCTTAAAATCTGGTGTTATATGAAATTGGGCCAAACGGACTCCACTTGACGTCTCAGTCATAGCCAACTTAAGGTCCTCAAATTCCGCGAGTAACTTTTCTTCCTTTATCATCATCCAAGAGATATTCAAATTCTTCCTGCTCAAAGCGTCTGCCACCACGTTCGCTTTTCCTGGGTGATAACTTAACTTAAAATCATAGTCCTTCAAGAACTCCATCCACCTTTGCTGTCGCATATTAAAATCCTTCTGGTCAAAGATATACTTTAAACATTTGTGGTCAGAGAAAACTTCTAGTTGAGCGCCATACAAATAGTGTCTCCAGATCTTCAGAGCAAACACTACTGCAACCAACTCCAAGTCATGCGTCGAATAATTTCGTTCATGAGGTCTCAGCTGTCGGGAAGCATAAGCCACCACATTTTTGTCTTGGATCAGCACACATCCAAGTCCTTTATGAGAGGCGTCACAGTATACTTCAAAAGGTTTCTGCGGGTCGGGTAGTACTAATACAGGTGCAGTTGTTAACTTCTCCTTAAGCATCTTGAAACTTCTATCACACTCAGCCGTCCAAATGAACGGAACTTCCTTTCGTGTAAGGTAAGTCAGAGGTAAGGCTATCTGTGAAAACCCTTTAATAAACCTCCAGTAATATCCAGCAAGTCTGAGAAAACTCCAAACTTCTGTAACGGTCGTAGGTGGTTCCCATTGCACTACTGCTTCAATTTTTGAAGGATCCACTGCAATTCCTCCCTGTGATATAACATGTCCCAAAAATGAAACCTTCTCTGTCCAGAACTTGCACTTTGATAGTTTAGCATATAACTTTCGAGTCTTTAGTATCTGCAATACAGTCCTTAGATGCTCTTCATGCTCTCTTTCTGTCTTCGAATAGATGAAAATATCGTCTATGAAGACTACTATGAACTGATCAAGGTACGGACGGAAAATACGATTCATGTAATCCATGAAAATCGCAGGAGCATTAGTTAGTCCAAACGACATAACCGTATATTCATAGTAACCATATCAAGTTCTAAATGCAGTCTTCGATATATCTGACTCTTTCACTCGAATCTAGTGATAGCCCGATCGCAAATCAATCTTCGAAAACACAATTGCACCTTTTAACTGATCCATCAAATCATCTATTCGTGGAAGTGGGTACTTGTTCTTGATAGTGACTTTATTTAACTGTCGGTAATCTACACAAAGTCACATTCCACCATCCTTCTTCTTTACTAGCAACACCGGAGCTCCCCAAGGTGATGCGCTGGGACGAATAAATTTTTTTCTAAGTATCTCATCCAACTGCTTCTTCAACTCTGCAAGTTCCAGTGGTGACATCCGGTATGGTGCTATGGAAATCGGTTCGGTTCCAGGTACAAGTTCAATGCTGAATTCTATCTCTCGCTGAGGAGGAAACTCAGGTATGTCGTCCAGGAAAATATTAGGAAATTCCTTCACCACTTGGATTCGTTCTAAGCTTAGTTCACTATCATTCGAGCTAGCCACTTACAGAACGTACCCCTCACAATCACTCCCGTCTAATGCAACTCTTACAGAATTCTGATATAAAGTATGAGACAGAAATGGTTTAATATCTAAACTATCAGACGGAATAACAGCAGTTCTTTCATAGTAATCAAGGAAAACATGATACTTAGATAACCAATCTAACCCTAGAATAACTTCTAAACCACATAGAGGCAAACAGATTAGATCATGTATAAAAGTTTTGTTCCTAATAGTGAATGGTACTTGCAGGCACACTAAACTAGTCAGAGCATTTTGGGATGCAGGTGTATGGACAATCAGATCAAAGTTCAACTTAGAGAAATCTAGTCCCAACTCACGAGCAACAGTTAAAGAAACAAAGGAATGCGATGCACCCGAGTCATACAGTACAGTTAGAAATCGATCTTTGACAATACACTGACCTTGGATCAGGGCGTCTGATTACATAGCATCATCAGCAGTCATGGCAAACACTCGACCTTGTTGCTGGGTTCGCACTAGATTCTGAAAAAACTTTTTTGGGTACATCCTAGCTATGTGTATGATGCAGGTCTAGCCCTAGTGCAGGTAATGAGCTCATCTGTCGGTTACTAACCCGCTCCCGACGTTATCCAGCAACCTCTGTCTGGATAAGGCTTTCCTATTGGCTATACCCCTGTGTACAGGAAATAACCCCTCTGGAACCACAGGGTCCACTGCACGCAGGAAATAACACATCTGCCACTGCAGGGATGTACGCCGACACACCTTCTGTATACAGGAAATAACCCCTCTGCCACTACAGAAATGGAACAGGTGGTCACGGTACTTGATGCATTCGTATATTTGCTATTTTAACTAGTTAGTTTAGTTAAATTTAGTTCAATTTCGTTCATTATTACTAAAATAAACAAGCAATTTTGTGAGTTTTTCTCCATGCATCCATGAACCAAGAACTAAGTGAAATTTGGCATAATTCATGCAAATGACTCAAGGAGTTTATATATAAGTTGATGTGAATGATTCCCTTGAAAATTATTACATAAGATGGCAAGACTTTGAAGAAGTTTCTTTGGTTTAGAATAGGTGAAGCAAAGAGCCCTGGAGCAAGAAGGCAATGGAGCAAGAAGCCTTGAGAATACATCAAGCTTGGCAAGGAGGTAGAGGACTTGCACGTTGCCAACTTGGGTTACTACTAGCGTGTTTGGTGATAACGCCAGCAGCCCTGGAGAGTGATTCTGGGAAGGGTTGCACGTTGCCAACTTGCACTACTACTTGAGTGCTTGGCAACAACGCCAAGAAGCAAAACTTGGCAAGAAGGATGAAGACTCAAGCATGTTGCCAACTTGGAGAAAGGGTGTGTGTTTGATGGTAACGCAGCAAGCAAATCTGGGGAGCAAGTCAGAAGTTCATGCACGTTGCCAACGCCAGAGTCCAAAGGCGTGTTTAGAGGCAACGCTGCAAGCAAGGCCTTGGAGAGAAGCAATTTCAAAGCCTCGAGCACGTTGCCAACCTAGAGATGGGGGGGTGTGTTTGAGGACAACGTCAAGACTTGGCCCAGGAAGGGGAGATGCACGTTGCCAACGCCAGGAACAAGAGGCGTGTTCCAAAGCAACGCAGCAAGCCTTGGATCTCCACCCATCGAGCACGTTGCCAACGCCAGCCTCCATTGGCGTGTTACAAGGCAACGCTGAGCTAGAAGATTTTGTCCAGCTAGAGAATGAAGAGCACGTTGCCAACGCCAAGATACATAGGCGTGTTCATTGGCAACGCATCATACAAGCAAGCTAGGCAACCTTGAGAATGAAGAGCACGTTGCTAACTTGGATGATGATTCTTCAATTCAGGCACGTTGCCAATGTTGGAAAGCATGGGCGTGTTTCAAGGCAACGCCAAGCAAGGAAGCAGCCCCGGAGAAGCCAGCACGTTGCCAACTTGGAAGAAAGGGGGCGTGTTCAGCAACAACTCCAGCAAACGTGGCAGCCTGACCTTGCCTCTTTCAAGGATGCATAACTTGAGCTACAAAGCTCTAAAGGAGGTGATTCTAGTGGCATTAGAAAGTAGACATCAAGAGCTTTCCAACCATATATCATAGTATGGGGTTAGCATTTATTTGAAGCTTCAAAAGCTGGCTTCATTTGGAGCCTCAGAAAGGAGCATGTTGCCAACGTGGGAAGCAATGTTTGGAGCTAGGAAAGAGCATCGAGCACGTTGCCAACTCAAAAAAGCATTGGCATGTTTGGCAACAACGCCAGGAAGCTTTGGATGGTGAAGAATGGAGGTAGCACGTTGGCAACTTGGAAATACAAGGGAGTGTTTGCCAAAAACGCTGGTGAGCCTGGCAGCCGGACCTTACCCCCTTCAATGGAGTATATCTTGAGCTACAGAGATCCAAATTGAGTGCTTCCAGTTGCGTTGGAAAGCTAACATTCCGAGCTTTCCAACCATATATAATAGTCTAAAGTGGAGTACAAAATTGAAACCAAATCAGAGTCATCTTTAGGCCCCAAAAATAAGAACATGAAGTTGAAATTCAAGGAGGCATGAATGAGCCCAAAGATGGTCGAGCACGTTGCCAAGGTAAGGAGGAGAAGGCGTGTTCATTAACAACGCCAAGGGGCAGAGAATTTGGGCCAAGGAAGGGCACTATCACGTTGCCAACTTGGAATGAACTGGCGTGTTTGATAAAAACGCCACAACCAAGGTAACTTGACCTTGCCTTCTTCAATGGAGCATAACTTGAGCTAGGAAGATCCAATTGAGATGATTCCAAGTGCATTAGAAAGAAGACATTCTAAGCTTTCCAATGATATTTGATAGACCATATTGAAGAAGAGGATTGACACTCAAATTTTGGGCAACATTAGGCATGAAAGTAGAGTCAAGAAGAAGAAAACCAAGTTATTAGCAACAACTTGGGCTAACAACGCCCAGCACCAAGCCACCAGCCCAGGACAATCACAAGCACTTTGCCAACGTGCTACAACACTGGCGTGTTTTCCAGTAACGCCCCCATTGGGCCAGGAGCATTATGAATGAGCTCCTCCTTCCCTGTTTAGCAACACTTCTTCCATTGAGCCAGGAATTCAACAAATAGAAAGCCCACATTGCTAGCCTAAATTAAAGATCTCTGAAGGAGTTTTAGGAGTAGTATAAATAGAGAAGAGGTTGGTACTTTAGAAAGACTTTTGGGACTTTTGTTTTTTTTAGCAATTTTTACTCTTAGACACTTTTACTTTTACACTTAGAGTTTTTTTTGGTCTTCACTGCTTCTCAACCGATATTCTATTTTTTGTTTTTCTTGCAACTTTGAATTTCAGTTTTAAGAACTTCTTCTTCTTCTTCTTCATTCTTCTCTACACTTAGTTTAATTTTCATCTTTACAATTGTTGTTGAAATTGGAGCTATGATTCACTAAACCCCATTTTCATTAGGGGGAAGAGCTCTGCTCATTTGAATGAGTTGATAACTTTTCTTTTCCTTCTCAATTCAAGTGGTTCATCTAAACGGAAACTCTTGTTCTTCATAGATTCAATCACCATCGAGAGAGGGATTAATCTATATGAATTATGTGGTGAGTTTGAGAGATGAGTCACATAATTCAGTTTAGAGTTCATCCTTTCATGATTTCCTTGATCAATACACTTTGGTTGGTATGTGAGATGTAACCTTCCTTAGTTGAGATTCTGGAAGTTGTGTGGCTTGGATTAGGAATTGAACTTCATCTCTTCTCATGAACAATTAGATCACGAGAGTGGCAATTGGTTGTGTTGAGAGAAATTGAGTTACCAAGAGATTGGGACTCAATTACCCACAAATTACCATGGATCTATACCCATGATTGAGAAGGAATTGATCAACATCAATTCATGAGAATTTGCATCTCCGATCCCTAATGACTCTCTCTATCATTAATTCTCACTTCTTTTACTCTTTAGTTATTTTGAATGCCCATTACCCAATTCCCTTTTACATTCAAGCACTTTAACTTTCCTGCTATTTAGATTCAGTTTCAATTGTTTGCAATTTACTTCCCCGCTCTCTACAATTCAGCACTCTACTTTCTTGCAATTTATTTTTGATGTCATTTAAGTTTCTTGCACTTTAAGTTTCAGTCATTTATTTTTATTTTCTTTCTTCATTGCAATTCTTTAGATTCCTTGTCATTTAATTTTTGCAATTATGTTCAAAAATCACAAATCTCATGAAATCAAAACCATGTTTTCTTGACTAAATCTACCATTTAACTAAAGTTGCTTAATCTACCAATCTCCGTGGGATCGACCTCACTCTTAGTGAGTTTTATTACTTGATACGACCCGGTATACTTGCCGGTAATTACGTGAAATTAATTTTTACGTATCAGTACTTCTGTAGCAGGAAATAACCCCTCTGCCTTGCAGAAATAAAATATGGATCTGTACCATAGAAAAGCGTTCTCAGTGATCACACCATTATTTATCTGACTGCCTCACTGCAGCAGATGATCATACAAGTATATCTGGAGTTGCCTTAACGCAACAAATGAATAAACACATCTCTTGGGTTGCCTCAAGCAACAAATAAATATCTCTTGGGTTGCCTCAAGCAACAAATCATCACATAATCATTCTCATTATCATCATTCATCATCATTCTCATTATTCATCATCATTTTCACATTCTTATGCAGTACCTCTTTCTTTCTCTGTTCAATCATACTGTACAAACTTTACATCTTTCACATTTACAACATCTTAATTCAAACCATTTCTCTTTATCACATTACTCTTTTCTCTTTGTCTTTTTACTTTACTCTGATTACTCTTTTCTCTGTATCCCTTTACTCTGCTCTGATTACTCTGTTCTCTGTTTTTCTTTATTCTGCTCTGATTTCTCTGTTTAACGTATGTATTTAAAGCTTATGTAAATTTCGGTATGAATAGTTAGTCTGTCCCAAGTATAGGTTCATTAATTCTATACTGAAACAGTTTAACTTTTCATATAATACCTAACCCTATTCGCAATTCCAGGACTAACTATGTTGTCCTAGTTCGTTCACTAGTCTCTGTCTGTTTTTCTGTCATTAAAACTTTACAGACTTTTTCTTCGATTTTTATCTTTTCTTCAACTTTTTATCTTTTATTTATCTTTGCCTCACTAATATGTTTTTACCACTTCCTAAGTGTTTTATGAAAGTAATTATGAGATTCTGTGCTTAAAGTTGTCTTTCTAAAGCTTTTACAGAAAACTGCCTTTTTCGCATTATTTTATTATTTTTATTAAAATATTATTTTTAATTAAATATTATTATTTAATATTTAATATTTTTTATTATTTTATCATTAAATTTTCGAAAATTAACTTACTTTTACTTTTAACCTTTAAAATTCACTTTTAACCACCCGTAACTTTTAATATTTCTACTTTTACCACCCTAACTTTCAGAAATTACTAAATAACCCCCCAAACACCAAATTAATTAATTCCTTGCCCTTTTATGAATCAAAAAGGTGTTCTTCATTGTTCTTCACCATACTCAAAGTGTTCTTCATAAATTCTTCAGATTCATTCTCTGTTTTTACCCGTTTTTCAGTCTTTTCAGCAACCGATTTTTACCATAATTCATAATAAATTTGCAGCCACTAAAATCCCATCTTTTCTACATGATTTTAACATAAATTGAACCCCAATTTAATGTTTAGGGTTCGTTTTTCCAGCAGCCCTCAAGAACAACATTCATAGCTTGAATATCATCAAATTTTATCAAAATTTCGACAAACTTTCACCAAGAATAACTCATATAAGCAATCAATTTCAAGCATAACCAAACCATATCATAATCACACATCTCAAACACAATCAATCAAGATTAAATTCGTCACATCCTACCTTGATTTGCTGCTCCAAATCCGGTTACTCTTTGAAGTGTTCTTAAAGCACTTTTTCCTCTTAAAACACATCAAGAACAACTTTAAATCCACAAACTCTCAACGAACCAAATATCCCTCAGCACATTAGGAAGGGATATCTCACCTTAGACTTGCTGGAAATTAACGTTTCTTGGCCCTCAAGTCAAGTTAAGCATGATTCCTAAGGAAGAACATCAAGAAAACACATGTTTGAGCATGTTTCTTTGAAAACCAAATTGAAGAGGGAGGGAGACAGCCATCTCACCTTATTTTCAGCCTTGATAAGTCACATGGTTATGTAGAGGAAGAAGAGAGGATCATTTTGGTGAAATCGGAGTTTTGATTTGAGTTTTGGTTCAGAAGAAATCAAGCTTTGAAGATTAAGTGTTCATGAAGTTTTCTCTCTTTTCTCTCCTTTCAATTTCGGCCAAAGGGAGTAAATGACCAGCCTTGGAGTGTCTTGGGGGTATAAGGTGAGTTGTGATTGGTTGGCTTGGAGGTGGGTTAAAATAATATTAAAATATCTCTGGTGTATAACTACTAAAACTAGGTGTATTGGAACACTTGTAAAAACATCTCTAAAAATTATTTTCTGAGCTACTAGCATAAATGACACTAGTAACATATTTATTATGAGAATAAAACATGTATGATGAGGCCTTAGCATTGCTAAAGTCATCAGAGAGTGCTGGTGCTAAGCTGCACCAGTAAACCGTAAACCCGGTTAAACTGATTTTCTGGTTTTAACTAAAACAGACCAGGTAACCTTATAATATCATTCAATCATCTTCTAATACTAATATAATACTAATATTATACTATTATCTCTCTTCTATCATGAATTGAGTCCGGTTTGTCAAACTGAGACTATTTACGAAAAACAGAATCAAAACTCCTAACCAATACGGTTCAAAAACAAGGTTCTTCGCGATTGCGTTATCGAGCTTGCCTCAGAAGAGGTTCTAGCTTAAGGATGACATAATGACAATGATGATTGAGATACTTTATGATATATAAGAGGTGTTCCCCTTATTGATTTTCCAGAGAAATCTGTGCCTTCAGAAAAGATCCAGCGTACTCGAAAAACAGGGTTGTTACATGCATTCATCATCTATTGTTAGGCAAATGTACACTATCGATGCATTGTTTCTTAGGTGTTGCTTATTCATGATTGACCTTTATTCATATCACCTATTTCATGCATTGAGATTTTGGAATTGTGAAATCGGATCGAGCGCTTACCTAGTGACATATTTTTGAGCTTGTAAAGCTTTGTGGACCATGCTTGCTATGTGATTGATTTTAACTCTTATATCTCTTTTTCTAAGTTCCATAGCATCCATGTCTTCCACCTCTATGTCACCTAGGTGTTGCAACAACTTCAATATGTGTCATTGATTGTTGTGTAAGTTTCATATACCATTTTGTTCACTAAGTTTACTTACACATCGATCAATGTCCATTCCTTATCTATTTCACAATTGCTTGACTTGTGGCTTGAATGCTTTCATGCTTCTTTATTGCTTATTGGGTTGTCTTAACCTACAAGTTTAAAGCATCTCAAGCACACTAGAACGAGTGAAGTGTATGCTTTTATTTGTGTAATTGTGACATAGCTTTTTATGCTAGTGTGTATGTGTTCTAAACCGCATGCAACTTAGAATTCACACACCCACACACTATTCTCTAATGTCACATTAATTCACTCACTCCATTCTAGTGATTTACCTCATTCCAACAATTTACGCTTCCTTGCTTTTGTATTTTCTCATCTTACGGTGTTATTTTTTATTTTTCATGACTGATGTACCATAAGCAAAAATGGAAGCAGAAAAAAGAACACGCAACAACCGGTTGACCTACCAGCTAAAGGTGGCAATCCGTAAAGTCGCTGTACCCCTTGCTCATCTTTGAGTGCACCGAGGACGGTGCAAACTTTTAAGTGTGGGGAGGTCGTCCGACCGATCGGCATTTTTGGGGTGACGAGTTTCTAATCGCAACACTTTTACACCTCATTTTAGGTCTTCTAGAATTTTTAGTTGCATTTTATTATTTTGCAAATATATATATAATAATATTAGTCAAAATAATGAAATTTTTCAAAGAAGTTTATCTATAGGGTACCCCAATTGATTGAAAAAAAAAATTTTAGAACTTGCTTAAATTATACATTGTGGAACATGTTTTGAGCTAAGAACACAAGCATGTGAGTTTTGAGCCTAATTGTGTGGTTACGTCATACAACCACTTATTTTCATTCTTGTGTGCATTATTCTCTTTCTATGATTGCAATCTTTGATTTGTTTGATTCTTTATGTCCATTATTTTGTGTATATATGCACTTATATGATTGAGGCCATTGTTTCAAATAGCTCACTTACCCAAATAGCCTTACCTTTTATCTTCCATTGTTAGCCAATTTTGAGCCTATGCTTAACCCATTTGTTCTTAATTTTAGCACATTACATGCCTAAGTGAAAAATAATAAATGTCCTTAGTTTGGATCTTTGATTAGCTTAGGCTAGTGAGAGTATTTATCATTTGATTTTGGAAAAGTTGGGAACATTGGGTAGAGATAAAAGTGTATTGTGTTTTTGTTGAAAATCATAGGAATTGGGTATATACTCATGTATCAATTATGTTTAAACCATATGCATTGATGCTTTTGTATATATTTTAGTTTGAAAAAAAATGAGAAAAATAAAAAGAAAAAAATAGAAGAGAAAAAAAAAGAAAAGTAATAAAAAGGGGACAGAATGCCCCAAAGTAAAGTTCAATAAAAATCAATGCATACGTGTGGTGACTAAAAGAGAATGCATGAGTATGCAAAAAAGTGAAGAATGGGTAGTTAGGTTAGCTTTGAAATTGTATAGGTTGCTATATAAGTTAGGTGGGAAGTTTAAGTTAATCAAAGATTCAAATCTCAAGCTCACTTGACCATATGCATCTTTACCTTGACCCTAGCCCCATTACAACCTATGGAAAAGACCTCATGATATTTGTATGCATGCATGAAATAATTATTGATTGTTAGATGAAAAACAAATCTTGGAAAGCATGATTAGTAGAGAATTGAGTGAATCAACCCCATACACTTGAATGACTAGAGCGGATACACATTCGGTGAGGGTTTGATCGCTCAATTACATGCTTCCACCCATGACAATCTTTTCTTGCAAGTTTGAAAAATCTTTTAATAACTAAATTCAATTGCGGGTTTGCTCTGATTGCTATTGCTTTAGCCCTTGTGCATATATGCTTTATTGGGAATTGATTTATTTTGACCAAGTACTTGCATTCATTTAGATAGATTGCATATAGGTAGTTGCATTTAGGTAGTTTACATTGAATAAATGTTGATGCCCTTTGTTTCTTTCTTGAATTTAGCATGAGGACATGCTTGGTTTAAGTGTGGGGAGGTTTGATAAACCCCAATTTTGTAGTTTATCTTGTTCTTTTTTGGGGGATTTTATCACCTTTTTCCATATTTATTCAATAAAAAAAGCATGGTTTTGTAATTTTCCCTTAATTTGTGCTTAAGTGTAAAAACTTGCTTTTTAGGCCCCTAAATTGATGATTTTAATTCACTTTAATTCCATTCGAAGCCTTGATGTGTTTGTTGAGTGATTTCAGGTTTATAAGGCAAGTATTGGATGGAAGAAATGAAGAGGAAAGCATGCAAGTGGAGAATTCATGAAGAAATGAGAAAAATGAAGAATTGAGGGACACGTGCATGCGTCATGCTCATGTATGCGTGCATTGAAGATTTGTAAGTCACGCACACGCGTTAAGCATGCGTACGTGTGAGCAGAGGTTTTGCCAACGATGCACACGCGTGACGTTCGGCACGTGACCCACTTAAAGTGAAATCGCTGGGGGCAATTTTTGAGCTACCCAGGCACAATTCTAACTCGTTTCTGAGGGTATTTGATGCAGAATTGAAGATTGGGCAAAGGGGGAGCACTTAGTTAGTCATGATGAGCCTTTAGTTAGTTCTCTAGAGAGAGAAGCTCCCTCTTCTCTCTAGAATTAGGTTATGATTAGGTTAATTTTTCTTAGATCTAGGTTTGATTACTTGATTTCATCTTGTTTCCTTTACAATTTCTTGTTTCTACATTGTGATTCTCTTAGTTTGTAGTGTTAATTTCCTTTTTCATGCTCTCTTTTATGTTGATGAACCATTGTTGGATCTTAATTTCTTCTAATGCAATTTTATGTTTCCATGTCTTCTTTTATGTTTATTTTCATTGCTATTGTTACTTTCTTGCCCATGATGATTAAGGATCTTGTTAATTCTTGTATTTTGTGATGTTTACTTTTATTGCACACTAGGTGTTTGATAGAATATTTCCTCTAGTTTTTGAGTAGTTTCCTTTACTCTTAGCCTAGGCTAAGGGAGTTGAGTGATCTTGAGTCATTGGGTCTCATTGAATTAGTGATTTGAGAACCCTTAGTGGTCAATTTGATAACCATTGACTCTAGCCTACTACTAAGTTAATTAGTAGCTAGGTTAGGACTTATGGATTGATGTTCATCAAGCCATTTGACGTACTTCGAGCCTAGGATTTGATATTACGTATTTAAGGCTTTTGTAAGTAGACTTAATGAGTTTGGTTCCTCATAATTGTCAATACATGGTTTGTGGACAAGGATGGTGATCTCAATTACCTATGTCTAGCCAAGAGTTCTTTACCTTGCCTTTATTAATTCTTGATTTACTCTTCTTGTCATTTAAATCCTTGCCCATTTAATTTCTTGCCCCTTTTATAAACCAAACCCCTTGTTCCTTCATAGCCAATAATTGACCACTTCATTGCAATTCCTTGTGAGACGACTCGAGGTTTCAATACTTCGGTTAATTCTTATTGGGGTTTGTACTCGTGACAACCAATATTTTTGCATGTGAGGACTCTTTGTTGATTTAGAACTATACTTGCAACGAGATTTTATTTGTGAAATTCTAAACCGCACAAGAACCCGAACATCAAAATGGTGCCATTGCCGGGGAATTGCAATGGTGCTATGTTATTGGCTATTGTATATATGTGAATATGTTTCTTTGGTTGCTTTTGTTTGCTTTAGGAGTTAGTTTTTATTAGTCTTATTAGTTTTTGTTTTATTTCCGCTTTCACTATGAATTCTCATTACTTTGGCTATGAGTATGGTTCAAACTATGTTGTAGGAGATGAAATTTACAATGATAACATGCATCAAGGATGTGGATATCAAAGAAAGGAGGATCCCCAAGCTTATGAATAACCTTCTTGGCAACAACCTCCTTCCGAATCAAGTTTGATAAGAGTGCTTGGATCCAACATGACTACTCTCCGGATTCTTATGGGTATAATCCTAATCCTAATGCATACCAATCTAATCTATGTGATGACCCTTACTATGATTGTCAACCACAACCACCACATACATATAACCCCTTCCCCTAACATAGTTTTGAACCACCACACTCACAAGCCTCATACCACTAAACACCTCCATATGATCCTAACCCATATCCACCATACCAACCACCTTGTGAACCATATAAACCATATGAAGAACCACCCTAATTCAACCCCCAATACCTTCAAGAACCACCACCTCCATGTTATTATCAAGATGAGCCACGTCTAGTGTATGAGAACTCTCAACCACAAGATGAATCACCTCCCATATTTGAAAAAATCATGGCTCAGTTTGCCAAAATCACGGCCATATTGGAATCATGGGACCCATGCAACAAGCAAAGCATCTTCACGGATGAATGTGAGGAATCAACCAAAGAGTGGAGCATGAAGGAGATTCTAGAATCCCAATATGAGGACAATGAGATAGGGCATGTCTTGCAACAAGTGGAGGAGGAAGATATTGTTAAAGTAGAAGAAGTGGTTGAAGAGCTAGGCAAAATTGAACAAGAGGTAGGTTTCAAGCTTGAAGACACTTCTACACCAGGTGATGTTGTTGATGATCTTGTAGAAGTTGTTGAACCTTCTTCCAATGAGCTTGAATTTAGTGTTGAGGAAGATAATGCGCAACCTCCAAGGCATAGTATGAATGATGAAAGATTGGAAGAGGTTGAGCAAGAAGCAAGCTCCATCATTGAAGATGATTCCACACCAACCAATGTGTCTTTTGAAATTGATGAACCTACCTCATTGTGTTATGAAATTGATGACAAGGAGGACCGTGCACAACCTCCGACACATTATTTGAGCAATGAGGGGTGTATAGAAGAAGTTGGTGAGGAAGGAATTAAACTTAAAGAAGCTTGCAAAGAGGTGGAAGTTGCAAAGGAAGACCACAAGGGAATAGATCTCGCATTGGCTAAGTGTGGGGAGATCCCCCTTCCTAAGTCACCATCCTATACAACATTCAAGTGGGTAAAATTCCTATCCCTAAGCTTTAATTTCTCACTTGAATATGGTTTGATTGAAAATGATGGTCAACTTAGAGCTCTTTGTGGAGTTAAGAGTAGAAGATATTTGTGTAGTGGTTGAAAACATAACTCTAAGTTCATGATGGTTGCATGCTCAAAGTTGAATACCAATAGCTGGTGTAGAATCAAACTGCATGGGTCTAGGAGAATGTTTGGATGCTTAACTGAGAATTCACAAGCTTTGTCACCCAGATTTAACTATGGTAGTCAACAAGATGATGGGTGCAAGAACAAGGTTTGGGACCCCAGAATTCATTTCAACAATCAAAACTCTTGGGGCCTTGTCATTTACTTAAGCTTACTTGAAGGCCTTGTGCGCCTAATTTGGGATTCTGGAGGCTATTGGAAATGCAAGCATTGGTGGGGATTCAAGGAAGAGTTCAAGCATAAGCCACGATAGAAAATCCCCCGCCAAATGTCCAACTTAAGGATATAAACTAAAAGTGCTAGGTGGGAGACACCCCACAATGGTAACCTCTTTCCATTCTCTTATACATTTTGTTTTGATTGATAGGTTATTGTAGTGAGTTTTGATTAGTTTAGATTGTTGTTAAAGTAGGTTACTTGAAGTGCAAGTTTTGTTTGTTTTGTCTTTGAAAATTTTTCAAAAAACTTAAAGATTTTTGTTAAATTTGAATTTTGGTTGCTTTAGAATGCTTATAGGTTAGGAGAGTGTTAAATTCTATTTTTATAATTTTTTAAAAAAAAAAATTTTCAATCAACGCTTAAGCACGCATGACACTTACGCGTGGATTGCACTTCTGCAACTCCTAGTACAAAAACCCGAGAGTTGTGCGAGATTTGTGCTGGAATTGAGCTGGGAGCACAATCTCAATCCACGCGTAAGCACGCATGACGCTTACACATGGATTGTCCCTACTACATCCATGCATAAGCACGCATGACGCTTATGCGTGGATTCGCACCCTGTTTCTCTCCTTTCTCCTTTCTCCTTCTTTCTTCTTTTCTTCTTCTTTCTTTCTACCTTTCCTCTTCTTCCTCTCTTGAAAAAAAATTAAAATAAAATAAAAATAAATAAAAATAAAAAAATAAATAAAATATATTAAATAAATAAATAAAATACTCATATAAATTTTTTTTTCTATTCTTCCATTTTCTTTTATTGCATTTGCTCATTTTCATTCATTGCATGTTAATTTTGTTTTTATAGCTTGTTCTCTTTTTATTTTCTACGTTTCTCATTTTAATAATGGTGTTGAATTCTCTTACTCAATTGTTGAGACTTTCTTGCATTATTTTGGTGCTTCGTGACTTGTTTAGCATTAATGGTCATATTTGTTCCACACATAAGATTAGTGCTTTAGTCATTCCTAATTCATTATTCTTTGTTTTTGTACTTCATTATCATTGAGTTAGGATGGGACCAAATGCTTTCATGCTTATCACTAATCTTGTTCGTGTCAATTCTTGTTTGAACTTGATGCTCAACATGCCCCCTCATGCTTTGATTTTTCTCTTGCATCATGTATTAGTTGATATGCTCTGTGCCTATATTGCTTTCTCACTTACATGCGTAGCTACCATGTAGATGAGAACCATACTCTTATTTGGCATTAGCCCCCGCCTATGTTTTATTTGCTTTGATATCTTTGTTATAGGCTTAATTTTCTTTCTTTTTTTTCTCTCCTTTCAGGATGGCCACCAAAAAGGAAGGAAGGAAAAAGGAAAAGTTTCTAAATGGGGCAACAAACAAGTTCATCCGCACAACCTTTTGAAGAAAGCTCATCAATTGTTTCAACCCGTCCACCTTGCTCATCTTTGCATGCACCGAGGACGGTGCAATCTTTAAGTGTGGGGAGGTCGTTCGACCGATCTCCGTGGGTAACAATTTTCTTTTTCAACACCAATTCTTGATTTCCTTTGTTAGTTAGTTGTTGCATTGCATGATACGTTACATGTTAGTTAGAATTTGTACATATTTTACCACTTCTTTTTATGTTAGGACTACTTGGTTAGGGTGATGATTTCTTTTCCAAGAAAAAATTTGTTTTAGGGCACCCTACTAATTTGAAAAATTTTTTTGTTAAACTTGCTTGAAGAATTTGTTTTGGAACATGGTTTTTGAGCTAAGAACACAAGCATGTGAGTTTTGAGCCTGATTGTGTGGTTACATCTTATAACCACTTATTTTCATTCTTGTGTGCATCATTCTCTCTCTATGATTGTAATCTTTGATTTGTTTGATTCTTTATGTCCATTATTCCATGTATGAATGCATTTATCTAATTGAGGCCATCATTTCATCTAACTCACTTACCCAAATAGCCTACCTTTCATCAACCATTGTTAGCCAATTTTGAGCCTATTTAATCTATTTTGTTCTTAAGTGTAGCACATCACAAGCCTTAAAGCGAAAAACTATAAATGTCCTTAATTTGGATCTTTGATTAGTTTAAGCTAGTGAGAGTGTGTATCATTCGGGTATGGAAAACTTGGGAACATTGGTTGAGGTAAAAGAGTATTTTTGTATTTTTATTGAAAATATTGGGAATTGGGTACGTGCTTATGCATTAAATATGTAAAATCATATGCATTGATACTCTTGTATATACTTTATTGCAAAAAGAAAAAAAATACAAAATAAAGAAAAATATATGACAAAAGAAAAAATAAAAAGAGAAAAATAGAAATAGAAAAGCAATAAAAAGGGGACAAAAATGCCTCAAAGTAAAGTAATAATAACAATGCATATGGGATGTGAATTAAAAAAAAGAATGCATGAGTATGTGAAAAAGTGGGAATCATGGGGTAGCTAGGTTGTGTATTAGAATTGTATAGGTTGCTATATGTGTTAGGTGAGAGCTTAAGCTAATCAAAGATGCAAATTTTAAGCTCACTTAGCCATATATGCATCCCTACCTTTACCCTAGCCCCATTACAACCTATGAACAAGTCCTCATGATGAATGTATGCATGCATTGAATAATTGTTGATTGTTAAAAGAAAAACAAATCATGGAAAGCATGATTAGAAGAGAATTGAGTGAATCAACCCTATACACTTGAGCGACTAGAGCGGATACACTTCCGGTAAGGGTTCGATGCTCAATTCCTTGTTCCCGGCTTTCATAAGCTTTCTTCTTGCAAGTCTATTTGAACTTCATGTTGATATTTGAATTGGTAGGATTCATGAATCATTATATAATCTTAGCCCTAATTGCTCATACATGCTCTTGGAGATTGATTTGCTTTTGACTAAGTAGGTAGAATCATCTTGCATTTAGTTGCATTCATATAGATAGGTGCATATAGTTTCTTTGCATTGAATAAATGTTCATACCCCTTTTCTTGTCCTTCTTTATTTTTAGAATGAGGACATGCTTGGTTTAAGTGTGGGGAGGTTTGATAAACCCCAATTTTGTGGTTTATCTTGTGCTTAATTTAGGGAATTTTATCACCTTTTCCCACATTTATTCAATGAAAGAGCATGGTTTTGTAATTCTCCCTTAATTTGTGCTTAAGTGTAAAAACATGCTTTTTGGGCCTTAAAATAGCTAGATTTAATCCGCTTTAATTCCATTCGATGCCTTGATATGTTTGTTAAGTGATTTCAGGTTTAGAAGGTAAATATTGGATTGAAGGAATGAAGGAAAAGCATGCAAAGTGGGAGAACTCATGACGAAATGAAGGAACTGCAAAGCTGTCAATCCTGACCTCTTCGTACTAAATCGATCATAACTTGAGCTACAGACGTCCAAATGAGGCGGTTCTACTTGCGTTGGAAATCTAATATCTAGGGCTTCAAAATGATATAAAATTTGCAATATTTTCATTGCCGTTAGGTGACGTGCACACGTTCTTTACGCACATGTGTCGCAGGACCAGCGTGGACCATTTTGGGCAAAATGTGGCCACCAATTTCTGAAGCATTTTGGGACCAATCCAACTTATTTCTGATGCTATTGAACCCAAGGATTGAAGGAAGAAGGAACCAAGTATCCATAGTTTAGTTTTTATCATGTTTTAGGGTAGAATTCTAGAGAGAGAGGCTCTCTCCTCTCTCTAGATTTAGGATAGAAATTAGGGTAAAGTTAGGTTAATCTCTCTCAAATTTCTCTTTCAATTCTTGTTTTGATTTCAATTCTCTTTATATTTTATTGTTCTATTGTCTTAATCTTCTTAGTTTCTCTTGTTAATTCCTTATTTTGCTCTCTTTTATGTTGATGAATGATGACATGTCACCATGTCATATTTTTCTATGCTTTTTCTTTGTTTTTTTAATAGGTTTTATGCACTTTCTTGAGCCATAAGTAAGCCAATTGGGTAGAATTTCATGTTTCCTTTGATTCAATCAATCATGGATAAATTGATGCATTTTCATGAGATTTTGTGATATAATTGTCATATATTATGAAAGATAAACAATCTCATGATTTTGAGCATAGCTTTGATACTTTTGTTTGATTGATGATAGGTGAAAAAGCTTTGAAAAAGGTTGAAGAAAAGAAGATGGCAAGGGCAAGAAGGAGGAATCACGTTTGAGCTAAAGTTTGCCTCAAACTTAAGCTCAAACGTGAGGAAAAGCAAAATTTCATCCAGGGAGGCCAGAAGCTTGCGCCAACGTTTGCCTCAAACTTGAGGTCAAACGTTGCTCCTCACAGCCTGAAGGGGTATACTTCCAACAAGAATAACTTGTGCTACAAAGCTCCAAATGAGGTGATTCAAAAAGTAATGGAAAGTAGGAATCGAGAGCTTTCCAAGTATATATGGCACTGCATGGTGGACACTAAAATTGAGGGAGAAAACTGCCCTGAAATGTGCATAAACGAACATGGTGGCAACCTGCAGTGAGGCCAACTGACCTCTACACCTTCGATGGAGTATAACTCGAGCTGTGGAGCTCCAAATGATGCGCTTCGAATGGCATTGGAAAGTAGACATTAAGGGCTTTCCAACAATATATAATAGTATGGGGTGGACAATGCATTTCAGTCTCCAAAACCTGACGTTTTCGTCCACGTTTGAGGCAAACGTCGCCTCAAACGTTGCACACCAAAGCCAGCGACCCTGTCCCCTTCAATGGAGCATAACTTGAGTTGTAGATATCCAATTGAGGTGATTCTAGTTGCGTTGGAAAGCTGACATTTAGAGCTTTCCAACCATATATAATAGTTTATAGTGGGAATGAAATTGGCAACGTTGACAAGAGGACAAAGAAGCGTCCCAAGACTTGAACTTTAAAAACACATCCAGGAGGACTTAACGTTTGAGCTCACGTTTGACCTCAAATATGAACTCAAACGTGAGTGACAGCAAACCCCCATTCTGCATCATGCCATTACAAGACGTTTGAGTCAGCATTTGCCTCAAACGTTGACTCAAACGTGAATGATCCCAATTCCATCAAGGCCATCCAGATCCATTCTTCCTCAAATTCAAAGCAAGCTAAGCCCATTACCATCACTCAAAGGGACACAGAGAAGCTAGATTAGGAATTTCATTCAATTGTAATTTGTTTTTAATTTCAATTTTATTTTCATTTTCATTTGAAAAAGCCTATATAAGGCATCCTTATCATCTTTATCAGGAGGCTGGCTCCACTAGGGAGCACTAGGATTAGAGAGCTCTCTCCTTTAGTTTTTCCTTTTTGTTTTGAATCTTGGGTTGAGAATTGAAGAAATTCTGTTTCAATCTCACCTTGAGAATTCTCTCTGTTTGCTTATCTGCATAATTTCCGTGAATTGTGATTTAAATCAAAGCTCTCTTTACTACCTTCATCGCTATTTCTTCTCCAATCTGTTTGCTGTTGGATCAAGGAAGGGATTGAGATCTAGACTTCTTTTCTAGTCTCACTGAGCTCCTGAGATTTTCAACCTCTCATTTAGATTTTGCAATTGAGCCAAGTTGTTTTCTGTTTTGATTTTTCAAGTGATTTTCCAAATCTGTTTGAATCTGTTGCATCTTCTACTTCTCTGTTTACATTGCTCCCAGCACCCAGTTCCTTTTATATTTCCTGCAATTTAAATTTCCAGTTGCTTGATCTATTGCTTTCTTTAATTTCCCTGCACCCACTCCCCTTTACATTTAATGCAATTTACTTTTCTTGCAATTTAAGATTCTTGCAATTTACATTTCTTGCTCTTTAAGTTACTTGCCAATTTACATTCTGCAACTTTAAATTCATTGTCATTTACTTTCTGTTGGCTACAATTTCACACGATTCACTTCAATGTTAGCTTGACTAAACTAATCACCCACTAAAGTTGTTTGATCCATCAATCCCTATAGGATCGACCTCACTCACATGAGTTTTACTACTTGATACGACCCGGTATACTTGGCGGTGAGTTTTGTGTCGGATCGTTTTCCGCACATCAAGTTTTTGGCGCCGTTGCCGGGGATTGATTTAGATCAACAATGATTAAGTGGGTAAGAAGTCTAGATCAAGCATTTTCTTTATTTTTGTTCTCTGTTCTAAGTTGAAACCAAGGTGTTTGAGTTATTGCCTCACTAAGAAATTCATCTCTGAGATATGAATTTCAAATTTCCTTGGTGTTGTGTTTTACAAAATTCAAATGGAGTTCAACTCATCTTATGATCAAACAAATTTTATGGGATATTACCCACCATCACCAATCTCTAATGGTGGCTGGGAATATCACCAAGAGAATACACATTCTGAGCACTCCAATTCATGGAGATTTGCTTCAGAGACACAAGATGAGCAAGAAAATCATATGGGATACCAACCACCACCACAAAATGATTCATATCATTATCCTCATGGTGGATGGAAGCATCACCAAAGAATGGAAGAGCATCCACCCTCACGTCCCAGTTTCTCATTTAAAAGTTCTTCATCACTTGAATATGCCTCAACACAAAGTTTCCTCCAAAATCCATACAAGTCATCCCATCAATCACACAACTCATTCCATACCCCTCAACACAACTTCACCACAACACATCCATGTCACCAAAATTACTCTCAACCTTCATCTCTTGAATTAGCAGTTGAGGATTACCTTCAATGGTCCATAGAACCCTTAGAAAACCAATGCCAAGCCATTGAAATACACAGAAAACTCGTGGAAAGATACACACAACCCCAATCTTGGAAAGAAACCATCCTCAAGAAGATGAATGGGCCCTTAGAGCAAACAAGGAGAACTTAGAACCATCAAACAGTGAGGATGAAGACCAATTTGTGGGTGAGGAAGTGGAAAAACAAGAACTAAAGGTCCCTGTGTCAAGTGAAATTGTACTGAAGAATGAGGAACATGAGCCAAGGATTTTACATTCACAAAAGCTACTTGAGGTGCCAATGAAACATAAAGATTCCCTCCCAAAGGAATTAATAGAAAATCAGGAAAAAGAAGAGGAGGAAGCCAATCAAGAGAAGTCACACTCAACTGAAGCAGAGAAGTGCAAAGAGGAAAAGCTCATGGAACCACCAATGCAAAAATCTCTTGATGAAGAAATCACTCCAACAATCACACAACCACCAAGACTTGGATTCAAGAAAGTGAAGGAAATTAACAAAAGCACCGAGAAGAGGATTGTGACCAAGCTACAAAGGACAATATTCATGAAGAAAAGAAGGTCAACTACAAGCAATCCTCCCCCTGATCCAGCAAGCAAGCTCAATCAAGCCATTAACAAAAGAAAGCTTGCTGAGGAGAGACCAAGACAGGGGGCAATAGCTGAATCTTCTCCTCCCTTGAGGTCATTCCTCTTAACAAACTGGAAAAAGAGGAAGAAAGTAAAGAACAACATGCCAACAGTAGGTAACGTTTCTCTTCTATGCTTTGTTCTCTTTCTTTACTTTGTTTAAATTCAATAAAATAGCATATGGTTACATTCTAAGTTTGGTGTTGCCTTGCAACAAATTGTTTTCAATCTTTTTAGATGATCGCATCAAATCAAAAAAATGAAAGTGACACACCAAGATTCTAAGTTTGGTGTGCCACTTATTTTTCTATGCAAATCATTCAGCAACACCACTTGTGTACATAATCATAATATTCTTTGCATTGTTATCTTCCTTTTAGTTAGACAATTTTAGTTTTCTCTTTGTTTTTAGTCATTTCCTTGTTTTAAATGCTTTCTTTTATTTACTGTGTTTGTTAATACACTACCAAGAGAGCTTTATTCATGACAGATTCTTAACTTGGTGATTGTATTTAACATATAACAGTTTCTTTCGTTTAGTTTTATTTCAAATAAATTGACATGTGGTTGCATTCTAAGTTTGGTGTTGCTATGCAACAAAATTTGGTTCTAATCCTTACAAGATACTTGCATCAATTCCAAGTGAAAGTGTCACACTAAGTTTGGTGTGCCACTTATTCTTTATGCAAAGTATTATGCTCACCTTCTTAAGTTTGCAATCACAATGTATTTGTCTCTTGTGCCTTGATTATTATCTTTAATTTTGCTTGCTTAGAACACATGTACTACTAACTTTTCATTGTGTAAGACATTCATGATCCATCTTAGCCCCATAGCCATTGTTCTAATTGTTGCTTGAGGATGAGCAAGCATTCTGAGTTTAGCAAGGGAAGAAGGAAGAATAGAGGAAAAAGGACAACAATAGAAAAGATGAACTACAAGGTTGTAAAGTTCCTTTTCCTCTCATTTGTTTCAAGCACTATAAACTGCATGATTGTCTTCATCTTTTCTGTTTACATGTGTGTATGAATAAAGCATAGCCTGCATCTTGATTTGTAACATGTTGCCATGCCATTATGACTATCAACTTGAGTTTTGTGAATTCAAAAGCAGTAAAGTATCATGATCATAAACAAACAAGGAATTAAAGAAGAATTTAGCATGTGCATAAAAGTATTGGAAAGCTAGTATGTTTGATTGTTGCTTAATTACATTAGATTTTGTTTAATTGAAGTTTTCATCTAGCACGTTTTGTGAAATCTTTTGAAAATCATGAAAACCTTGAAAGAAAAAGCAAAAAAGGGCAAGAAAAGAAAAAGGGAAAGAATGAGAAAGCTAAAGGCTCTGAGTACCAATGGCAATTTATTTGTTAAGTACTTGTGGTGTTTATGTATCAAGCCAAATGCTTGAAAACAAAACACTTAGAAGTCAAGGCTAGGCTCAAGTGCAAAAGCACTCCCTCAAAGCTCAAGGTTCTGAGCATCAATGATTAGAGAGTAAAGAAAAGAAACAAATGAGCTTAATGAAGTCCTCTAATTCAAATGCTTGTGGTGCTTATGTATCAAGTGGTAATACTTGAAAACAAAGCATTTAGAATCGTAGCTTTGTTATTAACTCATGGGGCAAAACACCCAAAAGGAGAAGCTAATAAGAAAATCAAAAGCTTGTTTCAAGGAAGAAATATAAGAAAAAGATTTCATAAATTGAGCTAGATGGAAGCATCAAGCATTTACATCTCTTTTGTGATTGTAGCATGCTTAGAAAACTAGCTTACCATGAAAATTGAGTTGCTACTCTTCTTACCTTGGATTGTCAATCCTTAATGCATGATTCTTTTCTTGCTTGGGGACAAGCAAGGTTTAAGTTTGGTGTTGTGATGACATGTCACCATGTCATGTTTTTCTATGCTTTTTCTTTGTTTTTTTAATAGGTTTATGCACTTTCTTGAGCCATAAGTAAGCCAATTGGGTAAAATTTCATGTTTCCTTTAATTCAATCAATCATGGATAAATTGATGCATTTTCATGGGATTTTGTGCTATAATTGTCATATATTATGAAAGAAAAACAATCTCATGATTTTGAGCATAGCTTTGATACTTTTGATTGATTGATGATAGGTGAAAAAGCTTTGAAAAAGGTTGAAGAAAAGAAGATGGCAAGGGCAAGAAGGAGGAATCAAGTTTGAGCTAAAGTTTGCCTCAAACTTAAGCTCAAACGTGAGGAAAAGCAAAATTTCACCCAGGGAGGCCAGAAGCTTGCACCAACGTTTGCCTCAAACTTGAGGTCAAACGTTGCTCCTCACAGCCTGAAGGGGTATACTTCCAACAAGAATAACTTGAGCTACAAAGCTCCAAATGAGGTGATTCAAAAAGCAATGGAAAGTAGGAATCAAGAGCTTTCCAAGAATATATGGCACTGCATGGTGGACACTAAAATTGAGGGAGAAAACTGCCCTGAAATGTGCATAAACAAACATGGTGGCAACCTGCAGTGAGGCCAACTGACCACTACACCTTCGACAGAGTATAACTCGAGCTGTGGAGCTCCAAATGATGCGCTTCCAATGGCATTGGAAAGTAGACATTCAGGGCTTTCCAATAATATATAATAGTATGGGATGGACAATGCATTTGAGTCTCCAAAACCTGACGTTTTCGTCCACGTTTGAGGCAAACGTCGCCTCAAACGTTGCACACCAAAGCCAGCGACCCTGTCCTCTTCAATGGAGCATAACTTGAGTTGTAGATGTCCACTTGAGGTGATTCTAGTTGCGTTGGAAAGCTGACATTCAGAGCTTTCCAACCATATATAATAGTCTATAGTGGACATGAAATTTGCAACGTTGACAAGAGGACAAAGAAGCGTCCCAAGACTTGAACTTTAAAAACACATCCAGGAGGACTTAACGTTTGAGCTCACGTTTGACCTCAAACGTGAACTCAAACGTGAGTGACAGCAAACCCCCATTCTGCATCATGCCATTACAAGATGTTTGAGTTAGCGTTTGCCTCAAACGTTGACTCAAACGTGAATGATCCCAATTCCATCAAGGCCATCCAGATCCATTCTTCCTCAAATTCAAAGCAAGCTAAGCCCATTACCATCACTCAAAGGCACACAGAGAAGCTAGATTTGGAATTTCATTCAATTGTAATTTGTTTTTAATTTCAATTTTATTTTCATTTTCATTTGAAAAAGCCTATATAAGGCATCCTTATCATCTTTATCAGGAGGCTGGCTCCACTAGGGAGCACTAGGATTAGAGAGCTCTCTCCTTTAGTTTTTCCTTTTTGTTTTGAATCTTGGGTTGAGAATTGAAGAAATTCTGTTTCAATCTCACCTTGAGAATTCTCTCTGTTTGTTTATCTGCATAATTTCAGTGAATTGTGATTTAAATCAAAGCTCTCTTTACTACCTTCATCGCTATTTCTTCTTCAATCTGTTTGCTGTTGGATCAAGGAAGGAATTGAGATCTAGACTTATTTTCTAGTCTCATTGAGCTCCTGAGATTTTCAACCTCTCATTTAGATTTTGCAATTGAGCCAAGCTGTTTTCTGTTTTGATTTTTCAAGTGATTTTCCAAATCTGTTTGAATCTGCTGCATCTTCTACTTCTCTGTTTACATTGCTCCCAGCACCCAGTTCCTTTTATATTTCCTGCAATTTAAATTTCCAGTTGCTTGATCTATTGCTTTCTTTAATCTCCCTGCACCCACTTCCCTTTACATTTAATGCAATTTACTTTTCTTGCAATTTAAGATTCTTGCAATTTACATTTCTTGCTCTTTAAGTTACTTGCCAATTTACATTCTGCAACTTTAAATTCATTGTCATTTACTTTCCGTTGGCTACAATTTCACACGATTCACTTCAATGTTAGCTTGACTAAACTAATCACCCACTAAAGTTGCTTGATCCATCAATCCCTGTGGGATCGACCTCACTCACGTGAGTTTTACTACTTGATACGACCCGGTATACTTGGCGGTGAGTTTTGTGTCGGATCGTTTTCCGCACATCAATGAACCATTGTGGATCTTGATTTCTTCTAATGAAATTTTATGTTTCTATGTTTTTTTTATGTTCATCTTAATTGCTATTGTTGATTTCATGCTTGTGGTAGTCATGGGTTTCATTAATTCTAGTATTTTGTGATGTATACCTTTATTGCACTCTAGGTGTTTGATAAAATGTTTACACTAGTTTTTGAGTAGCTTTCTTTACTCTTGGCCTAGGCTAAGGGAATTGAGTTACCTTGAGTCATTGGGTCTCATTGAATTGGTGATTTGAAAACCCTTAGTGGTCAATTTGATTACCATTGACTCTAGCCGACTACTAAGTTAATTAGTAGCTAGGTTAAGACTTATGGATTGATGTTGATCAAGCCATTTGACGTACTTCAAGCCTAGGAGTAGATATTACGTACTTAAGGCTTTTGGAAGTAGACTTAATGAGCTCGATTCCTCATAATTGTCAATATATGGTTTGTTGACAAGGATGTTGATCTCAATTACCTATGTCTGGCCAATAGTTCTTTACCTTGCCTTTATTAATTCTTGATTTAATTTTCTTGTCGTTTAAATTCTTGCCCTTTTATAAACCAAACCCCTTGTTCCTTCATAGCCAACAATTGACCACTTCATTGCAATTCCTTGTGAGACGACCCGAGGTTTAAATACTTCAGTTAATTTTTATTGGGGTTTGTACTTGTGACAACCAATATTTTTGCATGTGAGATTCTTTGTTGGTTTAGAACTATACTGGCAACAAGATTTTATTTGTGAAATTATAAACCGTACAAGAAAATCCAAACTTCAATAATGCCGGCTCATCAGGCTATGGAAAGTCAGGAATCGGCTCAGGGGAAAAGTCCCACTCTGGCGGAATCACAGGTACGTACTCTCCAGCTATCTTAGACTCATCAGGAATGATAGGCTCTAGTGCCACCACATTCAAGGGTTGAGCTGGTATAGAGTGTCTGGGACCATCGGGAAAAGGATGCCCAGGTACGTCAGGGTGTAACCAGGATAAGGGAAAGTCGTAAGGAGCATCGGGGTCAAAAAGCAGGCTTGATAGAGGATGTTGAAAAGCTCAATTTGGTAACGCATATCGTCTAATATGAGGCTCCATTCCCATAATGAAGTAACTGTGATATACTGGATCTTCGTAGATGTAAGGATCCTCGAACTCATAGAATATCACACCCGTTTCTATCTGAGGGGAGGAAAGGAGAGAAGGGGGTAAGAACGGGGGAGTTCTTAGTAGGGCCGAGGTTTTTAGTTACGTTCATTAATTTGGTGTTGTTTAGTAGATAGATAACAGAATACAACGAAGTAGTAAACAGGAGATAAAGATAAATAGAAAAAATAGATAAAACAGAAAATAGAACACGAACAGAAGAATACAAGAAAATAAAACACAGATATTGCATACAAGCAGACAAACATAAAGAAATAGAGCACACACATAAAAGGAATGCAACAGAGACGCAGACAAGAATGATGCATGTCTAGTCCTAGTGCAGGTAATGAGCTCATTTGTCGGTTTCTACCCGCTCCCGATGTAACCCAGCATTACCAGCCAGATATGGTTTTCCTGTTGGCTATACCTCTGTGTACAAAAATTAACCCCTCTTGCACTACAAGGTCCACTGCACGCAAGAAATAACACATCTGCCACTGCAGGGATGTATGCCGACACACCTTCTGTATACAGGAAATAACCCCTCTGCCACTACAGAAATGGAACAGGTGGCCACGGTACTTCTGTAGCAAGAATTAACCCATCTGCCTTACAGAAATAAAATATGGATCTGTACCGCAGGAAAGCGTTTTCAGTGGTCGCACCACCATCTATCTTACTACCTCATTGCAGCAGATGAACACACAAATATCTTTGGAGTTACCTTAATACAACAAATGACCATTCAACAGGTCCTCTGTTCTTTATCATATTACTCTTTTCTCTGCGTCTCTTTATTCTGCTTTGATTTCTCTGTTTAACGTATGTATTTAAAGCTTATGTAAATTTCGGTATGAATAGTTAGCCTGTCCCAAGTATAGGTTCATTAAGTCTATATTGAAACAGTTTAACTTTTCATATTATACCTAACCCTAGCTGCAACTCAAGGACTAACTATGTTGCCCTAGTTTGTTCACTAATGTATGTCTATTTTTCTGTCATTAAAACTTTACAGACTTTTTTCTTTGATTTTTATCTCTTCTTTAACTTTTATATTTCCTTTATCTTTGCCTCACTAACATGTTATTACCACTCCCTACGTGTTTTATGAAGGTAATTATGAGATTCTATGCTTAAAGTTGTCTTCCTAAAGCTTTTACAGAAAACTGTCTTTTCTGCATTATTTTATTATTTTTATTAAAATATTATTTTTAATTAAATATTATTATTTAATATTTTATTATTATTTATTATTTTATTATTAAATTTTCGAAATTACCCTTTCTTACTGGTGCACGGAATTGTGATCACACTTTTCACAACTCCGGTACAACTAACCATCAAGTGCACTGGGTCATCCAAGTAATACCTTACGTGAGTAAAGGTCGATCCCATGGAGATTGCCGGCTCGAAGCAAGCTATGGTTATCCTATAAATCTAAGTCAGGAAATTCAAATGATATGAATGATTTTGTTTATGAAAAGTAAATAACATGAAATGAATGATACTTGTGATTCAGTAATGAGGAACAGGTTGAGGTTCCGGAGATGCTCTGTCGTCTAAATCTCTGCTTTTCTACTGTATCCTTCTCCAAACATGCATGGCTTCCTTCCATGGCAAGCTGTATGTTGTGGATCACCGTTGTCAATGGCTACCATCTATCCTATCAGTGAAAATGGTCCAGGTACTGTTTCTGTACGGCTAATCAACTGTCGGATCTCTCGTCTTGGATGAAAAATACCAGGCACATCTACCGCACGACTAATCATCTGTCAGTTCTCACTTGTGTTAGAATAGGATCTCTCTATCCTTTTGCACACAGTCACTGCGCTCAACATTCGTGGGTTTAAAGCTCGTCATAGTCATCCCATCCCAGATCCTTCTCGAAATACCACAGACAAGGTTTAGACTTTTCAGATCTCAAAAAATGCTGCCAATTGGTTCTAGCCTCTACCACGAAGGTTCTGATCTCATGGCTTTGAATGCTCTGTTGTCAGGAGATGCAAGTCAAACTCGTGGATTAGAAACCCAAGAGATACACACTCAAGCTGTCGCCCAATGACTACGTTGAGCTCAGATAGAATGGGAGTGGTTGTCAAGCACGCGTTCATAAATTTTAGAATGATGATGAGTGACACAGATCATCATATTCTTTATATTGAAGTACGAGTGAGTATCTTAGAATAGAATCAAGCGTGATCGAATAGAAAACAATAGTAATTGCATGAATCCATTGAGACATAGCAGAGCTCCTCACCCCCACCTATAGGGTTTAGAGACTCATGCCGTAGAAGATACAATATGAGATGTAAAATGTCATCTGTCTCTAAATGAATCTCTAAAAGTAGTTTTTATACTAAACTAGTAACTTAGGTTTACAGAAAATATGTAACTAAGTGCAGATAGTGCAGAAATCCACTTCCGAGGCCCACTTGGTGAGTGTTTAGGCTGAGCTTTGAAGCTTTCACGTGAATAGGCCATTCTTGGAGTTAAACGCCAGCTTGGGTTCCAGTTTGGGCATTCAACTCCAGTTTTGGTGCCAATTCCGGCATTTTACGCCAGAAAAGGGTTTCTGGCTGGCGTTTAACACCAGTTTGGGCCATCACATCTCGAGCAAAGTATAGACTATTATATATTGCTGAAAAGCCCAAGATGTTAGCTTTCCAGCCCAATTGAGAACGCGCCAATTAGACTTCTATAGCTCCATAAAAACGCGTTTGAGTGCTGGGAGGTCAGAATCCAACAGCATCTGCAGTCCTTTCTCAGCCTCTGAATCAGATTTTTGCTCAGGTCCCTCAATTTCAGCCAGAAAATACCTGAAATTACAGAAAAATACACAAACTCATAGTAAAGTCCAGAAATGTGATTTTTGCATAAAAACTAATAAAAATATAATAAAAAGTAACTAAAACATACTAACAACTACCTAAAAACAATGCCAAAAAGCGTATAAATTATCTTCTCATCACTTACCGTAAAAGTTATATAAATTCACTTTTTACCACCCGTAACTTTTAATATTTCTACTTTAACCACCCTAACTTTCAGAAATTACCAAATAACCCCTCGAATACCAAAATAATTACAACCCTGCCCTTTTTAAGATCTAAAAGGTATTCTTCAATGTTCTTCATCACACTCGAAGTGTTCTTCATGTTTTTCATAAATTTTTCAGATTCTTTCTCTGTTTTTACCCGTTTTTCAATCTTTTCAGCAACCGATTTTTACCATAATTCAAAATAAAATTTCAGCCACCAAAGCCCTATGTTTTCCACTTGATTTCAACACAAATTCAACCCTAATTTAAGGGTTAGGGTTCATTTTTCCTGCAGCCACAATAACACAAGTTTATAGCTTGAATTTCATCAAATTTCATCAAATTTTCACCAAAATTTCAACAAGAATCGCTCATATAAACAATAAATTTCAAGCATAACCAAATCATATCATAATCACACAACTCAAACACAATTAATAAAGATTCATTTTACCAAACCCTACTTTGATTTGCTGCTCCAAATCCGGTTATTCTTTGAAGTGTTCTTAAAGCACTTTTTCCTCCTAAAACACATCAAGAACAACTTTGAATCCATAAAACCTCAACTGACCAAACCTTAATCAACATGTTAGGAAGGGACTCCTCGCCTTAAACGTGCTGGGAATTGAATATTCTTGGCTCACAAGTCAAGCTAAGCAAGAGATCTAAGGAAGAACATCAAGAAAACACATGTTTTAAGCATGCTTCCTTGAAAAACGAATTCAAAGGGGGAAGGGACAGCCATCTAACCTTATATCCAGCCTTGATAATTTACATGGTTATGTAGAGGAAGAAGAGAGGATCATTTTGGTGTAATCAGAGTTTTGATTTGAGTTTTAGTTAGAAGAAATCAAGCTTTGAAGATTTGGAACTAAGAACTTTTCTCTCTTTTTCTCTCTTGGAAATTTTGGCCACAAGGAGAAAATGAACCAGCCTTGGGGGGTTTCGGGGGTGTAGGGTGAGTTGTGATTGGTTGGCTTGGAGGTGGATTAAAATAATATTAAAATATCTCAGGTGTATAACTACTAAAACTAGATATATCGGAACACTTGTAAAAATATCTCTAAAAATTCTTTTCTGAGATATTAGCATAAAAGACACTAGTAACATATTTATTATAAGAATATAACATGTATGATGAGGCCTTAGCATTGCTAAAGTCATCAGAGAGTGCTGGTGCTAAGCTGCACCAGTAAATTGTGAACCCGGTTAAACCGATTTCCTGTTTTCAACTAAAATTGATGAGGTAATATTATAATATCATTCAAGCAGCTTCTAATACTAATATAATGATAATATTATACTATTATCTCTCTTCTCTCATGAATCGAGTCCGGTTTGTCAAACTGAGACTATTTACGAAAATCAGAATCAGAACTCCTAACCGATACGGTTCAAAAACTAGGTTCTTCGTGATTGCGTTATCGGGCTTGTCTCAACTAAGGTCCTGAGTTAAAAATAATATAATGACAATGAAGATTGAGATGCTTGATGATATATCAGAGGTTCTCCCGTTACTGATCTTCCGGAGAAATCCATACTTTCAAAAAAGATCTCGCGTACTCGAAAATCGGGATTGTTACAAGAAACAAGGATTGCCTTGCATAAGGACTGGATGGTGTTCAAGGTTCTTGACCCTCCATTACCCATTGACAAGGAGGCACTTGTATAAAGGATTCAGCATCCAAGCCTCCTCCCTTAGATGAAACCAATTCAATCCCTCCTAAGACCAAACGTAAGTTTGGTGTTAGATGTGCACTATCCACATAGGAGGAAGGCCCCAAAAGGAAGCTCCCAGTAAGGAGTAAGAATTTATTCCTCTATGACTATCTTCTTCCTTGAAAGGAGCTGTCCGTCAAGCTAATGACATTAAAGAAGCGCTTGTTGGGAGGCACCCCAATCATGAGTAGTGTATCTATGTTCTTATTTCTTTTGTTTATTTTTATTTGAGTTTATTTTATTTTATTTTTAGAGTTTTCCCTTGCTTTTTAATGTTTGTGATCATATGCAGTAGTTAGAACAGAAACAGAAACAAAATACCCTAGAGCAGAAGCCTTACTGGCATTGAACGCCAGACAAGGGGCCAGAGTGGGTGTTCAACGCCCTCTGGGGAGCAACAAGCTGGCATTGAACGCCAGCTAGGGAGCCAGGCTGGGCGTTCAATGCCCAAAAAGGCAAAAGACCTGGTGTTGAATGCCAGGAAGGAGGTTCCTTCTGGGCATTCAACGCCACAAATGGGAGGCAACGCCAGCTATGGTGCACAAGCTGGGCGTTCAACGACCATAAGGAGGGCAGGGAATTTGAATTCCCTAGCCTCTCAAGACCAGCAGGTCCCACAAAATCTCCACCTACCCCACCTTCTTCTACCCTATTTGTTCCCATTGTTCATATTGCCTGAGGATGAGCAAAATTTTTAAGTTTGGTGTTGCAAAAGCTTTGCTTTTTGATTTCTACCACTCTTAAAGGGCTATGAGGGAAGAACAACAAAGACAAGGGCGTGACATTAAAGAGATCAAGCACTACATTGGATCCTCAAGGAGGAGTAGTAGCCGCCATCACTAAGGTGGATTCGTTCTCTTAATTCCCTTTTCTTATGTTATTTTTCTATTTTTTGTTATGTTTTATTGTCTGTTCTCGTATTCTTATTGCATGATTATTTCTATCTGTGTCTTAAGGCTATAAAATGTTCCATATATCTCTCACCTTACTTAAAAGAAAATTTTATTTTAAAGAATTGAGAGATACATAAACTTTGAGTTATATAATAAGAATAGTCAATTATTTTGATGTGGTGGCATTGTTTTTTGTTTTCTGAATGTATGAATGAACAGTGCATATTTGAAGTTAGAATTTATGAATGTTGGCTCTTGAAAGAATGATGAAAAAGGAAAAGTATTATTGGTAATCTGAAAAATCCAAAAATTGATTCTTGAAGCAAGAAAAAGCAGCAAAAAGAAAAAGAAAAAGCATGTTGCAATAAAAGAAAAAATATATATAAAGAGAAAAAGTAGAAAAAGCCAATAGCTCTTAAAACCAAAAGGCAAGAGCAAAAGGCCAATAACCCTAAAGGATCTAAAGATCCTAAGAGTGTGCTTAAGAACTCTGGACACCTCTATCTGGGGATTCTAGCAAAGCTAAATCACAATCCAAATGGGTTCACGCAGTTAAAATGTCTGTGGCATTTATGTATCCGGTGGTAATACTGGAAAACAAAATGCTTGGGGCCACGGCCAAGACTCTAAAAGCTGTGTTCAAGAATAAAAAAGAACTAAACTAGAAGAGTCAATAATATCATCTAGATTCTAAGTTCCTAAAGAGACCAACACTTCTGAGTTTCAATGGATAGTGAGATGCCAAAACTATTCAGAAGCAAAAAGCTACTAAGTCCCACTCATCTAATTGAAACTGAGCTTCATTGGAAACTCTGAGATTTATTATATCTTACTCTTCTTTCCATCCAACTTTATTTTTAGTTGCTTGGGGACAAGCAACAGTTTAAGTTTGGTGTTGTTATGAGCAGATATTTTATACACTTTTTGGTATCATTTTCATATAGTTTTTAGCATGTTTTGTTTAATTTTTATTAAGTTTTCATAGGTTTTAGTGTAAAATTCATATTTTTGGATTCTACTTTGATTTTTTGTGTTTTTATGCAATTTCAAGTATTTTCTGTTTGAAATTGAGGAGCTGGAGCAAAAGTCTGACTCAGAGACAGAGAAAGCACTGCAGATGCTGTCCGGATCTGACCTCCTTGCACTCGAAAGAGCTTTTCTGGAGTTACAGAAATCTAAATAGAGCATTCTCAACGGCTATGAAAAGCTAACTTTCAGAGCTTTCCGGAAATTTATAATAGTTTATACTTTGCTTCAGAATTGAAGGCCCAAAACTGGTATCCAATGCCAGTTTCCTGCACTATTCTGGCGTCCAACGCCCAAAGGAGAAGAGACCAGCGTCCAATGCCCATAAAGGACTCCCTAGCCAGCGTTCAATGCCCTAGAGACCTCCTAGCACATGGATCTCAATCAAGCTCAGTCCAAACACTCACCAAGCGGGCCCTAGAAGTAGATTTTAGCACTAAAAGACTGTTTTACCCTTCTTAACGTAATCCTTAGTCATTAGTTTAATATTTAAAGACTTTTACACCTCTCATTAAAGGAGGGACGCACACTTTACACATTTTATGATTGTATTTTCCATCAGTAGTTTCTAAACCTCCTAGGTTGAGGCGAGGAGCTCTGCTGAGTTTTATGGATCAATAAAAGTATTACTGTTCTTTTTCAATCCGTGTTTGATTCTCTATTCTAAGATGTATCTTCGTTCTTCATTCTAAGACCGTGTGCCTGACAACCACCCGTGTTCTTCTTGGGTTCGTGTGACTACGTAACTGGAAAGCATTGAACCACTAGCTTGATTATACTCTCTTAGACGGCTAATCCACGACTTCGTTGGGGACTTCTTGAAACATTAGTTCAGCCGAGGTATGGGAAGATTAGAGTCTTTATGGTAGAGGCTAGAACCCAAAGGTGCAACATTCTCTGATCTGGAAGATTCGACCTTTTCTGTGGCATTTTGAGTAGGATCATTAAGGAGAATGGACTGCAGGAGCTTCACCCTCAATCAGAATGGATCCACACTAACCCTGGGTTTCAGATCTGGAGGAGCATTGGCGACCTCTCAATCGGCGTTGATCACATTCAGCATGCCATAGAAGAAATCATTCACAGTTGAAGAAGACAGTAAGACCAGAATTAATCCAGAAGAACAAAGCATCTCTAAGCCTTGACCACCTTCTTATCATAGTTTACACAACTTCTAAGTTTTGAGTAATATTTTCTCTTTATTTTCTTTTATGCAATTAAACAATATACCTACATCGCCTATTCACCTGACTAAGATCTACAAGATAACCGTAGCTTGCTTCAAACTACAATCCTCATGGGATCGACCCTGACTCACTCAGGTATTACTTGGACGACCTAGTGCACTTGCTGGTTCTGTGTACGAAGTGTGAGGATTCGTGTGCACTAATGATTGTGTTGGGTGAGGAATTATTTTAGTGTAATATAATTGATTATTGAAGTTGAGGAGTGTATAATGTCAGTGCAAATTTGGTAAGAGTGGTGAATTGTGACCCAAAAGGGTAGGATTTGATGTGACTTCGAATTAGTTTGGTTTTAACTTGGTTTTGGTTATGAATTTTGGAAAGTTGAGAACCTTGTAGTTTTTGGTAAAAATTAGTTTTTGGTGAACTTTGACAAAGCATAACTTGAGCCTCAAAGCTTGAACTTGAATGAACTTTGTTTTAAATTAAAGGTGGCATTGAGAGCTTTAAATTGATATAAAGATTGTAGGAAATGGATTTTTATAGAGAAATTATGACTATTCAAAGTTTGGTGCCAAAAGCTGAATTCTGCAGCATTTGAAATTTTTCTAAGTCTGGTATGGGTTGCGTACACGACAGGATGCACGTGACGCGACCAACCCATTCGGGTTGGGTAACTCGCGTACGCGAGCAAGCAACTTTTAATCCTTGCGTACGCAAACTTCAACACGCGATGCGAGCAACCCTTTTGGGTTGAGACACTCGCGTACGCGAGTAGGTGGTTGCGTACGTGACCACCTCTTTTCAAACAGCACGCATACGCGAGACAGAGGCTTGCGTACGCGAGACCCCTGTTTTGCAGAAAAATGATTTTTACATGCTTTCAAAAGGTTCTCTAATCCTTTTCAACTTCCCTAAGATGTAAATTAAGGGTAAAGTTAATGATTAGGTCTAAGGACTAATAGAGGACAATTAAGAACTTAAATAAGTGAATTTTATGTGAACTTAGAAAATGGAGGCTTAGGTTTCTGGTGTACTGATGACGGATTAGCTGAGAGAGATGACGAAGTACTGTAATAGCGATTGATATAAAGAATTGTGAAAATTATGAATTGAACAGTGGTTGAGATGAGTCTGGGACTCGGAATGGAATGATGAATTATTGATATATTGAAAAATGATTTTCTGAAAAACCACTGGATTACTGTTATATACAGAGATTTGTTGAGACGATATGTGCCTGGCAGTGACGGTAGGTTAATTCCGGCTTTCGAGGTCGCAGCGCCGTAAGGACAGTAGGTTTATCCCGGTTACGCTAAGATGTGAGGTCTGTGGCAAGAGTATCCCGCTCGTATCCCTTCGGAATCACTATAGTGTGCAGGCACTGACATCCTGGACAGTGATTCGGGCACGATATCTCAGGGGTTCCCAATATGAGACCGAAGGGCTACATCTCCATGGAGATGTGTCGGGTTTGTAGTTGAACCGAAAATGTGATATCACAGCCAAATAGGACAGACATTCATCATGTGCATCTTTTATCTGTTTGATTGCTTTGCCGACTTGTATTATTTGCCTAATTGTGTAACATGTCTAATTGCTTATCTAAATTACTTGATATACATGCTTATACATATGTTTTACTTGCATTGCTATTTTCTGTGTATTCTACTGGGATTGAGGAGGTTCGGAAGGCGATGGGATCCAAGGAGGATAGGTTGGTGAAGGCTGTCAGACAGCGATGAAATGAATAGATTAAAAATTCCACTAAGTTAGATTACCCCTTTATTATCATGGTTTTAAGTTATGTTTTAAAGTTTTACTTATGTTTTAAGCCTGAATCTCATGATGGATATGAAGCTCTAGGATTGCCTCTGGCATCCAAGAGTCTTATATCTTACATCACTAGGCACTGTTACCATACTGAGAACCTCCAGTTCTCATTCCATACTCTGTTGTTGTTTTTCAGATGCAGGTCGTAACCCACCTCGGTGAGTTGCTTTGATGGTGACAGAGCGGAGGATCCTAGCTATGTTTTGAAGTCTTTTGGTTTATTTTGCTTAGTTCTCTCATCATTTGTATTTATTTTTCCTAGAGGCTTACTTTGAGAGGAAATTCTGTATAAGTTGTTTTACTTTTCTAAACTCTGTATGCCTGTATACAACTAGCTAGCTTAAACTCCGTGAGCCGTTGCTAGACTCTTATACCCTTATATATCTTCATATCTGTACATATATCTTGTGCCTTGATTAGTGTAGCTTCGTTGTGAATGTTTTGCGCTTTTCAAATTCTATTTTTTGAGCTTAATCCTTCATCAGGCTTCTAGAATTATTATTTCTTTCTACATAAAGATACGTATGAACTTTAGACTTGTCGTAACCTTTGATTAAACTTTGCTTTATGACACGAGGTAAGGCTTAGGGTAATTAGGGTGTTACATAATAGGGGATTAAAGAACGAATCCACCTTAGTTACGGCGGCTGCTGCTTCCTCTTAGGAATCCAATTGAGCGCTTGATGTCTTCTATGTCACGCCCTTGTCCTTGTTGCTCTTCCCTCATGGCTCTTTGATCTTCCCTCAGGGTTCTTTGATCTTCTCTTATTTCATAGAGGATGGAAGAGTGCTCTTGACGTCCCATCCTCAGTTGGTCCATGCTGGAGCTTAATTCTCCTAGAGAAGTATGCAATTGGTCCCAAAAAAATTTTTGGGGAGGAAAATACATCCTTGAGGCATCTCAGGGATTTCTTATTGAGGAAGCTCTATATGTTCTTGCTCTGGTCCATGTGTTGGCTCTCTAACATGCTCCATCCTTCTTTTAGTGATTGGCTTATCCTCCTTAATGGGGATGTCTCATTCTGTGACAATTTCGGCTGAATTGCATAGGTGACATATGAGGTAAGGGAAGCGGAGGCAAGTGCCTTTCCCTTCCTCTTCCTTAAGGTTTCACCAGTCTTTGGTGCCATACTTAGGAGTGGTAGAAGTAAAAAAGCAAAGCCTTTGTAACACCAAACTTAAGAGTTTTCCTCATCCTCGAGCAAATATGAACAATTGGGAGTGAGAGAGTGGAAGAAGAAGAAGATAGAGGGAGAGATAGAAGGTGAGGTAGGTAGGGTAGGTGGAGTTTCTGTGGGACCCACCGGTCTTGGGAGACAAGGAAATTCGAATTTCTTGCCCCCTTTTGGGCATTGAACGCCCAGCTCTTGCTCCTGGCTGGCGTTCAACGCCAGTTTAGTGCTCCTTATAGGGCGTTGAACGCCCATTGGGGTGCTCCTTCCTGGCGTTCAACGACAGGTCTGTGCTTCTGTTGGGGCGTTGAACGCCTAAGCTCTGTCCCCTGGCTGTGTTCAACGCCAGCTATATGCTCCCTGGCTGGCATTCAACGCCAGCTTTGCCGCTCCTCATGGGCATTGAATGCCCACTCTGGCCCCCTTGTTTGACGTTCAACGCCAGCAAAGTCTCTGCTCCAAGGTGTTCTGTTTCCAGCTCTGACTATTTCTGTTTCTGTTTTAACTACTACACATGATCACAAACATTAAAAGCAAGGGAAAACTCTAAAAATAAACTAAAATAAACTCAAATGAAAATAAACAAAAGAAATAAGAACAGAAATACTCTACTCATGGTTTGGTTGCTTCCCAACAAGCGCTTCTTTAATGTCATTAGCTTGACACTCGATTGTTGACTTTCTTCCTCTTCTTCTAGTTGGTTAACAGAAATAACTCCATGGGAGAAGAGGAGGAGATTAGTGCCCTCAAATTTGGATTCCTCCTAACAAACTCTCTTTTAGTGTGATGAGCTTGATTCTCCTTGCTTGTTAGGGTAGGGGTTGTATTGTTTCTCCATCCCCTATGCATCTTCTTCTTGGGACCTTTCTCCTTGATGGGTGGTGACTGCCCAACACCAAACTTAAGTTTGATGTCTGGGGAAATTGTATGAGTTTTCACCAAGAGAGGAGGCTTCAATATTGTACTCTGCATGAGGTACCTTCTTTGTCAGGGGGTAGTGGAGGTTGAAGGACCTTGATAATCATGTAATCCTTCTGTAACCTCATCACTAATTCGCCTTTCTCAGTATCAGAGAGGTTTCTTCCAGTAAATAGAGACCATTGCTCCAAAACCTCAGAAAAAGGACTATTGATTTGTAGCTTCTTATAGCCGTCCAAAGACTGTGAGCAGTGCTCTTCATTGGTCTCCTTTTGAGGCATCTGAGGGTGTGGTACTTCAGGCTTTCTTCCCATAAGAGGGGCGTGCAACAATGTGCTTCCAACATCTTCTTGAGCCTCTTCTTCATTTAGTTCTTCAACAGTTGGTACCATTTTATGCTCAACCTCCTTGGTACTAATGAGGGCTAAACACTCTTCTCTTATCTATTTAGATAAGTGCTGTCTATTTTGACTCAACTGTGCCTCTATAGTTCTGTTAGAGGCTCCGGCTTCTTATAGCATCTCTTAAAATTTCAACATTTGTTGTGCAAGTGAGCGTAGTTGCTGGGTTAATGATTCATTCTGTTCTAGACGGTTAGATTCAATGGTCACTGTCTTGACCTCTCCTTTCATTGAAGTCTCACCAGATGAGTACAGATGCTGATTGCTAGCAACTGTCTCAATGAGCTCGTCAGCTTCCTCAATTGTCTTTCTCATGTGGATTGAACCACCAACAGAATGGTCTAAGGACATCTTAGCCATATCTGTGAGTCCGTAATATAAGATGTTTAACTTTACCCATTCTGAAAATATTTTAGTAGGGCATTTCCGTAGCATCAATCTGTACCTCCCCCAAGCATCATAAAGGGATTCATTAACTTTTTGTCTGAAGCCTTGGATGTCTAATCTCAACTGAGTCAGCTTTCTTGGAGGAAAGTATTGATTCAAAAACTTGTCCACCAGTTGATTCCATGTTTTCAAGCTAGAGTTGGGTTGGTTGTCTAACCACCTCTTTGCCTGGTCTTTAACAGCAAAGGAAAAAAGCATCAGTCTGTAGACATCCTGGTCTACTCTCTCAGTGTGTACTGTGTCAGCTAATTACAGGAATTCTGCAAGGAATTCCATGCGCTCTTCATGTGAAAGTCCATAAAACTGGCAGTTTTGCTGCACTAGAATGATTAACTGTGGATTGAGCTTAAAGTTAGCTACTCCAATAGGAGGTATGCTAATGTTGCTTCCATAGAAGTCAAGAGTGGGAGCTGTATAAGACCCCAAATTTCTTCTGAACTGTTCATCCCCATTTGGGTTTATGGTGAACTCTTCCTATTCCTATACACTCAGTCAAGAAATAAGGAAATAGGAAAGTGCGTGTCTCTATATCAGAGTATAGATCACTTCTAGTAAGATGTCTTGAGAAAACAAAAAGAATGGAGGTAAAGGGAGAGAGATGGAATTTGAATTTTTGAAATTAAAAAAAAAGGAAATTAATTTTTTTGTTTTTATTTTATTTAATTGTTAATTTTGAAAAGAAGAAAGAAAAATAAAAGAAAATTTAAGACAACTAATTAATTAAAAAGATTTGAAAATTTTAAAGGTGGTTTTCGAAAAAGAAGAGAGAGAAAGAAGTAGATGATTTTCAAAAATAAAAGAGAGAGAGAGAGAAAGAGGTAAGAATATTCGAAAAAGAAGAGAGAAGAATTAGTTAGGAGGTTTTGAAAAAGAGGAAAGAGAAAAAAGAGTAGAAAAAAGAATAAGATAAAATAAGTAAATAACTAATCAACAAGATTTGAAAGTAAAGTAAAAGATTTGATTTTGAAAATTTAAAGATTGAAATTTGAAAATTAAATTTTTGAAATTTGAAATTTGAATTTAAAAAGAAAGTCAAAGAAAGATTAAGATTTGAAAGAATAAGTCAACAAGAAAAGATAAGATTTGAAAAGATTTGATTTTGAAATTTTAAATTGATTCAAGATAAGATAAAGATTTGAACATTTGAATTTTAAAATTTGAATTTAAGATAAGATAAGATTTAAAATTTAAAGATTTTGAAAAAGATTTTGAAAAAGATTTTAAAAAGATATGACAAAGATTTGAAAAAGATTTGAAAAGATAAGATTTGGTGTTTGAATTTTAAAAAAGATTTGATTTTGAAATTTGAAATTTGAGAATTTTGAAATTTGAAATTTGAAATTTAAAATTTGAATTTTGAATTTTGAAAACTTGAATTTTGAAATTTGAATTTTAAATTTTGAATTTTGAAAATTGAATTTGAATTTGGATAAGATAAGAATTTGAAATTTGAATTTTAAAATTTGAATTTAAAATAACATAGGATTTTTGAAATTCAAAGAAAGATAAAAAAGATAAGATAAATATTTGAAATTCAAAATTTAAACTTTACTAACAAGAAAACACCAAAATTTGAAAAGATAAGATGAAGAACGAGATTGCATAAGAGAATACAATCAAAAATATTGAATTAGAACAGTAATATTATTGATCCATGAAACTCAGCAGAGCTCCTAACCTTAACCTTAGGAGGTTAGTGACTCATATTGTACATAATAGTGTTCAAAAATAATGGGGGAGGAAGAAGATCCTAAACAACGGGTGATCTCCTCCTATATATACTAATCTGCTAACTAAGAATTATAGAAATAAAATAAACTAAGTTGATAGTACAAAAATATACTTCTGAGACCCACTTAGTGAGTATTTGGGCTGAGCTCGAGTGAAATCCACAAGCTAGTACCCCTTAGGGGCGTTGAACGCTGGCTTGGGACTCCCTTTTGGGCGTTGGACGCAAGCTGCTCCCCTGTGGGCGCTGGATCCCAGGAATGGGGCTGGTGGCTGGTGTTGAACGCCAGTTTTGGGCCTTTATTTTCAAAGTAAATGATGAGCGGATAATTTATACGCTTTTTGGCATTATTTTTAGTATGTTTTTAGTAGGATCTAGTTACTTTTAGGGATGTTTTTATTAGTTTTTATGTTAAATTCACATTTCCGGACTTTACTATGAGTTTGTGTGTTTTTCTGTGATTTCAGGTATTTTTTGGCTGAAATTGAGGGACTTGAGCAAAAATCAGATTCAGAGGTTGAAGAAGGACTGCTGATGTTGTTGGATTCTGACCTCCCTGCACTCAAAGTGGATTTTCTGGAGCTACAGAACTCTAAATGGCGCACTCTCAACGGCGTTGGAAAGTAGACATCCAGGGCTTTCCATCAATATATAATAGTCCATACTTTGCCCAAGTTTAGACGATGCAAAAGGGCGTTGAATTCTAGTTCTACGCTGCAGTCTGGAGTTAAACGCCAGAAACACGTCACGAACCAGAGTTGAACGCCAAAAACACATTACAACTTGGCGTTCAACTCCAAAAGAAGCCTCTACACGTGTAAACTTCAAGCTCAGCCCAAGCACACACCAAGTGGGCCCCGGAAGTGGATTTATGCATCAATTACTTACTTCTGTAAACCCTAGTAACTAGTTTAGTATAAATAGGACTTTTTACTATTGTATTTGACATCTTGGGACGTCTAGTTCTTAGATCATGGGGGCTAGCCATTTGGCCAGGCTTGAACCTTTCACTTATGTATTTTTTAACGGTAGAGTTTCTGCACTCCATAGATTAAGGTGTGGAGCTCTGCTGTTCCTCATGATTTAATGCAAAGTACTACTGTTTTATATTCAATTCAACTTATTCTGCTTCAAAGATATCCATTCGCACCCAAGAACATGATGAATGTGATGATTATGTGACGCTCATCATCATTCTCACTTATGAATGCGTGCCTGATAAACACTTCCGTTCTACATGCAAATAAGCTAGAATGAGTATCTCTTAGATATCTAATACAGAGGACCGAGTCCGAGATATTAGAATCTTCGTGGTATAAGTTAGAACCCATGGTTGGCCATTCCTGAGATCCGAAAAGTCTAAACCTTGTCTGTGGTATTCTGAGTAGGATCTGGGAAAGGATGGCTGTGACGAACTTCAAACTCGCGAGTGCTGGGCGTAGTGACAGACGCAAAAGGAGGGTGAACCCTATTCTAGTATGATCGAGAACCTCCAGATGATTAGCCGTGTCGTGACAGAGCATTTGGACCTTTTTCACAGAGAGGATGGGATGTAGCCATTGACAACGGTGATGCCCTATATAAAGCTTGCCATGGAAAGGAGTAGGAAGGATTGGATGAAGACAACAGGAAAGCAGAGGTTCAGAGGAACGAAAGCATCTCTATACACTTATCTGAAATTCTCACCAATGAATTACATAAGTATTTCTATCTTTATTTTTTGTTTATTTATTATTATTATTCGAAAACTCCATAACCATTTGATATCTGCCTGACTGAGATTTGCAAGGTGACCATAGCTTGCTTCAAGCCGACAATCTCCGTGGGATCGACCCTTACTCACGTAAGGTTTTATTACTTGGACGACCCAGTGCACTTGCTGGTTAGTTGTATCGAAGTTGTGACAAATCATGAATTAAGATTAGAGCACCAAGTTTCTGGAGCCATTACCAGGGATCACAATTTTGTGCACCAGTAAAGCATGGACTATTATATATTTCTGGAAAGCCCTAGATGTTAGCTTTCCATAGCAATTAAGATCATTCCATTTGGATCTCTGTAGCTCTAGAAAATCGCCTTCGAGTGCACGGAGGTCAGATCCTAACAGCATCTACAGTCCTTTCTCTGCTTCTGAATTAGACTTTTGCTCAAGCTCCTCCATTTCAGCCAGAAAATACCTGAAAGCACCATAAAACACAAAAATAGAAAGTAGAATCCAAAAATGTAAATTTTGCACTAAAACCTACGAAAACATAATAAAATGTAAACAAAACATAATGAAAATGATGCCAAAAAGCGTATAAAATATCCACTCATCAGGAAGCATTTGAACTTGAGGAAGCTTGGAAAGAAGTAGAGCTTGAATAATCTTGTCAAGTGGTGGAAGCCTTTCAAAAAGGATGGACGGGAGTGGAAATTGCCTCGTCAAGACCGTTGGAAGCATCTCTCCCAAGGTCACCATCATCTATTACATCATTCAAGTGGGTAAAACTTATCTCTCTTAGCTTTTTTATTCTACTTGAATATGGTTTGCTAGAAATGGATGGTCAACTTAGGATGCTCTGTGGGTTAAAGAGTAGAAGAGAGATGATTAGTGGTTGGCATCATAATTCTCGGTACATTATAGTTGGGAGCTCAAAGTTTAGGATCAAGGATTGGTATGCTACTCAATTGATAGGATCTAGGAGGATGTTTGGGTGCTTGCATGAGAATTCTAAGTTGAGTATCGCACCCGGATGGAATTGTTATGATCAACTTGAAGACGGGTTTGAAAACAAGATTTGGGATCCCGGATTACAAGAGGAGGATCAATTTTGGGAGCTCATGACTTGTGTGGAACTTCACCAAAGTTTGATGCACCTGATTGGAAATTCTGACAACAATGGAAGTCCAAGTATTGGTAGAAGTTAAAGGATGAATTCAAGCACAAGCCACCTTGATGAGAGCTCCCCATAAGTCCAACTTAAGGACAATAAATAAAAATGCTAGGTGGGAGATACCCCACCCTAGTAACATCTTTTCAGTTTTCTCTTTTGTATATAGTGGTAAAATTAGTCTAATTTCATATTTTGTTTGTTTAGTTGAGTTTATTTGATAGTCTAGGGTGTTAAATAAGGTTTGATGGTGTTTAGATGACTGTGTGGATGTTTGGAATGCTTGGTTTGGTGCTAGAACTTGAAAAATTTTGAAAAACATAGCACCCAGTCACACGTACGCATGACCCACGCATACGCGTGACCCCAAGATTCCAACCTCCCATGCGTACCGTCCTCCACGCATACGCGTGACCCCCATATTTTGACCGTTCCAGGATCGTGCATGAATGATGCTGCATCCAACGGTCCAAACAGAGAGTTGTGCGCGTAGGGTGCGGGAAGTGTGCACACAGCACAATTTTTACCCACATGTACGTGTGACCCATGCATACGTGTCACCCTCTATTTTCCCCAGTCCTGTTCGCGCTTGCTCGACACGTAACCGTTACATCCCACTCTACCTATTCCATGCTTACGCATGACTAACGCGTACGCGTGGGCACCCGTGCCTCACATTTTCCTTTTCTTCTCTTCTTTTCATTTCTTTCCCTCTTCTCTCTTCTCTTCTTTTCTTTCCATCCTTCAACCATCATCTACCACTATCATTCACCACCTATTCACCATCTACCATTAGTTAGTTATTTAGTTAGTTTAATTTTCTATTTTTAGTGATAAGTGTTGGATTATTAATCTTGTTGATATTTATTGCTACTGATTATTGATAAGATGCTATTTCAGCTTTATTGTTGTTAATTTTCATGGTTGGATTTCTTTATTGAGGTTATAATTTGTTACTTGGTTTTGAGTTCTTCATGCTTAACATTTATGAATACCAAGTACATGTGACATTGCCTTCAAAGCGCTCTAAATCATTTGAATTACATGTTTTGGCCACCATGTGATTTAAATCATTTCACCATGATGAGGCAATTACTTCTCTTCGATGCATTTTTTGTTAGGAGATGCTTGTTATTGATTAATCTTTATTTACGTCACCTAGTTCATGCATTAAGATTTTGGAATTGTGAAATTGGATCAAAAGCTTACCTAGTGACATATTTTTGAGCTTTGTAAAGCTTTGTGGACCATTCTTGCTATGTGATTGATTTTAATTTCTATCTCTCTTTTCCTAAGTTTCATAGCACCCATGTCTCCCATTTTATGTCAACTAGGTGATGTGAACCAAAACTTCAAAGTGTGTCATTGACTGATGTGTCATTTCCACAGTTTCTTTTGTTCATTAAGTATCCTTGCACATCAATCAATGTTCATTCAATCATCCATTTCACATTTACTTTATTATTGATTGAGTGCTTCTAGGCTTCCTTATTACTTGTTGTTTATCTCAACCTACAAGTTTCTTTTGAAGTATCTCAAGCACACTAGAATGAGTGAAGTGCATACCTCTTTTGTGTAATTGTGACATTGCTTTCTATGCTAGCGTGTGTTCTAAACCGCATGCAACTTAGAAATCACACACTATTTTTACTCAATGTCACAAACTAATTCACTCACTTCATTCTAGTGATCATCACCTCATTCCAACAATTTACGCTTCCTTGCTTTTGCATTTTCTTATCTTACTTTTCAATTTTCTATTTTTCATGGGTGAGTAATCATATGCAAAAACGGAAGCGGCAGAAAGAACATGCAACAACCAGTTGATCCACCAGCTGAAGGTGGCAATCCATGAAATTGCCGTACCCCCTTGCTCATCTTCGAATGCACCGAGGACGGTGCAAACTTTTAAATGCTGGGAGGTCATCCGACCAATCGGCCATTTTTGGGTGACAATTTTCTAATCCTAACACTTTCACATTTTATTTTATTTCATTACTAGGTCTTTTAGAATTTTTAATTGTATTTTTTTAGTTTATTGCATTTCTTTGAATATATAATAAGCTTAGTCAAAATAATAAAATTTTCCAAGAAATTTATTTATTGGCACCCCAATTGATTTGAGTAAATTTTTTTTTCATTGAACTTGCTTGAATTATATATTGTGGGACATGTTTTTAGGCTAAGAACACATAAGCTTGTGAGTTTTTGAGCCTAATTGTGTGGTTGCATCATATAACCAATATTTTCCTTCTTGTGTGTATTATTCTCTTTCTATGATTGTAATCTTTGATTTGTTTGATTCTTTATATCTATTATTTCCTGTATAAATGCATTTATATGATTGAGGCCGTTGTTTCATTTATCTTACTTATCCAAATAGTCTACCTTTTATCCACCATTGTTAGCCAATTTTGAGCCTATTTTAATCCCCTTTTGTTCTTAAATTTAGCACATTACTAGCCTTAAAGTGAAAAATAATAAATATCGTTAATTTAGATCTTTGATTAGCTTAGGCTAGTGAGAGTGTTTATCATTCCAGTATGGGAAATTTAGGAACAATGGGTGAGATAAAAGTGTATTTTATAGTTTTGTTGAAAATCTTGGGAATTGGGTACATACTCATGTATTAAATGTTTAAACCATATGCATTGATGTTCTTGTATATATTCTAGTTTGAAAAGAAAACAAAAATGATATATATATATATATATATATATAGAAAAAGAAAAGAAAAAAAAGCAATAAAAAGGGGACAAAATGCCCCAAAGGAGAGTTTAATAATAATCAATGCATATATATTGTGATAAAAAAGAGAATGCATGAGTGTGTAAAAAAGTGAAGAATGGGTAGTAGGTTTGCAATAGAATTATATAGGTTGTTATATGTGTTTGGTGAGAGCTTAAGCTAATCAAAGATGCAAATTTCAAACTCACTTAACTATATATATATCCTTACTTTGACCTTAACCCCATTACAACTTATGGATAAGTCCTTATGATATTTGTATGCATGAATTGAATAATTGTTGATTGTTAGATGAAAAACAAATCTTGGAAAGCATGATTAGAGGAGAATTAAGTGAATCAACCCTATACACTTGAGTGACTAGAGCGGATACACATCCGGTGAGAGTTCGATTGCTCAATTACATGTTTTCACCTATGATCATTTCTTTTCTTGCAAGTTGTTAAATTATTTTCAATAACTCTAATCAATTGTGAATTTGATTTCGTTGTGATCGCTTTACCCCTTGTGTTCATATATGTATTCTTGGAAATTGACTTATTTTGACCAAGTAGTTGCACGCATTTACATAGATTGCATGTAGATAGGTTACATTAGATAGTTTACATTGAATAAATGTTCATACCCCATTTCTTATCGCTCTTGATTTATCATGAGGACATGCTTAGTTTAAGTGTAGGGAGGTTTGATAAACCCCAATTTTGTGGTTTATCTTGTGTTGAATTTAGGTAATTTTATCAACTTATCTCACATTTATTCAATGAAATAGCATGCTTTTGTAATTCTCCCTAATTTGTGCTTAAGAGTGAAAACATGCTTTTTGGGCCTTTAATTTGCTAATTTTAATTCACTTCAATTCCATTCTATGCCTTGATATGTTTGTTGAGTGATTTCAGGCTTGTAAGGCAAGTATTAGATGGAAGAAGTGAAGAGAAAAGCATGTAAAGTGGGAGAATTCATAAAGAAATGAGGATTTGCTTAACTCAAGGCCATGCGCACGCGTCACCCACGCATACGCATGAGGAGGAAATTTGCCAAGCGACGCGCACACGTCACCCATGCACACGCGTGACGTTAGTCACGTGACCTCATTAAAGTGAAAATGCTGGGGGCAATTTTTGAGCCATCCAGGCATAAGTCCAACTCATTTCTGAAGCTATTTGATGCAGAATTCAAGAAGGAGAAAGGGGGAGCAATTAAATTAGCTTAGCAACATGTCTTAGGGTACTTTTCTAGAGAGAGAAGCTCCCTCTTCTCTCTAGAATTAGGGTAGATTTAGGTTAAACTCTCTTAGATTCAAGCTTTAATTCTTGTTGTCATCTAGTTTCTTCTACCTTTCTTTGTTCTATTACCTTAATTCTCTTAGTTTTACTTGTTAATTTCTCTTTTATTCCACTTTTATGTTCATGCACTCTTGTTAATTTCAATTTCATTTAATGCAATTTGATGTTTCTTTGTTTATTGTTGCTTAATTGAGTTGTCATTGTTATTTTCTTTCTTTGGGTAGTCGTAGATTTTATATTTCTTGCAATTTTACCTTGCTTTCTTTTTATGCCTTCCAAGTGTTTGACAAAATGCTTGGTTGGATTTTAGAGTAGATTTTGAGCATTCTTGGCTTGGAAAGAGAAATTAGGCAATCTTGAGTCATTAATATCCAACTTATATTGGTGATCTAGAGTTGTTAGTTAATATTATTTTCATTGACTCTAATCTCTTACTAATTCAATTAGTAAGTTGATTAGGACTTATGGATTGAGATTAACTAGTCTTATTTGATTGTCTCCCGATGTTGGAGGTAGCAAAATAGGATTAATTCTTAGTAATTATTATGTTATGATTAATGACTACTTGACTAGGATAGAAAGCCTTGATTCTCAATCCTTGCCATGAATGCCTCTTTTTATTAGTTGTTATATTTAGTTGTTTGATTTACATTTCTTGCCATTTAATTTCTTACCTTTTTATCAATGCACCCAGTGAAACTCAAAACCAAAAATTGAGCACTCGATTGTAATTCCTAAGGAGAACGACACGGCACTAATACTCTCGGTAATTTTTATTGGGTTGAACTTGTGACAACCAAAATTAAACTCTAATTGATTGTTATCTATCGATTTGGAACTATACTTCTCTTTTACCGAGAAGAAATTCTAAGTCGACGGTAGCGTTGACATCACTGACCATGCTGCTCTTAAGTACCTTCTAACCAAGCAGGATTCTAAACTAAGATTGATCAGGTGGGTGCTCCTTTTTCAGGAGTTTGATATTGATATTAGAGACAAGAAAGGGTCAGAGAATCAAGTGGTTGACCATCTTTCCAGGATTGAGCCTAAAGAGGGGATGCAACAACCCACTCCTGTGACTGAGACATTCCCGGATGAGAAACTCTTTATGATTCAGAGGTCTCCGTGGTTTGCGGATATTGTAAACTACAAAGCCATGAGGTTCATCCCCAAGGAGTACACTAATCAACGAGTTAAAAAGCTTTTAAATGATGCTAAGTACTACTTGTGGGAAAAACCTTATCTTTTTAAAATGTGCACAGATGGTATAATCTGGTGTTGTGTCTCAGATGAGGAATCACAGCAGATTCTCTGGCATTGTCATGGTTCCATGTACGGAGGCTACTTTGGTGGTGAAAGGATGGCTACTAAGGTTCTTCAGAGCAGTTTTTATTGGCCGAATCTCTTTAAAGATTCTCGAGAATTTATTCGGAACTGTGACAAGTGTCAGAGAGCCAAGAATCTCCCCAATAACCATGAGATACCACAGCAAGAAATTTTGGAGATTGAGTTGTTTGATGTGTGGGGTATTGATTTCATAGGACCTCTTCCACCCTCATACTCAAACACTTACATCTTAGTGGCAGTTGATTATATGCCCAAGTGGGTGGAAGTAGTGCCTTTACCCGCTAATGATGCCAAAGTGGTGCTGAGCTTTCTTCAGAGGTATATTCTCAGCTGGTTTGGTGTCCCAAGGACACTTATTGTGATGGAGGAAGCCACTTATGCAACTGACAGTTGGACTTACTTCTTCAGAGATATGGAGTTCGTCATAAGGTGGCAACCCCTTATCACCCACAGACAAGGGGACAGGTGGAAGTCTCGAACAGAGAACTCAAGAGGGTTCTGGAGAAGACTGTTAGCTCTTCACGGAAGGACTAGGCTAGGAAGCATGATGATGCTCTCTAGGCATACTAAACTGCATTCAAGACTCCTATTGGCATGTCCCCTTATTAATTAGTCTTTGGTAAAGCCTCTCACCTGCCAGTTGAGTTGGATCACAAAGCATATTGGGAAACAAAATTCCTCAACTTTGATGCCAAGGATGCAGGAGAAAAGAGGCTCCTTCAATTAAATAAGCTTGATGAATTTAAAAATTCTGCTTATGAGAATGCCAAGCTCTATAAGGAGAAGTCCAAGTTGTGGCATGACAAGAAAATAGCCACAAGAGCATTTGAGCCAGGCCAGAAAGTCTTACTATTCAATTCAAGGCTCAAGCTCTTTCCTGGAAAGCTGATGTCCTGGTGGTCAAGACATTTTGTGATAACTAGAGTGTCGTCGTATGGTCATGTGGAACTTCAAGAAGAAAAATTGGATAGAAGGTTCACGGTCAATGGCCAGAGATTGAAGCACTATCTTGGAGGCGAGGTTGATCGCCAGAGGTCCGCTCATCTGCTGACTTAGCGGAGATGAATGCCAAGCTAATGACATTAAATATGCTCTTGTTGGGAGGCAACCCAACCGATCATATCCTTAGATTTAATATTTATTTTAGTTTTAATTTATTTGTTATAGTTCTTCATAGTTTTCCTTTGTTTTACATGTGTTTTGGTCATTGATAAACCCATATTTTATGATATATATTGTGCTCAATTCAAGAGATTTATTCAATCCTTCACTCACTTATTCATGTAAATTGCATGGTTTTACTTTCCCTTCCTTATTATGTGATATGTGTGAATTACATGTTTCCTATGCTTTAAAATTATTTATTTTAATTGCCCTTTATTACCATCCGATGCCGTGATTTGTGTGTTGAGTAGTTTCAGATCTTCTAAGGCAGGAATGACTTAAAGGATGGAAAGGAAACATACAAAAATGGAAGGAAAGCACAAAATGGAGTTTTTGAAGAAACTGGCAGCGACGCGAACGCATGGACGACGCGGCCGCATGCCTAGCGCGAAAAGACAGCGACGCGAACGCGTGACTAACGCGGACGCGTGCCATGAGCAGAACACAGATGACGTGGACGCATGACCGAGGCGAACGTGTGACAAGGAAAACTCCAGATGACGCGACCGCGTGACCCACTGAAGAACTGAAGATTGAAGGTTTAGAAGTTCTAGTAAACTCTCGTTGCAAGTATAGTTACTAAACCAAGCAATCAACCTTTCTTACAAATGTTTTGGTTGTCACAAGTAACAAACCCCTTAAAAATTAATAACCGAAGTATTTAAACCTCGGGTCGTCTTCTCAAGGAACTGCATGGAAGTATGTTCTTATTATTGGTTGTGAATATTGTAAATTGGGGGTTTTGAAAGTAAGAAAGAAGTCTGTTGAATGACAAGTAAAATAAATAAATAACTATAAAATAAAAGTCTTGGCAAGGTATAAGTACTGAAAGTCCTATCCTTATCAATTGTGATGAGAATTGGATTTTAATCCCACTTTGTTAACCTCTAACTATGTTGGTAAATCAAGTGGATTAATTAGCTTAATCCTCAGGTCCTAGTCAATTCCTATGGAAAGACTAGAGTTATTGGAGCAACTCCCAATTTCAACCACTGCTTTATTTGACAGCTCAAGCGTTACCAATTACTTAACCCAAGCCAAAAGGGAGAAAATATCTAAATTAAATTGAAAGCATCAATATAAATAAAGCAAAGCAATCTTAAATCTGAAATACCTCAAATAATATTAATTAAGAAAATCATAACATGAATGTAGCATAAGCCAAATTGAAAAGATAAATAATAATTAAAAGTATATAATAAAAGTTGAAAATAAATAAGAGGAACATTGAACCAGTGATGAAAAAGAAATAATCCTAAATCCTAAAACTAAATCCTAAGAGAGAGGAGAGAGCCTCTCTCTCTCTAAAAACTACATCTAAAACTAAAATTATGAATTATGAGCTTGTTCTTATGAATGAATGGATTCCCCCACTTTATAGCCTCTAATCTGTGTTTTCTAGGCCGCAAACTGGGTCGAAAACAGACCAGAATTCGCTGGAGAAGAAATCTGCCACGCTAATTTTCGCCACTGCAACGCATCCGCGTAGAGCACGCGTTTGTGTCGCCTAGCGTCAGGGTAACTATGACGTATTATATATTAAATCGAAGCCTCGGACATTAGCTTTCCAACGCAACTGAAACCGCATCGTTTGGACCTCTGTAGCTAAAGTTATAGCCATTTGAGTGCGAAGAGGTCAGGCTGGACAGCTTAGCGATTTCTCCAACTTCTTGTATTCCTTCCACTTTTGCATGCTTCCTTCCCATCCTCTGAGCCATTCCTGCCCTGTAATCTCTGAAATCACTTAACACACATATCAAGGCATCTAATGGTAATAAGAGAGGATTTAAACATAGGGAACTTAAGGCCAAAGAAGCATGTTTTCAATCAAAGCACATAATTATGAAGGCAAATGTAAAACCATGCAAATAGTATGAATAAGTGGGTGAAGAGTTGATAAAAACCACTCAATTGAGCATAAAATAAACCATAAAATAGTGGTTTATCAACCTCCCCACACTTAAATATTAGCATGTCCTCATGCTAAGCTCAAGAGAAGCTATAAGAGAGTGAAGAGGAATGGTGGATTAATATGAAATGCAACCTATCTATATGAATGCAACTACATGCAAAATGTTTCTACCTACTTAGTTAAAAGTAAACAAATCCTTCAAGAAGGAATATGAACTGGATTTCACTAATTCAAATCATGAAAATGAAGTACAAATAGACTTGCAAGAAGAAAATAGCTCATGAAAGCAGGGAACAAGGAATTGAGCATCGAACCCTCACTGGTAGTGTATACACTCTAATCACTCAAGTGTTTAAGGTTTGATTCTCTCAATTCTCTACTAACCTTGCTTTCTAAGGCTTGCTCTTTATCTAACAATCAACAAAAATTTAATGAACAGATACACATATCAAGAGGTCTTTTAAGGATTGTAATGGGGTTAGGGTCAAGGTAGGATTGTATTTGGCCAAGTGGACTAAAATCTGAATCCTTAATTAACTTAAACTTTTCACCTAATTTTAGACAATCCATGTAATCATAATACCACATCTAACTATCCATTAACCATGTTTTCCACATATTCATGCATTCTAATTTCAAGTACAATACATATGCATTGCTTTCACCACTTACTTTGGGGCATTTTGTCCCCTTTTTGCTTAATTGCTCTTTTTTTTCTTTTCTTTTTCTCACTTCTCTTTATATATATATATATATATATATATATATATATATATATTTTTTCTTTTCTTTTATTTTTCTCAATGCATATGATTAAATTATTGGATGCATGAATCATGTCCTAAACTTTTTTTTCACATTTTCAGAAAATTCTAACATACTCAATTCTCAAACCAAATGTTTCCAAACCCAATTTTTCCACACTTAAATCATAAGCACTCTCACTAGTCTAAGATAACCAAGGATTCAAATTAAGGACATTATTGTTTTTCGCTTAGAGTTAATGATGTGCTAAAGTAAAGAACAAAGGGGTAAAATAGGCTCAAAATTGGTTAGCAAAGAATAATGAAAAGGGTAAGACCATATGGGTATGTAAGCTCAGTGAAATAAAGGCCTCAATCATGTAAGTGTATGCATATATCAAACCATGGAAATATAGAATTAAGCAAGACAAAGATCACAATTTTAGAGAGAAAAATACACACCAAAAATAAAATATTGGTTGGTAAAATGCAACCAATCAAATAGGCTCAAAATCTCACAGGTTTTGTGTGTTCAAGCTCTAAACCATGTTCCAGTATAATATTTCTTCAAACAAGTGTAACATTAAATTTTATTTAAATTAGTGAAATGCTCTTAAAAGGTTTCTTTGAAAAAGAAAATATTACTTCAACCAAGTGGTAAAATATGCACAAAATCAAATAATCATGCAATCAAACATGCAAATGCAACAACTAACAAGGAAAATAAACCATTAGTGTTGAGATAGAAGAGTAACTAACCCATGGAGATCGGTATCGACCTCCCCACACTTAAAGATTGCACCATCCTCGGTGCATGCTAAGATGTGCAAGTGGATGGGGGTTGTGGTTCCTCAGCTGGGGCTCTTTTTGTTCCTTTCCTTGCCGGTGGTTTGGGAGTAGCTTTTTCTTTACCCTTCTTGGTGGCCATCCTGAAAAGGAAAAAGAAAGTAACTTTTAAAGATAAGGGTTAGAGTAAGGAAGAGAACGGGAGAGGTGGTAATCAATGCACATTAAAAGATGAATGATGTTAACACATGGTCATGACTAGATGTGAAAAGTTCATCAATAGAAATATAGCAAGTGCATGTAATGACAGTTAAATGCAAGATGTTTATTGGCATGTTGGTAAAGGCATGAGTAGCATAGATCAAGCATTCAATGTCCAAGTTAGATTACCAGGTCTTTCAAACTAACAACATATTTGTAATAACAATTATATTTAAATAATATAATATAAAAAGGGTTTTATGAAAAGCAAGCATTTAGAGTAGTAGAATAAAAGAAATCTAAAAATAGTGCACAATGCCATATGGGCTTTGTCACAAACACATAGCAAGCATGGTAAATAAGCTATTGAAAGTATTAAATTGAACATGCAAGAAACCCTTTAAAAATTAATATATAATTGTCAAACCATTTTAATAATCCACAAAAATATAGAAAATAATGACCCAAATAAATTTCAAACACCAATGAAAATAATGCAATGAATGAAAGTATGCAATTAAATTAAGTAAAATAAAATGAAAGATAAGAAGAATGAGGAGGGAAAGAAGGGAAGAAGAAGTAATTAAGAAAGGAGGGAGGAAAAATTAGGATTGGGGAAGAAAAGATAAGATATTTTGGCAAATTAGGATAAGCTGTGCGGCGCAAGTGACGCGGACGCGTGAGTGACGCAATCGCGTGACTTGCGCTTAAATTAATCGACGCGGTCGCATCGGTCACGTGGACGCGTGTCGCATTTTGTGCTACTGGCGCGAGGGCAGCCTCGCACTTGCACAACCCTCTGTTCAAACTCTTATTGCGCCAAATGTTGGGTGACGTGATCGCGTGGGGCATGCGATCGCGTGAGTGGCCATTAGAAGGATATGACGCGGACGCATGAGCCATGTGTCCGCATGGGAAGAATTGTGTGTTCAGCGCCAATCCAGCACCACTCTAGCATAACTTTCGGTCGTGCACCCTTTCACGTCGAATTCCAGGTGACGCGGCCGCGTGAGTGACGCGGCCGCGTGAGTGACTCGAACACGTGAGAGGCATTTTTCCCATGTGACGGGGATGCGTCGGTGACGCGGTCGCATAAGGTGAGTTGTGCCAGGGGCACGCCTCCAGCCACGCTCTCGCGTGACTTTCTGTTCAATTATCTTTTCTTCACAACGCACTGGTGACGCGGACGCGTCAGCGATGCTGCTGCGTCACGTGCGTGTGCTTTTTTTTTTTAACTGAAAAATGCAGAATGCAATGCTAATGTAGATGCTATGAAAATTTCCAGGTTCAATGAAAATAAAATAAAATAAAAATAAACAACACGAAATAAAATTGAAAAAGAAATGACCATACCATGGTGGGTTGTCTCCCACCTAGCACTTTTAGTTAAAGTCCTTAAGTTGGACATTGGATGAGCTTCCTGTTATGGTAGCTTGTGCTTAAATTCATCCAGAAATCTCCACCAATTCTTGGAATGCCAATAGCCTCCGGAGTCCCAAACTAGGCATGTAAAGCTTCTAAGCAGCTTCAAACAGATGCTCAGGCTCCCGGGGTGACAAATGTCAGAATAAATTCCAAAATTCGCCTCCGTCTTTATCTATATTTTTCCATCCGGGCGGTTTAGAAATTAGATTCTCACCAAGGTGACCAAATGTTTTCTGAGATCCATTTGATTGATCATGATGCCAATCCGTGCACTTCGAATTGAAGCGTGAAACCTTATTGAACCTTGTGCACCAGCTCTGAGTGTGAGCCAATTCCCTCTTACTCTTAAAGCCGCAGAGAGCTTTAAGCTAGCAATCTATTTCAAGCAAACCATATTCAAGTGGGAAAATAAAGCTAAAGGTTAAGGATTGTACCCAATTAAAGCTTGTATTGGGTGGTAATGGCCTTGGGATAGGTGTTCCCAGTGGTTCTGTGAGTTCTACTCCCTTGTGCTCTTCGGTGAATTTCTTCACTTCCTTGCAGACTTCTTCAATTGCATCCATGTCCTGATCAAAGCCTTCTATGTCTTCCTCATCACTTAAGTCATAAACGGGAAGTTGAGAGAAATCTACCCCTGCATCATCTTCGTATTCACTTGGGGAAGATTCTTCGATCTCAAAGAATTCACTTGCTGATGCAAGTTCATTACTGGGAGAACTTGACTTGAGATTATCATTATCAAGGAAACTTGCTTCTAGGATTATTCCATCTAGTTCTTCATAAAAGACTTGCTTTAGGAGTTGTGCACTATCCTCCTTAGCATCAATTGTGACATTTTTGACAGAGTTCTCTATAACTCTGGATTCCCATGGAAGTTCAGCGTCTCCTAAGTCTTCAACCAACTCTTCTTCGTTTACAATGACAGCTTCCTCTACTTGTTCCAGTATGAAGTCATGCCCTGTTCCGTTCACTGGAGTTTCTAGTATCTCCTTCATGCTACATTCTTCTTTAGATTGTCCACATGGGGCTGTGGGAGGTCCTTGAATGTTCGAACGTCTAGAAGATAATAAACTTACTGCCTGCTCCAGTTGATGACGGGTTGTTTGAAGTTGATCTACAGTTTCCTTGAGGTGAACCTCTGATTCTTGGGGTGATAGATTTGGACGTGGTATATGGGGAAGTGGTGGTATTTGGGTGTAATTGGATTGGAATTTGGGTAGATGAGGATCATATGGTAGTGAATGGTGAAAAGGAGCTTGTGAGTGTGGTGGTACGAAGTTATGTTGAGAGGATGGCCTATAAGCACAGGGTGGGGCTTGTTGGTAACTGCAAGGTTGTCCACCATGTCTATTGGCTTGGTATGCATTGTAGAATGGTCTTTGTCCATGATATCTTGGAGGGTGTTGTTGCCTAAAGGATTGATCAGATCCTCTTGGCTCCATCCATCGTTGATTGCTCTGACCTTGATGCATGTTCCTGTTATAACTTTTACTCCTTTCAACAATATTAGAACCAAACTCAAAGCAAGAGGGGTGAGAATTTATAGTAGCTAATAAAAATAAAAGGGGAAATAAAGACAAATAAACAAGTAAAAGAAAAGTATTTACAATAACCAATAATAAGGCACACAATTGCAGTTCCCTGGAAACGGCGCCATTTTGAAAAACTGAAGATTGATGGTTTAGAAGTTATAGTAAACTCTCGTTGCAAGTATAGTTACTAAACCAAGCAATCAACCTTTCTTACAAATGTTTTGGTTGTCACAAGTAACAAACCCCTTAAAAATTAATAACCGAAGTATTTAAACCTCGGGTCGTCTTCTCAAGGAACTGCAGGGAAGTATGTTCTTATTATTGGTTGTGAAGATTGTAAATTGGGGGTTTTGAAAGTAAGAAAGAAGTATGTTGAATGACAAGTAAAATAAATAAATAACTATAAAATTAAACTCTTGGCAAGGTATAAGAACTGAAAGTCCTATCCTTATCAATTGTGATGAGAATTGGATTTTAATCCCACTTTGTTAACCTCTAACTATGAAGGTAAATCAAGTGGATTAATTAGCTTAATCCTCAGGTCCTAGTCAATTCCTATGGAAAGACTAGAGTTATTGGAGCAACTCCCAATTTCAACCACTGCTTTATTTGACAGCTCAAGCATTACCAATTACTTAACCCAAGCCAAAAGGGAGAAAATATCTAAATTAAATTGAAAGCATCAATATAAATAAAGCAAATCAATCTTAAATCTGAAATACCTCAAATAATATTAATTAAGAAAATCATAACATGAATGTAGAATAAGCCAAATTGAAAAGATAAATAATAATTAAAAGTATATAATAAAATTAGAAAATAAATAAGAGGAACATTGAACCTGTGATGAAAAAGAATAATCCTAAATCCTAAAACTAAATCCTAAGAGAGAGGAGAGGGCCTCTCTCTCTAAAAACTACATCTAAAACTAAAATTATGAATTATGAGCTTGTTCTTATGAATGAATAGATTCCCCCACTTTATAGCCTCTAATCTGTGTTTTCTGGGCCGCAAACTGGGACGAAAACAGCCCAGAATTCACTGGAGAAGAAATCTGCCACGCTGATTTTCGCCATTGCGACGCGTCCGTGTGGGGCACGCGTTCGCATCATCTAGCGTCAGGGCAACTATGATATATTATATATCAAATCGAGGCCCCGGACGTTAGCTTTCTAACGCAACTGAAACCGCGTCGTTTGGACCTCTGTAGCTAAAGTTATAGCCGTTTGAGTGCGAAGAAGTCAGGCTGGACAACTTAGCAATTTCTCCAACTTCTTGTATTCCTTCTACTTTTGCATGCTTCCTTCCCATCCTCTGAGCCATTCCTGCTCTGTAATCTCTGAAATTACTTAACACACATATCAAGGCAACTAATGGTAATAAGAGAGGATTTAAACATAGGGAACTTAAGGCCAAAGAAGCATGTTTTCAATCAAAGCACATAATTAGGAAGGCAAATAATAAAACCATGCAAATAGTATGAATAAGTGGGTGAAGAGTTGATAAAAACCACTCAATTGAGCACAAAATAAACCATAAAATAGTAGTTTATCACCCATGCGGACGCGTGACAGACGCCACGCACCAGAAATTACAGAAAATGCTCCCAGCGATTTCTGAAGCCCTTTTTGGCCCAGATCCAAGTTCAGAAGGCACAGATTGGAGGTTATGAAGTGGGGGAATGCATCCAATTAGAGAGAGAGCTCCAATTATTCACTTTTCATAGTTTAGATGTAGTTTTTAGAGGGAGAGGTTCTCTCCTCTCTCTTAGGTTTTAGGATTAGGATTTCTTATTATTTCAATTTAGTATTCCAACTCCTTATCAGGTTCAATATTCTTTTACTTTATATTTTCCTTTTGCTTTCAGATATTTTAATGCTTTCCTTTAATTACTTTTGTTGCCAAATTTGCTTATGAACCATTCATGTTTAGATTTGATTTTCTATTTAATATGATTTGAGGTATTTCAGAATTATGATTGCTTTCCTTTATTCACATTAATAATTTACATTTTCCTCCTTTTGGCTTGGTTGATTAATTGGTAACTCTTGAGTTGTCAAACTCATCGTGATTGATAATTGTTATTTTTACCAATTGAATTAAAAACCAATAACTCTAGTCTCTTCTTAGGAATCGACTAGGACCTGAGGATCAAACTAATTGGTCCACTTGACCTTCCTTTGCTTTAGTAAAGGCTGACTGAGTGGGATTATAATTCAATTCTCATCACCATTGATAAGGATAACTAGGATAGGACTTCCAAAATTCTCATACCTTGCTAAGGTTTAAATACTTCGGTTATCAATTTATTTAGGGGTTTGTTACTTGGGACAACCAGAACTTTTGCAAGAAAGGTTGATTGCTTGGTTTAGAAACTATACTTGCAACGAGAATTTATTCTAAATTCTAAACCTTCAATCTTCAGTTCTTCAAAATGGCGTCGTTGCCGGGGAACTGCAAACGTGTGCCTTATTATTGGTTATTGTAAATATTTTTCTTTTACTTGTCTATTTGCTTCTGTTTTCTCCTTTTATTTCCATTAGCCACTATGAACTCTCACCCCTCTCGCTTTGAGTTTGGTTCTAATACTGTTGAAGGGAACGGAAGTTATAGCAGGAATATGCATCAAGGTCTAAACAATCACAGATGGATGGAGCCAAGAGGATTTGATCAACCCTTTAGGCAGCAACACTCTCCAAGATATCATGGATAAGGACCACTTTACAATGCATACCAAGCTAATAGATATGGTGGACAACCTTGTAACTACCAACAAGCCCCACCCTGTGCCTATAGACCATCCTCTCAACATAGCTTTAGACCACCACACTCACAAGTTCCTTTTCACTATTCAGCACCATATGACCCTTATCCACCACAATCCCAATTCAATTACTCCCAAGAACCACCACATTCTTACTTTGAACCCTCACCCCCAACCAATGAGACCTCACACCCACCCCAACCTCCAGTGAATGACAAACTTCGTGTTCTTCTTCAAGGGCAAGCAAAGATAGAAAAGGGCGTACTGGAACTCACTACTGCCGTAACTGAGGTAGTAAATTTAATAGCTTTCCGATATCTGAGAACCCGAAGTACTCCCATGGCAGCATGTGGAGAATCAAAAGAAGAGCGTAGCATGAAGGAAACACTAGAAACTTCGGTGGACAATGAGGAACATGGCTTTGTATTGGAACAAGTGGAGGAAGCCAAAATAGTTGCAGAGGAAGAAGTGGTTGAAGATTTAGGAGATGCTGAAACTCCATGGGAATCAAGAACCGTAAAGGATTCCACTGAGAAGTCCGAATTTAATGCAACGGAGGATAGTGCACGACCTCCACAGCATATGCCCTGTGAAAAATTGGACGGAACAGACCAAGAGGTTGATTCCATGGGCAGTAAGGATAACGAATCAAGCTCTCCTAGTCACAAACTTACATTCGCAACTGAATTCCTTGAGCCTGAAGAACCTTATCTACGTGAATACGAAGATGACGTCGAGGTAGATTTCTCTCAACCTCCAACATATGACTTAAGTGATGAGGAAGACATTGAAGACTTTAATCAGGACGCAGTTGCAGCTGAAGAATTTTGCAAAGAAGTGGAGGAATTCACAGAAGATCACAAGGGAGTAGAACTTACAGAACCACTGGAAACACCTGTCCCAAGGCCATTACCACCTAATACAAGCTTCAAGTGGGTACAATCCTTAACCTTTAACTTTATTTTTCCACTTGAATATGGTTTGCTTGAAATAGATGGCCAGCTTAGAGCTCTCTGCGGCTTTAAGAGTAAGAGGGAAATGGCTCGTACTCAGAGCTGGTGCACAAGGTTCAATAAGGTTCCACGCTTAACTCGAAGTGCACGAATTGGCATCATGTTCAATCGAATGGATCTCGGAAAACATTGGGTCATCTTGGTGGGAATCTAATTTCTGAACCGCCCGGACGGAAAAATATAGATCAAGACGAAAGCGGATTCAAAAGCAAAGTTTGGGATCCTGGAATCTATTCTGACATTCGTCACCCCGGGAGCCTCAAGACCTGTTTGAAGCTGCTCAAAAGCTTCACATGCCTAGTTTGGGATCCCGGAGGCTGTTGGCATTCCAAACATTGGTGGAGATTTCTGGATGAATTTAAGCACAAGCCACCATAACAGGAAGCTCATCTAATGTCCAACTTAAGGACTTTAACTAAAAGTGCTAGGTGGGAGACAATCCACCATGGTATGATCGTTCCTGTTTCCATTTTATTTTGTTTTGTTTATTCTTATATTGTTTTATTTCCTTTCTTTATTCTTAGTTTTCTTTTTCCAATAACTCTTCTCTTTATTAGCACATTTAGTTTGCATCTGCATTTGTACATTTTTACTTTTATTTAAAAAAAAAGGGAAGGCGTGCGACGCGATCGCATAGCTAAAGCATTCGCATCAGTTGCGAAAACCACCTCCCACGCGTCCGCGTCATTCACATGGCCGCGTGATCTGGAAATCGGCGTCAAAATCCAACGCCCAGAAATCTGAGCTGGAATCATGCGGCTGTCGTACGTTTAGCATAAAACGGCCCACGCGTTCGTGTCCATCACGCGAACGGGTCACTTGCACAAAACCTATCCCACGCGAAAGCATGAGCGACGCGTTCGTGTCGCGTGGATTGCACAACACCCCAAAGGAGACAGAGAGTTGCGCTGAAACGACGCTGGAATTGTGTGTTTCGCCCAAATTCCAGCGACGCGGTCGCATGCCTCATGCGACCGCGTCATTCATCCTTTTTCCTATTTCATGCGATCGCGTCACTCACGCGATCGCGTCAACCCCCCGTCCACCCTAGCCACGCGACCGCGTGCCCCACGCGTTCGCATGGATTTAAATTTATTAGCCCCCTGTGACGCGAAACCCTACCCCATTGTGCCCCCCATTCTCCTTCTTCTCCCTTTCTTCTCTGCAACCCTTCCCTGCGCCCATCACCACCACTCCAGCCACCCCCACCGGCCGCCCCACCGTCGACCACCCAGCCACGACCACGATGCCACCACCCAATTTTTCCTTCCCTCTCTTTCTTCTCTTTCTCTCTCGTCCTCCCTCTACCACCGCTGTGCCCTCGCGACCACCACCACCACCGCGCCGTCACTACCGCACCTCCCACCACCATCACCCTCACCCCTTCCTTTCCCCTTCCCTGCACCCCAGCCCTCACCCAACACCACAACACCATCCCTGCCGCTACCAAGGTTCGCCGTCGCGCCACCCTACGCCGCCGCAGCACAACCGCAACCACACCTCCGCCATCTCTCAGTTCCTTAGCTTAGTTCATACGCCTACCAGGTTCCGCCAAACACTACCTTCCTTTCATTCCCAGTTATTGCATAATTTTTTTCAGTTATGTTTAAATTTAGGATAGTTAGAGATGTATGCTGTAGTGGATTCTAGGTAGTTAGGTAGCTAGGATGTGGTTAGTGGATTTAGGCCTGTTTAATTGCGCTGTTCGTACTACTTGTTTTCTAATTTTCGCAATTCTGCTGTTGCTGTGATGTTAGTAATGTTCATATGATGTTCTTACTATTCATGCTGCTATTGCGACTGCTCTTTCATGTTCATATTATTTATATCTATTTGCAGTTTATTTTAATTTCTATGAACTATTCTGCTTGCTGTTTATTTTCCGGGAACATCCAATTTTAGCCGGAATGCTGCCCAGTTTTCTGTATTGATTCTCACTCATGTATTGCTTTTGGCATTTTCAATTTTGCTTTCCTTAGCTTTTACCAATCAATTCATGAATGCACGGGCCAACATTCTTATTCCTTTTGTTTTCCTGGTTAATAAATCACATTATTGTTGATTAGATTTCACTTTTCGCTAGTGGTATATCTATATGAATCATTAACAACTTGATTTCCTTACTTGAATATGAGTTGTCTGTTACTTCAATTTGTTAAATTCTTGTTACTTAGAAACCAATCATCATGCCACTTACTCTGACTTTCTTTTTACTAACTTACTGATTTTTGCTTTCTAACCTCTTTTTCAATTTAAAACCACTTTTAACTTTCTAACAACCCCCTCTGTTTTTTTTTACTCACTCTTTACTTTTACTTTTTAACTCTAGGCATGTTTATGGTTTTTCCTAATTAACATGAATTCTATTTATATTACATTTTGGATTGAAATTTCTCCTCTCAGCTTTTTAATTCCGAAACAACCCAAAATACACAATTCTTCAACTCATTTCATAGTCTACTGCTCCTTTGCCACTATGTGCTTATCTTGTTATTTGCCTACTTGTTTCCCTGTTTTTATTATATCCTAGATTTCTATTTTTCAAGATGTCTGACACTCAAAGAAAGGAAAAAGGCAAGGCAACAACTGGCAAACAGAAAAGAGGTGAATCCTCTATGTCTCTCCTGGAGCTTATGCATGATGACTCCTGGCGGGAGAAGCACTTTACCCCGCAGGAGCAGGCTGACCAGCTCCTCCCTGCCACTGATCCAATTAAGTTTGCAAACTGATACTGTGAGCTGAAGTATCCAGTGTTTGCTACCTCCAGAAATCTGTACCTGAAGAGGACTTTGAAAATTCCAGAAGAACTACAGTAGTACACCTCCGATCAGATCAAACAAAGAGGCTGGTTCTTCTTGGAGAGGAATTTGACTGAGGTCAATGCTTCCTGGGTAAGAGATTTTTACTGCAATTATTTCAAGTCTTCTCTGGATGCAGTGCACCTCAGAGGGAAACAGTTACTGGTCACTGAAGAGGCCATTGAGGACATTCTGCGCCTTCAGCCTAAGTCAGATCAACCTGACGGTTACCAAATGGCTGAAGAGGATATGAGGTTTCTGAGATTCGACTGGGATGCTGTCAAGGAGAGGATAGCCCTTGACCCTACTGTCCCATGGGTCATGGGTAAGAACACCACCATGCCTAAAGGAATCAGCGGATATACTTGAATGATGAGGCTCGACTCTGGCACCAGATCCTGAGTAACTTTATTATGCCGAGCACTCATGAGATGGAGCTGCCTGCTGCTATGATTACCCTCCTCTGGTGTGTGCTGGAGGGTAAGGACCTGTATCTGCCACGTTTCATCCGGCACCATATGGCCAGGGTCCATGTCAGAGGCACCCTCCCCTTCCCTTATCTGGTCGTCCAGCTAGGTGGTCGAGCTGACGTGCCTTGGGAGAATGCTGATGAGAAGCCACCTGCTGCGGACTGCAAGAAGATCATTCCTCACAGCAGGAACTTTTTGGCTTTAGGATAAGACCTTCATTCCTTCCTGCTTCTGATGAGACAGTGACGAGACGCAGAAGCTGGTGAATTAAAAATTATTAAAATGGTTACGTTGCAAGTATAGTTCTTAACTCACCAAAAATCTGCCTATCAATTTAGAAGTATGTCATAGAGAGTTTGAATTAAAAATTACTGGGAGTTTTAAGTCCCAGGTCGTCCCCCAACGAGTTGCAGAAAAGTGTGCTATCTTATTAATCAGATGTTCAAAGAAGTTGAGTTAAGTAAATTGGAATTTAAATTAAGGAAATTTAATTAATATGAGTAAAAGCCTTGACTGGGAGTTGATTGGTTAGAATTTCTACTATTGATGGAGTGATTGTAAGATTAATTTATAATTAATGGTTGTTCTGTTTGGTTATCCTTTACTAGGTAAGGGAAAGTCAAACAAGTTGGAATGCCAGATCTGTTCACAAGTTGTAACCCACTTAGTTCAAAGGGATTGGCGTCGGTGTCAGGATAGCAATCCAACATTTAACCCAATTACAAATTTTTCTTTCAATCCTTCCAGCTCAAGAGTTCCTTTTAATCAACTCCCCATCAAGTAAAGAAACTACTCACGCATTGTAAATAATAAATCCATAGCACATGAAAGGGAATTAAAAGAAGACATGATTATTGGAATTGAAATTGAATTAAAAAGAAATAATCGTTGCATTAATTAATCATAAAAGTATTCAAATAACAAAATTGAACAAAACAAAGAACATGGAAGAATGAAACCAAGTTAAGAAAATGAACTAGAATGACGAAGTCTTGATGATGAAATAACTCTTCTCAATGTTCCAATGCTAAGATCAATTAAAAATTAAAAATTCTAAAACCTAGAGAGAAAAACCTAAGAGAGTAAAACTAGATCTAAAACTGTCTCTAAATGAATGTGTTGTTTGTTTTTGCATATTCTCTAACTCTAGTCTGCTGTTCCGGGCCGAGAACTGGGTCGAAATAGGGTCCAAAATCGCCCCCAGCGAATTCTGCAGGTTATGCAGATCGCACATGTCACGCGATCGCGTCATCCATGCGGACGCGTCACTTGCGCTTTTCCTCGCCACGCGTTCACATCATCCACGCTACCGCGTCGCTTGGGCTTTCCAATCTGCGTGGCCACGTGAGCCATGCGGCCGCGTCGCTGCGATTTGCTCTCCTTCATGCGGTCGCGTGAGCCATGCGACCGCGTCACTTCTCGCTGGTTATCTCCTCAAATTCTTGTGTTTCTTCCATTTTTGCTAGCTTCCTTCCCAATCTCCAACTCATTCATGCCCTATAAAATCTGAAACACTTAACACACAGATCACGGCATCGAATGGAATAAAGGAGAATTAAAATTAAATAATTAAAGCCTCTAGGAAGCAATTTTCAAACATGTAATAAATTTCGGAAAGAAATCTAATATGCATGCTAATTTAATGAATAAGTGGGTAAGGATCATGATAAAACCACATAATTAAACACAATATAAACCATAAAATAGTGGTTTATCAACCTCTCCACACTTAAACATTAGCATGTCCTCATGCTTAATTGAAGGAGATAAGGAAATAAGTATGAACATGTAGAAACTCATGAAATGCAATGCAAACCTATATATATATATATATATATATATATATATATATATATATATATATATAAATAAATGCAACTATATGATTCTTGCCCACTTGATCAAAAGTAAATAAGCTCTTCAAAACAATTACAAATCAAATTCCACTAATTCTATCATTATACAATAAAATGGATAAAAGTGCAAGAAGATAGCTCATGAAAGCAGGGAACATGAAAATTCAAGTATTGAACCCTCACTGATAATGTATGTACGCTCTAATCTCTAGTGTATAGGGTGATCACTCTATCCTTCTCTAATCATGCTTTCTTACTTTTGTTCTTCTCCTAACCAATCAACAACAGTTAATATACCAATGCAAACATCATGAGGTCTTTTCAAGGTTGTAATGGGGCTGAGGTAAAGGTAAGGATGTATATATATATAAGGCTAAGTGAGCTAACAAAGTGAATCTTTGATTAGTCTAAGATCTCACCTAACATATACATACTTTATACAAGTTTAAAATCATACCTAACTACCCATAATTCCCACTTTTGTATGATTCCCATACTCATGTACCAAATTTTTCTTTTTAATTTATCACATGTGCATTGATTAACATTAACATTAGGGTAATTTTTGTCCCCTTATTTATTATATATATATATATATATATATATATATATATATTAATTCATAAAAGCAAACATAACGTATCAATGCACATAGATTCTTCATTATTCTTCATTATTTTCTAATAAAGTAATGTGGTTATAGAACAAGAGGGGGAATAAAAGCTCAAGGGGCTAACAAAGGTGATGTAAAAGGTAGGCTTATTTGGGATAAGTGAGTTAATAACAAATAATGGCCTCAATCATGTGCAAGCATGTGAATATAATAAATATTGGACATATAAGATAAAACAAAATATAGATTACAATCATAGAGAAGTAAACACACAAGAATGAAATAATTATGGTTAAATAATGTAACCATACATAAAGGCTCAAATCTTTCACAGGTTGTGTGTTCTTTAATTCAAATATCATGTTCCAAATACAACTCAAGCAAATTTATCATAAAAATTTTTGAAAAATTAGTGAAATTTTGTTCCAAAGATAGATTTTTAAAAGAAACTTATTGTCTTTTCAATCAAGTAGAACATGCATGCAACTATCCTAACCTACGCAATTTATTCTATTCTATAAAGGAAAGAAAATCTAACTAAAATATCCTAATTATTGGTGCTAGCGAAGAGAAATTACCTCCGGAAGTCAGGTACTGACCGACCTCCCCACACTTAAGGCTTTGCACCGTCCTCGGTGCCATCTGTCAGGAACAGGGGTGGACTGGTAGCAGTATCTCCATCATCGGGACCGTCATGGCTCCCTGTGCTAGTAAAGGAAGTGGAATCCGGGGTATCTGAGTCTCTGAAGTGTCCCTTGAGTAGCTCCTTGAGGTGTTTGAATCGGCGCTCGTTACGGTGCTCTCTCATCTTTGCTTTCTATTCTTGCCGATCCAACCATTCGATTATCTGCTGGAGCAAATTCTCAGTTGTAGATGCTTGTGGTGTTGAAGAAGGATTATCTTCAACTAGAGCAGTAGGAAGGCTTGTAGTAGCTGCTGAGAGTCTGAGGTATTTCTTGTTAGGGACATACTGATCATCTCGTGGAAGCACAACTTTGGTGTCCCCAGCTCTGTAGGAGACTCCGGCTGCTGAGACAAGATCTGAGACCAAGGCGGGGAAAGGTAAGTTGCCCACAATTTGTACGTGTTCCATAGCATTCCGGATATGTCTTGAGAGATTCAGAGGTTGGTCTGTAAGAATGCACCACAGTAGAACAGCCATGTCCGCAGTGAAGGAGGACTCATAAGTGCTCGGAAAGACGTAATGGGACATGATCTGTGCCCATACGCGAGCCTCCAAGGTAAGTGCTGAAGCCAAGATTCCCTTAGGGCGGGTACGGTGGTATCCGTAGATCCAATGGCTGCCAGATGCTGCGATGATTCCGAGAACGGAGTCCCAGTCAAATTGGTATCTCTGGCGCTAAAGGGCGGCTTCTTGAAAAGCGTCCATTCCTGCTGAAATAGGGGGAAGACTCAGAGCTTGCTGAATGGCCTCTTCTGTGATGGGGACTTGCTTCTGCCGGGCATAAACAGACTGCAGGGTCGGCATGTAGAAGTTGGAGTAGAACTCAACTACCCAAGAAAGATTGACCTGCCTTGGCTGTCTCCGTAGGAAACCCCATTGTCTTCGCTCAATTTGCGGCTCAACAAAGGTGGCAATATTGGACGGGAGGATAAGAAGGTATTCATTGTTATAGTTCCTTTCTGCCAGGATAGGGAACATCTGCTCACAGTAGCGATTAGAAAATCGCGCAGCGTCCTTTGCTGGAAAGTCTTTTTCCATTTCATCAACCTTTATTATCCTCTTAACTCGTTTTGTTGAGGGCTTGATTGCAGTTGAAGAAGGCTTTGCCACTAATGCTCTTTTAGTTCCTCTTCTTGCTGGTGGTTTGGAAGTTGCATTCGCCTTTCCTTTCTTGGTGGCCATCCTGAAAGAAGGGAAGAGAAAGAAAATTAAATTTAAAGAGATATACAGCAAGGAAGGAAACGGAAAAGAGGGTGAATGATGCACAGCAAAATGTAGATGACATTAACACATGCTCTCGAGTGCATATGAAAAGCCAACAGTGGAAAATAACTGGTGCATACAAAGACAAGTGGATGCAAGGCGTTTATTGGCATGCCGGAAAAGGGCATGAGTAGCATAGACCAAGCAATACTTTGTAACAAGCCAAAATGTTTGTATTGACAATAAAATTCAATTAATATAATAGTAAGGGAAAGTTGTGAAAAGCAAGCATTGAATAGTATAGCATAGAGAAGTGCATAACGCCATATGAGCTTTTTCACAAACACATAGCATGCATGGTGAATAGGGTAGAGAAAATATGAAGATGAATATGCAAGTAATCCCTTAAATAGGAGAAAAAAATAAATGTCAAACAATTTGCAATAATCCATAAGCATATAATGAGGGATGATGACTCCAAAAAGTTTCTAGCACCATGTAAAAAGGAAAAAAAGGAGAAGAAAAATAAAATAAAAAAATTGAAAAGAAAAAGAAAAGAAAAGGAAATAATAATATATATACATAAAATAATAAGAATGATAGAAAAGAGAAGAAGGAAGAAGAAGGTAAAACCTAGTTAATGGTGGTGAGAGAGATAGAGAGTGAAAGGTGAGATAGAAAGGGGAGAGGGAAGGAAGAAATAAGGAGGGAAAAGAAAAATTAGGATTGGGTGGAGGGGAAGATAAGGTATGTGGCAATTTTAGGTTGAGCTGTGCGGCGCATGCGACGCGGCTGCGTGGGGCACGCGTTCGTGTAGGTGCGCTTCCAGGTAAGGGGGCGCGATCGCGTCGGTCACGCGGTCGCGTGACCCATGTTACGCAGCTGGCGCGAGTGCAGCCTCGCTGCAGCACAACTCTCTGTTCAATTTATTTTAATTGCCAAAATTGGGTGACGCGATCGCGTGGGTCACGCGATCGCGTGAGTGTGCGTTATAAATGGGTGACGCGGCCGCGTCGGCGATGCGGTTGCATGACAAGGATTGTGCATCCAGCATCACTCTCGCACAGAATGTTACTGTGCACCCTTTTACGTTGAAAACTCAGGGCACGCGGCCGCGTGGGGCATGCGGTCGCGTGGGAGGCCATGATCCTGACGCGTTCGCGTGGGTCGATTTGTGCCATTGGCACGCCTCCAGCCACGCTCCAGCGTAACTCTCTGTTCATTTATTTTTTTCTCCACCGCCCGTGCGACGCGGAGGCGTCGCTGATGCGATCGCGTCGCGTGGCGAAAAACCCTTTTTTTTTGGAAATATAAAGACATGTAAATGAAAGAGCACGAAAGCACTAATAAAGAGAAGATTTATTAAAGAAGAAAAACTAAAAGTGAAGAAAAGAACGATCATACCACGGTGGGTTGTCTCCCACCAAGCACTTTGCTTTAACGTCCGTAAGTTGGACGCTCCACTAGCTCAATCTGCTGTGATGTGGGGATCTTCCAAGAGGAAGATCTCAAGCTCCTTATTTTTCTGCACCTTTTCACCATGGTATAGCTTCAGGCATTGTCCATTAACCTTAATAAGTTCAGAGCTTGAAGGATGGCTTAGGTGATAAACTCCGTACGGTTCAGCCTTCTCTACTCTGTATGGACCTTCCCATTTTGATCTCAACTTACCGGGCATGAGCCTTAGTCGAGATTTGTAAAGGAGGACAAAATCTCTAGGTTGGAACTTTTTCTTCTTGATGTTTTGATCATGTACAGCTTTCATCTTTTCCTTGTAAATTCTGAAATTCTCATAAGCTTCTAGGCGAAGGTTCTCCAGTTCCTGCAGTTGCAACTTTCTTTCAACTCCAGCATTCTCAATTCCCATGTTGCACTCCTTAACTGCCCAGAAGGCTCTGTGTTCTACTTCAACTGGGAGATGACAAGCTTTTCCATAAACCAAGCGGAAGGGGCTCATCCCAATGGGTGTCTTGTATGCTGTTCTGTATGCCCATAGTGCATCTTGTAGCCTGGTGCTCCAGTCTTTTCTATGAGGCTTGACTATCTTTTGCAAGATACGCTTAATTTCTCTGTTTGACACCTCGGCTTGCCCATTAGTTTGGGGATGGTAAGCTGTTGCAACTTTATGGATTATCCCATGCTTCTTCATCAATCCTGTTAGTCTCCTGTTACAAAAATAGGTGCCTTGATCGCTCACGATCGCTCGTGGTTATCCAAAGCGACATATAATATGGTTTCCCACAAAGGAAACAACACTGTTAGCATCATCAGTGCGGGTAGGAATTGCTTCCACCCATTTGGAAACATAATCCACAGCTAACAATATATAAAAATATCCATTAGAATTTGAAAATGGACCCATAAAGTCAATGCCCCAAACATCAAAAATTTCACAGAAGAGCATATATTGTTGAGGCATCTCATCCCTCCTGGATATATTACCAAATTTCTGGCATGGGGGGCAAGATTTACAAAACTCAGCAGCGTCTCTAAAAAGAGTAGGCCACCAAAATCCGCAGTCTAAGATCTTTCTAGCTGTTCTTTGAGGGCCAAAATGTCCTCCACTCTCAGATGAGTGACAGGCCTCTAAAATGGACTGGAATTCTGATTGAGACACACAACGTCTAATTATCTGGTCAGCGCCACATCTCCATAAATATGGGTCATCCCATATATAATATTTAGACTCGCTTTTCAGCTTGTCTCTTTGATGTTTAGAAAAATGTAGAGGAAATGTGCGGCTAACTAAATAATTAGTGACAGGTGCATACCAAGGGACTACCTCGGATACTGCTTGTAGGTTGTCAAAAGAAAAATTATCATCTATAGGAGTAGAATCATCCTTAATATGTTCAAGACGACTCAAGTGGTCTGCTACTAAATTCTGATTACCACTCCTATCCTTTATTTCTAAATCAAATTCTTGTAACAGCAGTATCCAACGTATAAGTCTTGGTTTGGATTCCTTTTTAGCTAATAGATACTTTAGAGCTGCATGGTCCGAATACACTACTACTCTAGTACCAAGTAAATAAGCTCAGAATTTATCCAGAGCAAAAACAATAGCAAGAAGCTCTTTCTCAGTAGTAGTATAATTGGACTGGGCAGTGTCTAAAGTCTTAGACGCATAGGCAATAACAAAAGGATCCTTACCTTCACGCTGAGCCAGCGCTGCTCCTACTGCATGGTTGGAAGCATCGCACATGATTTCAAACGGCTGGCTCCAGTCTGGTCCTCTCACAATTGGGGCTTGAGTTAGAGCAGTCTTCAGCTTATCAAACTCTTGTTTGCAATCCTCACTGAACTCGAACTCAATATCCTTCTGCAGTAATCTGGATAAAGGAAGTGCCACCTTACTAAAGTCCTTAATAAATCTCCTGTAGAAACCTGCATGGCCAAGGAACGAACGGACTTCCCTCACAGAAGAGGGGTAAGGTAAACTAGAAATAACATTCACCTTTGCTGGGTCTACAGAAATGCCATTATTAGATACCACATGTCCTAATACAATCCCTTGTTTTACCATAAAGTGGCATTTTTCGAAATTCAATACAAGGTTTGTATTAACACATCTATCTAATACTCTAGATAATCCCTCTAAGCAAAGGTTAAAAGAATCACCATAAATGCTAAAATCGTCCATAAAAACTTCCATATAGTCCTCAATAAGATCAGAGAAAAGACTCATCATGCACCTTTGGAAGGTAGCTGGTACATTGCACAAGCCAAAGGGCATTCTCTTATAAGCATAAGTCCCAAAAGGACATGTAAAAGTAGTCTTTTCCTGATCCTCAGGAGCTATATGAATCTGGAAATAACCTGTGTAACCATCTAAAAAGCAATAATGTGATTTACCTGACAGGCGATCCAGCATTTGATCAATGAATGGAAGTGGGTGGTGATCCTTACGGGTAGCTTGGTTGAGATGCCTGTAATCAATGCAGACTCTCCAAGCATTCTGAACTCTAGTTGCTATGAGCTCTCCATGCTCACTCTTCACTGTAGTGACTCCAGATTTCTTGGGCACCTCTTGTACTGGGCTTACCCATTCACTGTCTGAAATGGGATATATGATACCTGCTTCCAATAGTCTGGTCACTTCCTTTTTGACAACTTCCAAGATGGTGGGATTCAATCTTCTTTGTGGTTGACGGACAGGTCTTGCTCCCTCTTTTAAAAATATTCTGTGCTCGCATACTTGAGGGTTGATTCCCACTATGTCTGCCAAACTCCACCCAATTGCCTTGTTATGCTTCCTCAGTACATCAAGTAACTGCTCTTCTTGTTGAGAAGTCAGTTCCCTTGCAATAATAACCGGAAGCTTTTGCTCATCCTCAAGATAAGCATATTTGAGATGTGGAGGGAGAGATTTTAATTCTAACTTTTGATCATGGGCGGGCTCTGGATTATCTGGGGCTTGTAAAAATGGCGAAGTGCCCCCATTGTCAGTTAAGAGGGTCCCCACACTTGGACCTTGTCCAGTGTGCCTCTCTTCAAACTCTTCCTTTTGAACTTCAGCCACACTTTCGTCTATGACATCACACTGGAAGATAGAACGCTCTTCTGGGGGGTTGTCAATGACTCCATTCAGATTGAAGATTACTATGCGGCCATCTATTTCAAAGGAGTATGTTCCTGAAAAAGCATCCAATTTGAATTTTGATGTCTTCAGGAATGGTCTTCCAAGTAGGATTGATGATGGCTTATCTGAATCATTGTGGGGCATCTCCAAGATATAAAAATCAGTGGGAAATGTGAGCCCTTTAATGTTCACCAAAACATCTTCAGCAACTCCAGCCACTGTAATAATGCTTTTATCTGCTAACACAAAACGAGCTGCCGACCTTTTTAAGGGAGGGAGCCTCAAAACATCATATATAGACAAAGGCATTATACTGACACATGCTCCTAAATCACACATGCAATCATAAATTACTACACCACCAATAGTACAACTAACTATGCAAGGACCTGGATCACTACATTTTTCAGGTAATCCTCCCATTAAAGCAGATATAGAACTACCTAAAGGAATAGTTTCTAATTCATTAATTTTGTCTTTATGGATATATAAGTCTTTTAGAAACTTTGCATATTTAGGTACCTGCTGAATAACATCAAAAAGGGGAACAGTTACCTCAACCTTTTTGAATATCTCTACCATTCTAGGATCGGGTTCTAACTGCTTCCTGGGCTTTCTTGCAAGTTGTGGAAATGGAATAGGAGTAGTGTTTTCTGTGGTGCCTGTGCCTTTTGGTGCTTTCTCCTGTGGTTGAGCTGTTTCTTCTTCAGCTGTGTTCTGTATATCCTCTTCCTCTTCAACATCTTCGATTTCTACCACCTCTTCAGCTGAGGTGTATTCTGGTGAGCTTGGTTCCTCCTGATTCCTCTCCTGCAGTGTGGTTCCGGACCTCAGGGTGATGGCATTAATGCCTCCCTTTGGATTGGGTAATGGTTGAGAGGGGATTCCAGTGGTGCTTGAAGGTTGGTTACTGAAATTTTGTGCTGATCCAAACTGTGTCATAAAAGCTTGCAGAGTAGAGGTGAGACCATTCAGACTGGCATTAATACTATTCATGATGTTGTTTTCCATGGTCTGTTGTCTTTTCTCAAAAGATTGTAGTAGATCTTTATTAGAAGATAACGAAGAATGAGTAAATTGAGAGGTCTGCTGCTGATTGTTCTGTGGTCCTTGGTTCTGCCTCAGGTGAGGTACTCTGATTGTACCCTTGGTTGGGGGGGTCATAGAAGTTGTGAGTGGATGCCACCATGTTGTCTTCTTGTTGGAGCTGCGGGCATTCATTAGTGTAATGGCTATAATCAGCACAGATTCTGCAAATTCTTTGTGGGACTAGTTGTTGGTTTTGCTGTGGTGGAGGAGGTTGAGCTTGCTGAGCTTGTTGATTCAACTGCATTTGCTTTAGCAAGTTGGTCATTTCACAGATGCTTTGAGTCAGAGCAGCAGTCTCTCTGCTAGAAGATACTTCTACAACAGCTTTTGAACGGCCTTGCTTCTGTCTGTGGTTCCTAGTGGATTCAGCTAAATCACTGATCAATTGCCAAGCTTCATCAGTGGTCTTGTACTTCTTCATAGACCCATTGCTGGCACTTTCTAATGTGGTCTTATCTTGGGGCCTCATACCCTGTGTAATATAGCTGAGTAGCACGATCTTGTCAATCATGTGATGGGGGCATGCTTCCAGAAGATTATTGAAGTGCTCCCAGTATTCAAAGAGAGTCTCATTGTCATCCTGAACAATTGTGGAGATATCCTTCCTCAGTTTATCAGTAACTTCAGATGGAAAGAATTTCTCCAGAAACTCCTTTCTGAGTGCATCCCAGTTGGATACATTTGCTAGAGGTTGAGTGTAGTACCACTCTCTTGCCTTTCCCTCAAGAGAAAATGGAAAAGCTTTCAGCAGAATTGAAGTTTCATCAGTGCCATCACGCCTGACAGTAGAACAGGCTGCCTGGAAATCTCTCAAGTGCTTGATAGGCTCTTGAGTAGGTAGGCCATGAAACTTGGGCATCAAATTTAGCAGTGCGGTCTTTATTTCAAAATCTGTAGCTACCGCTGGATGATGCACTTGAAACGGTTGCATTGTAAAATCAGGGGCTCCTTCCTCCTGGATGGTAACTCTCCTAGCTGCCATGTTTTCTGCACGTAAAACAATCGAATCAGTAGAACGGGGGCTGGTTTCTTCCTCAGATTCACTTTTAGATCCGCCCTCAGAGCGGGCTAACCGACGCTGTTCTCACCTTATTCATGAAATTGTCTTTTCAATTTCAGGATCGAATATTAGCAAGCGTGGATCAGGAAGTGAACGCGTCATTTGACGGAAGAAACATGTAGCTCATAGTAGCAAAATAAAATAAAATGCAAATAAAAAAATTCTAATCAATAAAATTAGCACTCTATTGCAACTCCCCGGCAACGGCACCAAAAATTGATGAGACGCAGAAGCTGGTGAATTAAAAATTATTAAAATGGTTACGTTGCAAGTATAGTTCTTAACTCACCGAAAATCTGCCTATCAATTTAGAAGTATGTCACAGAGAGTTTGAATTAAAAATTACTGGGAGTTTTAAGTCCCAGGTCGTCTCCCAACGAGTTGCAGAAAAGTGTGCTATCTTATTAATCAGATGTTCAAAGAAGTTGAGTTAAGTAAATTGGAATTTAAATTGAGGAAATTTAATTAATATGAGTAAAAGCCTTGACTGGGAGTTGATTGGTTGGAATTTCTACTATTGATGGAGTGATTGTAAGATTAATTTATAATTAATGGTTTTCTATTTGGTTATCCTTTACTAGGTAAGGGAAAGTCAAACAAGTTGGAATGCCAGATCTGTTCACAAGTTGCAACCCACTTAGTTCAAAGGGATTGGCGTCGGTGACAGGATAGCAATCCAACATTTAACCCAATTACAAATTTTTTCTTCAATCCTTCCAACTCAAGAGTTCCTTTTAATCAACTTCCCATCAAGTAAAGAAACTACTCACGCATTGTAAATAATAAATCCATAGCACATGAAAGGGAGTTAAAAGAAGACATGATTATTGGAATTGAAATTGAATTAAAAAGAAATAATCCTTGCATTAATTAATCATAAAAGTATTCAAATAACAAAATTGAACAAAACAAAGAACATGGAAGAATGAAACCAAGTTAAGAAAATGAACTAGAATGACGAAGTCTTGATGATGAAATAACTCTTCTCAATGTTCCAATGCTAAGATCAATTGAAAATTAAAAATTCTAAAACCTAGAGAGAAAAACCTAAGAGAGTAAAACTAGATCAAAAACTGTCTCTGAATGAATGTGTTGTTTGCTTCTGCATATTCTCTGACTCTAGTCTGCTGTTCCGGGCCGAGAACTGGGTCGAAATAGGGTCCAAAATCACCCCCAGCGAATTCTGCAGGTTATACAGATCGCACATGTCATGCGATCGCGTCATCCATGTGGACGCGTCACTTGCGCTTTTCCTTGCAACGCGTTCGTGTCGTCCACGCTACCGCGTTGGCTGGGCTTTCCAATTCGCGCGGCCTCGTGAGCCATGCGGTCGCGTCGCTGCGATTTGCTCTCTTTCGTGCGGTCGCGTGAGCCATGCGACCGCGTCACTTCTCGTTGGTTATCTCCTCAAATTCTTGTGTTTCTTCCATTTTTTCTAGCTTCCTTCCCAATCTCCAACTCATTCATGCCCTATAAAATCTGAAACACTTAACACACAGATCACGGCATCGAATGGAATAAAGGAGAATTAAAATTAAATAATTAAAGTCTCTAGGAAGTAGTTTTCAAACATGTAATAAATTCCGGAAAGAAATCTAATATGCATGCTAATTTAATGAATAAGTGGGTAAGGATCATGATAAAACCACATAATTAAACACAATATAAACCATAAAATAGTGGTTTATCAGACAACCACACCTTCAGCTGCCCCCTCTTCTTCCACTGCTACACATGCCCCACCCACTACACCTCCAGCTGCTCCTGAGCCTATTTACCATTTGGTGCATCGACTCTTCGCCCGCTTGGATCGTATAGAGCGTCGCAACAAGCGACGCTATGAGCACGTCAAGTTGATGATCCGTTCTGGCAGCGACATTCCCTCTGAGGTGGAGGAGGACGTTCACGAGGAGGAGACATCCACCTAGGCTGCACAGACAGGACCGGAGCAGACTGTGCCACAGCGGGAGGAGCCACACCAGCTACAGGCCGCAGATCCAGAGATTCCTATCCAGTCAGAGCCTCTTCTCCAGCAGACAGACCTACCTACCCTCGTCCAGTTTGCAGATCCTCAAACCACTACCAAGACTCCAGCAGCCCATCCTTCCAGTGATGACACTCCTTCACACCCAGCTTGAGTGAGCATCGAGGACGATGCTTTATTTTAAGTGTGGGGAGGTCGCCATCTCTGGCGTATTTTTTGGTGAACCACTACAGACTCTTTTATTTTATTTTGGTTATTTTTCTGTATTTTTATCTTTATTTTTATTTTTTATCTTTCAGTACTTGTACATTGTTCTTTTCATGTGTTTTTACTCTACTTTCTGCATTTTACACTTTAGTTTATACCATTAGCCAGTTAGTTTAGTTTGCAATTCTAACTTATTAGTTATAGAATATGTGGATTAATTAGTATAGTTTACCCCTTTTAGCATATGATAGTTTGGATTAAATTGAAAATAAAAAAGAAGTAAACTAGAGACTTTAACAGAATAAAAACAATCCACACACTTTGTATATAGAACATATATAACATGTTAGTTAGTTAACAACATTTCATCAAGGAGGAACACTAAAACTTTAAAGCCACCCAAAAATTATTACATTGAGAATAATGGGAACTCTTAATTTCCACCTACATGACATATATAACTGATATATGATTTTTGAGCTAAAGAACACACAGCCTGCGAGTTTTGAGCTTAATTGTATGGTTACATTCAAACCATAATTTTTATTCCTGTGTGTTTTGCCCTTCTTTTTACTCTGATATTCTTTGCTTTGTTTTAATCTATATGTCCAATTATAGAGTATAGATACATACTAAGAGATGATTGAGGCCATTACTTGTTTAAGCTCACTTATCCCAAATAAGCCTACCTTTTACATCACCCTTGTTAGCCCCCTTGAGCTTTTTAATTCCCTCTTGTTCTATAAACCACATTACTAGCCTTAAGCGGAAAAACAAAATAAAAAAATTCCAAGTTGAATCCTTGGTTAGCTTAAGATAGAAATTGTGTATTGTTTAAGTGTGGGGAACCTTATGGGAACATCGATGATAGAAACAAGTAGGAAAGTTAAAAAGAATGAAGATATTCCAAAATAAAAAAAAAATTGGGAAAGCATGCTCATGTGAAATCAAAACAATTGAATTACCATGTGCATTAAAAAATAGTTTATTTTCAGTATTTAAATAAAGGGATACAAACATTCCCCAATTGCAAAATAAAAAGAATCAATGCACATGGGATAAAATTTAAGTTAATGTATGAGCTTGCAATACAAAAGTGAGGAAATCTGGGCAAATAGGGTAAGAAGCTTTGAATTACAAAATATGTATGTTAGGTGAGATCTTAGACTAGTCAAGGATTCACTTATTAGCTCACTTAACCTTATACATATACCCTTACCTTTACCTTAGCCCCATTACATCCTTGAAAAAGACCTCATGATTTTTGTATGTCTGTATTCTATAATTGTTGACTGGTTAGATGAAGAACAAAGTTATAGAAAGCAAGGATAAAAAGAAGAATAGAGTGATTAACCCAATAAACACTGAGTGACTAAAGAGTAAACACAAAATCCAGTGAGGGTTTAATAGCTCATCACCATATATCTCTGCTTAAATTGTTAATTGTCTTGCAAGTTTGAAAAATATTTTTACCCATCTAAATTGTAAAAGTGCCTTAACATTATCTAAGGTTGGCTATGCATATATGATTCCTTGAGAATGTAAATTAATTTAACTACATATAAGTTTTATATACAAGTGAATAACAAATTGGAATTGCATGACTCATTTAGATAGTTGCATTTAGGATAGATTGCATTGCATGAGATTCCACCACTTTAACCTTACCTTACTCTTTATCTTGGACTTAGCATGAGGACATGCTATTGTTTAAGTGTGGAGAGGTTGATAAACCCATATTTTATGATATATATTGTGCTCAATTCAAGAGATTTATTCAATCCTTCACTCACTTATTCATGTAAATTGCATGGTTTTACTTTCCCTTCCTTATTCTGTGATATGTGTGAATTACATGTTTCCTATGCTTTAAAATTATTTATTTTAATTGCCCTTTATTACCATTCGATGCCATGATTTGTGTGTTGAGTAGTTTCAGATCTTCTAAGGCAGGAATGACTTAAAGGATGGAAAGAAAACATACAAAAATTGAAGGAAAGCACAAAATGGAGTTTTTGAAGAAACTGGCAGCGACGCGAACGCATGGACGACGCGGCCACATGCCTAGCGTGAAAAGACAGCGACGCGAACGCGTGACTGACGCAGACGCATGCCATGAGCAGAACACAAATGAAGTGGACGCATGACCGAGGCGAACGCGTGACAAGGAAAACTCCAGATGATGCGACCACGTGACCCACGCGGACGCGTGACAGACGCCACGCACCAGAAATTACAGAAAATGCTCCCAGCGATTTCTGAAGCCTTTTTTGGCCCAGATCCAAGTCCAGAAGGCACAGATTGGAGGTTATGAAGTGGGAGAATGCATCCAATTAGAGAGAGAGCTCCAATTATTCACTTTTCATAGTTTAGATGTAGTTTTTAGAGGGAGAGGTTCTCTCCTCTCTCTTAGGTTTTAGGATTAGGATTTCTTATTATTTCAATTTAGTATTCCAACTCCTTATCAGGTTCAATATTCTTTTGCTTTATATTTCCCTTTTGCTTTCAGATATTTTAATACTTTTCTTTAATTACTTTTGTTGCCAAATTGGCTTATGAACCATTCATGTTTAGATTTAATTTTCTATTTAATATGATTTGAGGTATGTCAGAATTATGATTGCTTTCCTTTATTTACATTAATAATTTACATTTTCTTCCTTTTGGCTTGGTTGATTAATTGGTAACTCTTGAGTTGTCAAACTCATCATGATTGATAATTGTTATTTTTACCAATTGAATTAAACTCCAATAACTCTAATCTCTTCTTAGGAATCGACTAGGACCTGAGGATCAAACTAATTGGTCCACTTGACCTTCCTTTGCTTTAGTAAAGGCTGACTAAGCGGGATTATAATTCAATTCTCATCACCATTGATAAGGATAACTAGGATAGGACTTTCAAAATTCTCATACCTTGCTAAGAGTTTATTTTACAGTTATTTATTTATTTTATTTGTCATTTAAATTACTTGTTCCTTGCTTTCAAAACCCCAATTTACAAAACTCATAACCAATAATAAGAAAATACTTCCCTGCAGTTCCTTGAGAAGACGACCCGAGGTTTAAATACTTCGGTTATCAATTTATTTAGGGGTTTGTTACTTGTGACAACCAGAACTTTTGCAAGAAAGGTTGATTACTTGGTTTAGAAACTATACTTGCAATGAGAATTTATTCTGAATTCTAAACCTTCAATCTTCAGTTCTTCAGTCATGCAAAAGGTTTAAAATAAGAACAGGAGGAATCTGAGGGGGAAAACAGAACACCTAGGAGAGGAATTGATTCAGGTGCTCTGCTGCTAAGGGCCAGGCTAGGCGTTTATCGCCGAAGAGCACAATTTTGTGGGAAGTCCTCTGTTTGAGTGGCATTAAACGCCCCGAAGAGCACGAATTTCATGGGAATACCTCTGTCTGGCTGGTGCTAAATGTGGACCTGGGCGTTTAGCGCCATCCCCTCATCCCTTCAAAAAAACAAATTTGCACTATGGCGCTACGCCAAAGCTGACGTTTAGCACCAGTAGCGCCTGGAGGAGTTCTTTGAGAAGGAATTTTAAAATTTTAAGAGGAATCTCAGTGGGCCCCATGACCCCCTACCCTCCCCAATCAGTTTTTCCTTTTACCCGACCCCCAAAATCTCTCTCTCCATTCCCCCTTCATAACCGTTTCCCCTATTCCTTCACCAATTAATTATTTTTAATTTCCCATTCTCCTTCCCACCTACCCCCCCCATAACTCCAATTAAATTCAATTACCCCTCCCCTCCCATAAACCAACCGAACCCCTCCGCCTCCCCATCTGTAAATAACCATTCTTTTTCACCTTTTCACTACAACAACTCACATTCACCCCCTTTCACCTACCCTTTCCCTTCTTCTCTTACACACAACAACATGCATTTCATGACTCTTTATTTAACCACTCTAACCCCATACCTAATTCCCTTCTTTTTCCCAACCTTCATTCTCAATTTTCCTTTTCTATCCCCCTTTTTTCAATCACCCTCCACCCATATTTTCCACCCTCTATTTTTTGTTCTTTATTTATTTTTCTTTGCTCGGGGACGAGAAAATTTCTAAGTTTGGTGTAGGCCCACCATTATTTTTTTCTATGATTCATTCATATGGCACCCAAGACTGGAGAGTCTTCCTTTAGGAAGAGAAAGGATAAAGCCCCAGTAATCGGCCCTTTTAACAACAACCGGTTCAGCTCCAAGGTCCATGAGGATCACTTTCACGAGATCACAAGCAACAAAAAAGTGATCCCAAAAGTGAGATTTGATTTACAGCAGGATGAGTATCTAGAGATACGGAAGCAGATTCAGAGGAGAGATTAGGAGACTCTATGCAATCTCGTGACTACAGTGGGTCATCTAATGGTCCAGGAATTCTATGCAAATGCTTGGATCACTTACAAGAATGTCAAGGGCATGAACTCCAATCCGAAGAACTAGCCTATCATGGTTCGAGGGAGGATTTTAGAGTTTAGTCTAGAGAGAGTGAGGGAGGTGCTTCAGTTACCACCGAGCAGAGAGGACCCTCACTCTTACACTGAGAAGGTCAACAGTGATTAGAGACTGGACCTGATCCTCGCTGACATATGCCTTCCAGGAGCACTGATAAACCACTATTTTATGGTTTATATTGTGTTTAATTGTGTGGTTTTATCATGATCCTTACCCACTTATTCATTAAATTAGCATGAAATTATAATCCCTTCCTGAATTTATAACATGTTTGAAAACTGCTTCCTAGAGACTTTAATTATGTATTTTTAATTCTCCTTTATTCCATTCGATGCCGTGATCTGTGTGTTGAATGTTTCAGACTTTATAGGGCATGAATAAGTTGGAGATTGGAAAGGAAGCTAGCAAAAATGGAAGGAACACAAGAATTTGAGGAGATAACCAGCGAGAAGTGACGCGGTCGCATGACTCACGCGACCGCGTGAAGGAGAGCAAATTGCAGTGACGCGGCCGCATGGCTCACACGGCCGCACGGATTGGAAAAGCTCAAGCAACGCGGTAGCGTGGACGACGCGAACGCGTGGCAAGGAAAAGCGCGAATGACGCGTCCGCATGGATGACGCGATCTCGTGACATGTGCGATCTGCATAATCTGCAGAATTCGCTAGGGGCGATTTTGGACCTTATTTCGACCCAGTTTTTGGCCCGGAACAGCAGACTAGAGCCAGAGAATATGCAGAAACAAAACACAACATTCATTATAGACAGTTTTCAGTTTTAGATCTAGTTTTACTCCTTTTAGGTTTCTCTCTCTAGGTTTTAGGAATTTTAATTTTCAATTGGTCTTAGCATTGGAACATTGAGAAGAGTTATTTCCTCATCAAGAATTCGTCATTCTAGTTCGCTCTCTTAACTTGGTTTTATTCTTCTATGTTCTTTGCTTTGTTCAATTTTGTCATTTGAATACTTTCATGATTATTTAATACAAGGATTATTCCTTCCATTTTAATTTATTTTCCATTCCAATAATCATGTCTTCTTTTAATTCCCTTTCATGTGTCATGGATTTATTATTTACAATGAGTGAGTAGTTCCCTCACTTGATAGGGAGTTGATTGAAAGGAACTCTTGAGTTGGAAGGATTGAAAGAAAAATTGTAATTGGGTTAACTGTTGGATTGTTATCTAATCACTAACACCAATCCCTTTGAACTAAGTGGGTTGCAACTCGTGAACAGATCTAGCATTCCAACTTGTTTGACTTTCCTTTACCTAGTAAAGGATAACTAATAGAACAACCATTAATTATAAATTAATCTTGAAATCATCCCATCAATGATAGAGATTCCAACTAATCAATTCCCAGTCAAGGCTTTTATTCATATTATTTGAATTTTCTCAATTTAATTTTCCACCTACTTAACTCAACTTCTTGGAACATCTGATTAATAAAATAGCACACTTTTCTGCAACTCGTTGGGAGACGACCTGGGACTTAAACTCCCAGTAATTTTTAATTTAAACTCTATGTGACATATTTCTAAATTGATAGGCAGATTTTCGGTGAGTTAAGAACTATACTTGCAACGTAACTATTTTGATAATTTTTAATTCACCAACTTCTGAGCCTCATCAATTTTTGGCGCCGTTGCCGGGGAGTTGCAATAGAGTGCTAAAGTTATTAATTAGAATTTATTTATTTGCATTTTATTTTATTTTGCTACTATGAGCTGCATGTTTCTTTCGTCAAATGACGCGTTCACTTCCTGATCCGCGCTTGCTAATATTCGATCCTGAAATTGAAAGGACTATTTCACGAATAAGGCGAGAACAGCGTCGGTTAGTCCGCTCTGAGGGCGGATCTGAAAGTGAACTTGAGGAAGAAACCAGCCCCCATTCTACTGATTCGGTTGTTTCACGTGCAGAAGACATGGCAGCTAGAAGAGTTACCATCCAGGAGGAAGGAGCCCCTGATTTTATAATGCAACCGTTTCAAGCGCATCATCCAGCGGTAGCTACAGATTTTGAAATAAAGACCGCACTGCTAAATTTGATGCCCAAGTTTCATGGCCTACCTGCTCAAGAGCCTATTGGTGCACGAAATTGTGATCTCAGGCAACGGCGCCAGAAACTCTGTACGCACGTCTTAATAAATTGTTTTTCATTCACAACTTCGATACAACTAACCAGCAAGTGCACTGGGTCGTCCAAGTAATAAACCTTACGTGAGTAAGGGTCGATCCCACGGAGATTGTTGGTATGAAGCAAGCTATGGTCACCTTGTAGATCTCAGTCTGGCGGATATAAAATAGTTATGGAGTTTTCGAAAATATATAATAAAATAAGGATAGAAATACTTATGTAAATCATTGGTGAGAATTTCAGACAAGCGCATAGAGATGCATTCGTTCCTCTGAACCTCTGCTTTCCTGCTGTCTTTATCCAATCAATCTTACTCCTTTCCATGGCTGGCTTTATGTAAGGACATCACCGTTGTCAATGGCTACTTTTAATCCTCTCTGGAAAATGGTCCGATGCGCTGTCACTGCATGGCTAATCGTCTGGAGGCATCACCCTTGTCAATGGCTGCATCCTATCCTCTTGTGAAAATGATCTAAATGCTCTGTCACAGCACGGCTAATCATCTGAGGTTCTCGATCATACTGGAATAGGATTCACCCTCCTTTTGCGTCTGTCACTACGCCCAGCACTCGCGAGTTTGAATTTCGTCACAGTCATTCAATCCCAGAGTCCTACTCGGAATACCACAGACAAGGTTTAGACTTTCCGGACTCTCATGAATGTCGCCATCAATCTAGCTTATACCACGAAGATTCTGATTAAGAGATCCAAGAGATGCTCATTCAATCTAAAGTAGAACGGAAGTGGTTGTCAGGCACGCGTTCATAGGGAATGATGATGATTGTCACGTTCATCACATTCAGGTTGAAGTGCGAATGAACATCTTAGAAGCGGAATAAGTTGAATTGAATAGAAAAACAGTAGTACTTTGCATTAATCTTTGAGGAACAGCAGAGCTCCACACCTTAATCTATGGAGTGTAGAAACTCTACTGTTGAAAATACATAAGGGAAAGGTCCAAGCATGGCCGAGATGGCCAGCCCCCATGATCTAAGAACAAAACGTCCCAGGATGTCTAATACAATAGTAAACAGTCCTATTTATACTAAACTAGTTACTAGGGTTTACAGAAGTAAGTAATTGATGCATAAATCCACTTCCGAGGCCCACTTGGTGTGTGCTTGGGCTGAGCTTGAATGTTACACATGCAGAGGCTCTTTCTGGAGTTGAACGCCAGGTTGTAACGTATTTCTGGCGTTCAACTCTGGTTTGTGACGTGTTTCTGGCGTTTAACTCCAGACAACAGCGTAGAACTGGCGTTCAACGCCCTTTTAAGTCATCTAAACTCGGCCAAAGTATGGACTATTATACATTTCTGGAAAGCTCTGGATGTCTAATTTCCAACGCAATTGGAAGCGCGCCATTTTGAGTTCTGTAGCTCTAGAAAATCCACTTTGAGTGCAGGGAGGTCAGAATCCAACAGCATCAGCAGTCCTTCTTCTACCTCTGAATCTGATTTTTGCTCAAGTCCCTCAATTTCAGCCAGAAAATACATGAAATCACAGAAAAACACACAAACTCATAGTAAAGTCCAGAAATGTGAATTTAACATAAAAACTAATGAAAAAATCCCTAAAAGTAACCAGATTCTCCTAAAAACATACTAAAAACAGTGCCAAAAAGCGTATAAATTATCCGCTCATCACAACACCAAACTTAAATTATTGCTTGTCCCCAAGCAACTGAAAATCAAATAGGATAAAAAGAAGAGAAGGTACTATAAATTCCAAACTATCAATGAAACATAGCTCCAATTAAATAAGCGGGACTTGTAGCTTTTTGCCTCTTGAATAGTTTTGGCATCTCACTTTATCCATTGAAGTTCAGAATGATTAGCATCTATAGAAACTCAGAGTTCAGATAGTGTTATTGATTCTCCTAGTTCAGTATGATGATTCTTGAACACAGCTATTTTATGAGTCTTGGCCGTGGCCCTAAGCACTTTGTTTTCCAGTATTACCACCGGATACATAAATGCCACAGACACATAATTGGGTGAACCTTTTCAGATTGTGACTCAGCTTTGCTAAAGTCCCCAATTAGAGGTGTCCAGGGTTCTTAAGCACACTCTTCTTTTGCTTTGGACCTTGACTTTAACCGCTCAGTCTCAAGTTTTCACTTGACACCTTCACGCCACAAGCACATGGTTAGGGACAGCTTGGTTTAGCCGCTTAGGCCAGGATTTTATTCCTTTAAGCCCTCCTATCCACTGATGCTCAAAGCCTTGGGATCCTTTTTATTTACCCTTGCCTTTTGGTTTTAAGGGTTATTGGCTTTTTGCTCTTGCCTCTTGGTTTTAAGAGCTTTTGGCTTTTTCTGCTTGCTTTTTTCTTTTTATTTTTTTTTTTGCCTATATTTTTTTTTCTTTTTTTTTTCTGCAAGCTTTGTTCTTTGCTGCTTTTTCTTGCTTCAAGAATCATTTTTATGATTTTTCAGATTATCAAATAACATGTCTCCTTATCATCATTCTTTCAAGAGCCAACATATTTAATATTCTTAAACAACAACTTCAAAAGACATATGCACTATTCAAGCATTCATTCAGAAAACAAGGAGCATTGTCACCACATCAATATAATTAAACTAAGTTCAAGGATAAATTCGAAACTCATGTACTTCTTGTTCTTTTGAATTAAAACAGTTTTCATTTAAGAAAGGTGATGGATTCATAGGACATTCATAACTTTAAGACAAAGTTACTAAATACTAATGATCATGTAATGAAGACACAAACATGGATAAGCACTTAACATAGAGAAAACAAAAAACAGAAAATGTAAGAACAAGGAATGAGTCCACCTTAGTGATGGTGGCGTTTCCTTCTTGAGGAACCAATGATGTCCTTGAGCTCTTCTATGTCTCTTCCTTGTCTTTGTTGCTCCTCCCTCATTGCTTTTTGATCTTCTCTTATTTCATGAAGGATGATGGAGTGCTCTTGATGTTCCACCCTTAATTGTCCCATGTTGGAACTTAATTCTCCTAGGGAGGTGTTGATTTGCTCCCAATAGTTTTGTGGAGGAAAATACATTTGAGGCATCTCCGAGATCTCATGATGATGAGCTTCATGCGTCTCTTGAGATCCATGAATGGGCTCTCTTGCTTGCTCCATTCTTTTCTTAGTGATGGGCTTCTCTTCCTTAATGGGAATGTCTCCTTCTATGAAAGCTCCAGCTGAGTAACATAGATAGCAAATAAGATGAGGAAAAGCTAGCCTTGCCCCAGGAAAGGGCTTTTCGGCTATTTTGTAGAATTCAAGAGAGATGACTTCATGAACTTCTACTTCCTCTCCAATCATGATGCTATGAATCATGATGGCCCGATCCACAGTAACTTCAGATCGGTTGCTAGTGGGGATGATGGAGCGTTGGATGAACTCCAACCATCCTCTAGCCACAGGCTTGAGGTCCAGTCTTCTTAATTGAACCGGCTTGCCTTTGGAGTCAATCTTCCATTGAGCTCCTTCCACACATATGTCCATGAGGACTTGGTCCAACCTTTGATTAAAGTTGACCCTTCTAGTGTAGGGGCGTGCATCTCCTTGCATCATAGGCAAGTTAAACGCCAACCTCACATTTTCCGACTAAAATCTAAGTATTTCCCCCGAACCATTGTGATATAATTCTTTGGGTTTGGGTTCTTACTTTGATCATGGTTCCTAGTGATCCATGCATTGGCATAGAACTCTTGAACCATTAGGATGCCGACTTGTTGGATGGGGTTTGTTAGAACTTCCCAACCTCTTCTTTGGATTTCATGTCGGATCTCCGGATACTCATTCTTCTTGAGCTTGAAAGGAACCTCGGGGATCACCTTATTCTTGGCCACAACATCATAGAAGTGGTCTTGATGAGATTTGGAGATGAATCTTTCCATCTCCCATGACTCGGAGGTGGAAGCTTTTGTCTTCCCTTTCCCTTTTCTAGAGGATTCTCCGGTCTTAGGTGCCATCAATGGTAATGGAAAAACAAAAAGCTTATGCTTTTACCACACCAAACTTAGAATATTGCTCGCCCTCGAGCAAGAGAAGAGAGAATAGATGAAGAAGAAGAGAAAAATATGGATGAGAGGAGGGAGAGGTGTATTCGGCCAAGAAGGGGAAGAGAGGGTTGTGTTGTGTGAAAATGAAGAAGAATGGAGGGCTATATATAGGGAAGGGAGGGGGGTTAATTTCGGCCATATAGGGTGGGTTTGGGTGGGAAATTGATTTTGAATTTTGAAGGTAGGTGGAGTTTATGAGTTAGGTTTATGGGGAAGAGTGGATGGATGTGAGTGGTGAAGTGTTTTGGGGAAGAGAGATTGAGGTGATTGGTGAAGAGTTTTGGGGAAGAGTGTTTATGGGATTGTGTGAAAGAGGGGTGAGAAGAAGTGAGTGGAGGTAGGTGGGGATCCTATGGGGTCCACAGATCCTGAGGTGATCCTGTGGGGTCCACAGATCCTGAGGTGTTCAAGGATTTACAACCTTGCACCAAATTAGGCATGCAAAATGCCCTTGCACACAACTCTGGGCGTTCAATGCCAGATTGGTGCTTGTTCTGGGGGTTGAACGCCCATTTGTTGCCCATTTCTGGCGTTGAACGCCAGAACCATGCTTGTTCTGGGCGTTCAGCGCCAGCTCTTCTCCAGGGTGCAATTCTGGCGTTCAAACGCCCAGATGCTGCCCATTTTGGGCGTTCAGTGCCAGAACCATGCTCTGTTCTGGCGTTGAACGCCAGCCAGATGCTTCTTACTGGCGTTTAAACGCCAGTAAGGTCTTCCTCCAGGGTGTGATTTTTCTTCTGCTATTTTTTTATTTTGTTTTCAATTTTTATATTTATTTTGTGACTCCACATGATCATGAACCTAATAAAACATGAAAGAACAGGAAAAATAAAATTAGATAAATAAAAATTGGGTTGCCTCCCAACAAGCGCTTCTTTAATGTCAATAGCTTGACAGTGGGCTCTCATGAAGCCTCACAGATGTTCAGAGCATTGTTAAGACTTCCCAACACCAAACTTAGAGTTTGACTGTGGGGGCTCTGGCTGACTCTGCAGAGGGAGAAGCTTATTGTGCCTCTTTTCCATGTTTACAGAAGGATAACCTTGAGTTGTAAACACAAGGGAGTCCCCATTCAATTGAAGGACTAATTCACCTCTGTCAACATCAATCACAGCTCTTGCTGTGGCTAGGAAGGGTCTTCCAAGGATGATGAATTCATCCTCATCCTTCCCAGTATCTAGGACTATGAAATCAGCAGGGATGTAAAGGCCTTTGACCTTTACTAATACGTCCTCTACTTGTCCATAAGCCTATTTTCTTGAATTGTCTGCCATCTCTAATGAGATTTTAGTAGCTTACACCCCATAGATTCCCAGTGTCTCTATTACAGAGAGGGGCATGAGGTTTATCCCTGAACCAAGGTCACACAGAGCCTTTTCAAAGATCATGTTGCCTATGGTACAAGGTATTACGAACTTTCCAGGATCCTGTTTCTTCTGAAGCAATGTCAGTTGATCCAGATCACTTAGTTCATTGGTGAACAAGGGAGGTTCATCTTCCCAAGTCTCAATACCAAATAATTTGGCATTCAGCTTCATGATTGCACCAAGGTACTTGGTAACTTGCTCCTTAGTAACATCCTCATTCTCTTCAGAAGAGGAATATTCATCAGAGCTCATGAACGGCATAAGGAGGTTCAATGGAATCTCTATGGTCTCTAGATGAGCCTCAGATTCCTTTGGTTCCTCAGAGGTAAACTCCTTATTGATCACTGGACGTCCTAGGAGGTCTTCCTCCTTGGGATTCACGTCCTCTCCTTCCTTCTTGGAATCGGCCATGATGGTCATTTCAATGGCCTTGCAATCTCCTTTTGGATTTTCTTCTGTATTGCTTGGGAGAGTACTAGGAGGGATTTCAGTGATCCTTTTACTCAGCTAGCCCACTTGTGCCTCCAAATTTCTAATGGAGGACCTTATTTCATTCATGAAACTTACAGTGGCCTTAGATAGATCAGAGACTAAGTTTGCTAAATTAGATGTATTTTGTTCAGAGTTCTCTGTCTGTTGCTGAGTGGATGATGGAAAAGGTTTACTATTGTTAAACCTATTTCTTCCACCATTATTAAAGCCTTGTTGAGGCCTTTGTTGATCCTTCCATGAGAGATTTGGGTGATTTCTCCATGAGGGGTTATAGGTGTTTCCATAAGGTTCACCCATGTAATTCACCTCTGCTATTGCAGGGTTTTTAGGATCATAAGCTTCTTCTTCAGAAGTTGCCTCTTGAGTACTGTTGGATGCAGCTTGCATTCCATTCAGACTCTGAGAAATCATATTGACTTGCTGAGTCAATATTTTATTCTGAGCCAATATGGCATTCAGAGTATCAATTTCAAGAACTCCCTTCTTCATAGGCGTCCCATTACTCACAGGATTCCTCTCAGAAGTGTACATGAACTGGTTATTAGCAACCATGTCAATGAGTTCTTGAGCTTCTGCAGGCGTTTTCTTTAGGTGTATGGATCCACCTACAGAAGTATCCAATGACATTTTAGCCGATTCGGATAGACCATCATAGAATATATCCAGGATGGTCCATTCTGAAAGCATGTCAGAAGGACACTTTTTGGTCAGTCCTTTGTATCTCTCCCAAGCTTCATAGAGGGATTCACCTTCTTTCTGTCTGAAGGTCTGAACATCCACTCTAAGCTTACTCAGCTTTTGAGGAGGAAAGAACTTGGCTAAGAAAGCCTTGACCAGCTTATCCCAAGAGTTCAGGCTATCCTTAGGTTGAGAGTTCAACCATATTCTAGCTCTGTCTCTCACAGCAAAAGGGAAAAGCATGAGCCTGTAGACTTCAGGATCTACTCCATTAGTCTTAACAGTATCTCAGATCTGCAAGAATTCAGTTAAAAACTAAAAAGGATCTTCAGATGGAAGTCCATGAAACTTGCAGTTCTGCTGCATCAGAGAAACTAATTGAGGTTTCAGCTCAAAATTGTTTGCTCCAATGGCAGGAATGGAGATGCTTCTTCCATGTAAATTAGAATTAGGTGCAGTAAAGTTGATGACAAGTCATCTTAGCCTATTTTAACTAGCCTTTTTCTTTTGTTTTCAATTGAATTATGCACTTTCTTGAGCCATAAGCAAGCCAATTGGGTAGATTTTCATGTTTCCTTTGAGTTAATCAACCATGTATGAATTCATGCTATTTCATGAGGTTTTATGCTAAAATTGTCACATATTATGAAAGAATGAATATCTCATGATTTTGAGCATAGCTTTGATGAGTTTGGTTGATTAATGATAGGTGAAGAAAGCTTGGAGAAAGGTTGAAGCAAAGAGGAATGGCTAGAAGTGAAGAATGGAATAAGTGAAATTGAACCTGGAGGCATGAAGTTAGCCCTAACGTTAGCCCCCTAACTTGGAGGCTAACGTTGGGCATGAAGATTACTCCCTGGGCTCCCCACGTTTGAGCCAACATTAGCCCCCTAACTTGGAGGCTAACGTTGGCAAGAGAATTCCTCCCTGGGCCACCAACGTTTGCGCCAACGTTAGGGGTCTAACTTTGACCGTAACGTTGGCACATCAATTACAAAGGGGGAAGGAGCCAACGTTTGCGCCAACGTTAGCCCCCTAACTTGGAGGCTAACGTTGGCGCCACACACCACAAGGCATACAAGGGGTATACTTCCAACAAGAATAACTTGAGCTACAGAGCTCCAAATGAGGTGATTCAAGAAGCATTGGAAAGTAGGAATCAAGAGCTTTCCAAGCATATATAGCACTGCATGGTGGACACTAAAATTGAGGGAGAAAACTGCCTTGCAATATGCATAAATGAACATGGTGGCAACATGCAGTGAGGCCACTTGACCTCTGCACCTTCGATGGAGTATAACTCGAGCTGTAGAGCTCTAATTGATGTGCTCCCAACGGCATTGGAAAGTAGACATCCAGGGCTTTCCAAAAATGTATAATAGTATGGGGTGAAAAATACATTTGAGCCTCCAAAACTGGCGTTTTCGCCAACGTTTGAGGGCTAACGTTACCTCAAACGCTGCACACCAAAGCCAGCGACCATGCCCTCTTCAAATGATCATAACTTGAGTTGTAGATGTCCAATTGAAGTGATTTTAAGTGGGTTAGAAAGCTGACATTCAGAGCTTTCCAACCATATATGATAGTCTATATTGGACATAAAATTGGCAACATGACAAGAGGACAAAGTTGGCGCCATGAACATGCATAAGGGAGGCCAACGTTAGGGTCAAAGTTAGACCCCTAACGTTGGCACCAACGTCCATACCAGCAGATTGTGTTTGCTGATGTGAAAAGTTGGAGCCAAAGTTAGACCCCTAACTTTGGCTCAAACTTTAGGTCCAACTTTGGCTAACCTCAAACCCGGTTCAATTGGTTCACTTTGGTTCTTCTTCAAACTCCAAGAGCAATCAACCAAGGCCTTTTTCAACCCAATTCCACCAAGAGCAAAGGCCCATGATCATCACTCAAAGGCACAAGAGATAGTTAGAATAGGAATTTCATTTCAATTGTAATTTGTTTTGAATTTCATTTTCATTTTGTAAAGCCTATATAAGGCATCATTTTCATATTAGTAAGGAGGCGAGCTCCACTAGGGAGCATTAGGAATAGAGAACTCTCTCTCTTTAGTTTTTTTTTTTGTTTTGAATCTTGAATTGAGATTGGAAGGAATTCTGTTTTCATTCTCTATTTGCAACGTCTCTTTACTTCTTCTGCAATCTTTCTTTTAATTCTCTGCAACTTTCCTTTTATTGAATCAAGGAAGGGCTTGAGATCTAGACTTGTTTTCTAGTCTCTTGGATCCCCTGAGATCTTCACTTGTCTTTCTAGATTTCACAATTGATTTGAGTTCTCTCGCTGATTTACTTTCTGCTACAATTCCCTTCTCTGCAATTTTTACTTCCTGTTGCATTGCTTCCAATTTACATTTCCTGCACATTTACATTTTCTGCAATTTAAATATCCAGTTGCTTGATCTATTGCTCTCTTTAATTTCCCTGCACCCCACTCCCCTTTACATTTAATGAAATTTATCTTTCTTGCAATTTAAGATTCTTGCAATTTACATTTCTTGCTCTTTAAGTTACTTGCAATTTTACTTTCTGCACTTTAATTTTCCTTGTCATTTACATTCTGTTGGCTTCAATTGTCACTCAAATCACTCAATGTTAGCTTGACTAAACTAATCACCCACTAAAGTTGCTTGATCCATCAATCCCTGTGGGATCGACCTCACTCCCGTGAGTTATTATTACTTGATGCGACCCGGTGCACTTGCCGGTTAGATTTGTGTGTTTTGGGAGAAATTTATTTTTCACCAAAATATCTCATCAAAAGTCACCAAGCATCCTCCTTGCATTATTATTATTTTTGGCTGCCATCTCCTCTTCCTATTCGAAAATTTCTGAAAGGTGCTTGCTGGATTGTTGTAATTTAGCTTCTCTTAGTTTCCTCTTTAGAGTCCTTTCAGGTTCTGGATCTGCTTCAACAAGAATGTTCTTGTCCTTGCTCCTGCTCATATGAAAAAGAGGGACAGAAAATTAATAATAATAGGGGTCCTTTTTACCACAATATAGAGGTCCTTGTGTGAGTAGAAAAAAATTCGAACACAGATGGAAGAGGGGGTTCGAATTTAGGTGAGATGAAGTGTTAGTAGATGAATAAATAAATAGAAGGAGATAAGAGAGAGAGAGAATTTTCGAAAATAGTTTTTGAAAAAGGTTAGTAATTTTTCGAAAATTAAAATCAAAAATTAAAATAATTAGTTAATTAAAAAGAAATTTTGAAAAAGAGGGAAGATATTTTCGAAAATTAGAGAGAGAGGGAGTTAGTTAGGTAGTTTTGAAAAAGATAAGAAACAAACAAAAAGTTAGTTAGTTAGTTGAAACAAATTTTGAAAGTCAATTTTTAAAAGATAAGAAGATAAAAAGTTAGAAAAGATATTTTAAAATCAAATTTTTGAAAAAGATATGATTTTGAAAAAGATAAGATAGAAAGATATTTTTGAAAAGATATGATTGAAATTAGTTTTGAAAAAGATTTGATTTTTAAAATCACAATTAATGACTTGATTCACAAGAAATCACAAGATATGATTCTAGAACTCAAAGTTTGAATCTTTCTTAACAAGCAAGTAACAAACTTGAAATTTTTGAATCAAAACATTAATTGATGATGTTATTTTCGAAAATTAGGAGATAAAGATAAGAAAAATATTTTTGACAAATATTTTTAAAATTTTTGAAATTAAATGAGAAGAAAAAGGGGAAGATATTTTTTTGATTTTTGAATTTTTTTATGATGAGAGAGAAAAACATAAAAATGATGCAATGCATGAAAATTTTGGATCAAAACAATGAATGCATGCAAGAATGCTATGAATGTCAAGATGAACACCAAGAACACTTTGAATGTCAAGATGAACATCAAGAACTTATTTTTGAAAAATTTTTAATGCAAAGAAAACATGCAAGACACCAAACTTAAAAATTTTTCATGTATAGACACTATGGATGCAAGAATGCATATGAAAAACAAGAAAAGATACAAAACATGAAAACATCAAGATCAAACAAGAAGACTTACCAAGAACAACTTGAAGATCAAGAAGAACACTATGAATGCATGAATTTTTCGAAAAATGTAAGATGAATATGCAATCGACACCAAACTTTCAACTTGACTCAAGACTCAAACAAGAAACATGAAATATTTTTTATTTTTATGATTTTTTTTATTTTTTTGGATTTTTCGAAAATTAATGTGAAAAAGAAAAATAAGGATTCCAAAATTTTTTTAATATGAATTCCAGGAATCTTGTGCTCTTTAGTCTAAAGCTCCAATCTGAGGGTTAGGCATGGCTTAATAGCCAGCCAAGCTTTAGTATGCTATTACATGCATTTAAGTGATTAGTTGAATCCTCAGTCCAAAGGAATTTGGACATGGCTTCACAGCCAGCCAGGATTCAACAAATCATCATGAAACACTAGAATTCATTCTTAAAAATTCTGAACAAAAATATATTTTTTGAAAACATATTTTTTTCCAAAACAGATGAGAAATGTTTTGAAAGGTTTTTGAAAAATTTTTGAAAATAAAACAAAAAGAAAATTACCTAATCTGAGCAACAAGATGAACCGTCAGTTGTCCAAACTCGAACAATCCCCGACAACGGCGCCAAAAACTTGGTGCACGAAATTGTGATCTCAGGCAACGGCGCCAGAAACTCTATACGCACGTCTTAATAAATTGTTTTTCATTCACAACTTCGATACAACTAACCAGCAAGTGCACTGGGTCGTCCAAGTAATAAACCTTACGTGAGTAAGGGTCGATCCCACGGAGATTGTTGGTATGAAGCAAGCTATGGTCACCTTGTAGATCTCAGTCAGGCGGATATAAAATAGTTATGGAGTTTTGGAAAATATATAATAAAATAAGGATAGAAATACTTATGTAAATCATTGGTGAGAATTTCAGACAAGCGCATAGAGATGCATTCGTTCCTCTGAACCTCTGCTTTCCTGCTGTCTTCATCCAATCAATCTTACTCCTTTCCATGGCTGGCTTTATGTAAGGACATCACCGTTGTCAATGGCTACTTTTAATCCTCTCTGGAAAATGGTCCGATGCGCTGTCACTGCATGGCTAATCGTCTGGAGGCATCACCCTTGTCAATGGCTGCATCCTATCCTCTTGTGAAAATGGTCCAAATGCTCTGTCACAGCACGACTAATCATCTGAGGTTCTCGATCATACTGGAATAGGATTCACCCTCCTTTTGCGTCTGTCACTACGCCCAGCACTCGCGAGTTTGAAGTTTGTCACAGTCATTCAATCCCAGAGTCCTACTTGGAATACCACAGACAAGGTTTAGACTTTCCGGACTCTCATGAATGCCGCCATCAATCTAGCTTAGACCACGAAGATTCTGATTAAGAGATCCAAGAGATGCTCATTCAATCTAAAGTAGAACAGAAGTGGTTGTCAGGCATGCGTTCATAGGGAATGATGATGATTGTCACGCTCATCACATTCAGGTTGAAGTGCGAATGAACATCTTAGAAGCGGAACAAGTTGAATTGAATAGAAAAACAGTAGTACTTTGCATTAATCTTTGAGGAACAGCAGAGCTCCACACCTTAATCTATGGAGTGTAGAAACTCTACCATTGAAAATACATAAGTGAAAGGTTCAGGCATGGCCGAATGGACAGCCCCCATGATCTAAGAACAAAACGTCCGAGGATGTCTAATACAATAGTAAACAGTCCTATTTATAATAAACTAGTTACTAGGGTTTACAGAAGCAAGTAATTGATGCATAAATCCACTTCCGGGGCCCACATGGTGTGTGCTTGGGCTGAGCTTGAATGTTACACATGCAGAGGCTCTTTCTGGAGTTGAACGCCAGGTTATAACGTATTTCTGGCGTTCAACTATGGTTTGTGACGTGTTTCTGGCGTTTAACTCCAGACAGCAGCGTAGAACTGGCGTTCAACGCCCTTTTACGTCGTCTAAAATCGGCCAAAGTATGGACTATTATATATTTATGGAAAGCATTGGATGTCTACTTTCCAACGCAATTGGAAGCGCGTCATTTTGAGTTCTGTAGCTCCAGAAAAACCACTTTGAGTGTAGGGAGGTCAGAATCCAACAGCATCAGCAGTCCTTTTTCTACCTCTGAATCTGATTTTTGCTCAAGTCCCTCAATTTCAGCCAGAAAATACCTGAAAGCATAGAAAAACACACAAACTCATAGTAAAGTCCAGAAATGTGAATTTAACATAAAAACTAATGAAAACATCCCTAAAAGTAACCAGATTCTCCTAAAAACATACTAAAAACAGTGCCAAAAAGCGTATAAATTATCCGCTCATCACCTATCAAGCAATTGAGAGATTTCCAGGCAGCCTATTCTACTGTCAGGCATGATAGTACTGATGAAACTTCAATTTTGCTGAAAGCTTTCCCGTTTTCTCTCGAGGGAAAAGCAAGAGAGTGGTACTACACTTAACCTCTAGCAAATGTATCCAACTGGGATACACTCAGAAAGGAGTTTTTGGAGAAATTTTTTCCATCTGAAGTCACTGATAAACTGAGGAAGGATATTTCCACAATTGTTCAGGATGACAATGAGACTCTCTTTGAATACTCGGAGCACTTCAATAATCTTCTGGAAGCATGGCCCCACCACATGATTGACAAGATAGTGTTACTTAGCTATATCACACAGGGCATGAGGCCCCAAGATAAGACCACATTGGAAAGTGCTAGCAATGGGTCTATGAAGAAGTACAAGACCACTGATGAGGCTTGGCAATTGATCAGTGATTTAGCTGAATCTACTAGGAACCACAGACAAAAGCAAGGCCGTTCAAAAGCCGTTGCAGAAGTATCCTCTAGCAGAGAGACTGCGGCTCTAGCTCAGAGTATATGTGAGATGACCAACTTGCTGAAGCAGATGCAATTGAATCAACAACAAGCTCAGCAAGCTCAACCTCCTTCGCCACAGCAAAACCAACAATTAGTCCCACAAAAAAATTGCGGAATCTGTGCTGATTATAGCCAATACACTGATGAATTCCCGCAGCTCCAACAAGAAGACAACATGGTGGCATCCACTCATAACTTCTATGACCGCCCCAACCAAGGGTACAATCAAAGTGGAAATAATAACCATGGATGGCAGGACAATTCTAACCAGAATTGGAGGGACAACAATAACAGAGGAGGCAGAGATAATCAGGGAAATCAGAGATGGAATAATAACAACAACAGGCAGCAGAATCAACCTTACAGAGCACCTCACCTGAGGCAAAACCAAGGACCACAGAACAATCAACAGCAGACCTCTCAATTTACTCATTCTTCTGTATCTCCTAATGAAGAGCTACTACAATCTTTTGAGCGAAGACAACAGACCATGGAAAGTAACATCATGAATAGTATTAATGCCAGTCTGAATGGTCTCACCTCTACTTTGCAAGCTCTTATGTCACAGATTGGATCAACGCAAAATTCCAGTAACCAACCTTCAAGCTCCACTGGATTCCCCTCTCAACCATTACCCAATCCAAAGGGAGGCATTAATGCCATCACCCTAAGGTCTGGAACCACACTGCAGGAGAGGAATCAGGAGGAACCAAGCCCACCAGAACACACCTCAGCTGAAGAGGTAGTAGAAATAGAAGATGTTGAAGAGGAAGAGGACATACAGAACATAGCGGAAGAAAAAATAGCTCAACCACAGGAGGAAGCACCAAAAGGCGCAGACACCACGGAAAACACTACTCCTATTCCATTTCCACAACTTGCAAGGAAGCCCAGGAAGCAGCTAGAACCCGACCCCAAAATGGTAGAAATATTCAAAAAGGTTGAGGTAACTGTTCCTCTTTTTGATGTTATTCAGCAGGTACCTAAATATGCAAAGTTTCTAAAAGACTTATGTATCCATAAAGACAAAATTAATGAATTAGAAACTATTCCTTTAGGTAATTCTATATCTGCTTTAATGGGAGGATTACCTGAAAAATGTAGTGATCCAGGTCCTTGTATAGTTAGCTGTAGTATTGGTGGTGTAGTAATTTATGATTGCATGTGTGATTTAGGAGCATGTGTCAGTATAATGCCTTTGTCTATATATGATATTTTGAGGCTCCCTCCCTTAAAAAGGTCGGCAGCTCGTTTTGTGTTAGCAGATAAAAGCATTATTACAGTGGCTGGAGTTGCTGAAGATGTTTTAGTGAACATTAAAGGGCTTATATTTTCCACTGATTTTTATATCTTGGAGATGCCCCATAATGATTCAGATAAGCCATCATCAATCCTACTTGGAAGACCATTCCTGAAGATATCAAAATTCAAATTGGATGCCTTTTCAGGAACAAACTCCTTTGAAATAGATGGCCGCATAGTAATCTTCAATCTGAATGGAATCATTAACAACCCTCCAGAAGATCGTTCTATCTTTCAGTGTGATGTCATAGATGAAAGTGTAGCTGAAGTTCACAAGGAAGAGTTTGAAGAGAGGCACACTGGACAAGGTCCAAGTGTGGGGACCCTTTTAACTGACAATGAGGGCACTTCGTCATTTTCACAAGCTCCAGATAATCCAACGCCTGCCCATGATCAAACGTTAGAATTGAAACCCCTCCCTCCGCATCTCAAATATGCTTATCTCGAAGATGAGCAGAGGTTTCCAGTTATCATTGCAAGGGAACTTACTTCTCAATAAGAACAGTTACTTGATGTGCTGAGGAAGCATAAGAAGGCAATTGGGTGGAGCTTGGCAGACATAGTAGGCATAAACCCTCAAGTATGTGAGCACAGAATATTTTTAGAAGAGGGAGCAAGACCTGTCCGTCAACCCCAAAGAAGATTGAATCCCACCATCTTGGAAGTTGTCAAAAAGGAAGTGACTAGACTATTGGAAGCCGGTATCATATATCCCATTTCAGACAGTGAATGGGTAAGCCCAGTACAGGTGGTGCCCAAGAAGTCTGGAGTCACTACAGTGAAGAATGAGCATGGAGAGCTCATAGCAACTAGAGTTCAGAATGCTTGGAGAGTCTGCATTGATTATAGGAGTCTCAACCAAGCTACCCGTAAGGATCACTACCCACTTCCATTCATTGATCAAATGCTGGATCGCCTGTCAGGTAAATCACATTATTGCTTTTTAGATGGTTACACAGGTTATTTCCAGATTCATATAGCTCCTGAGGATCAGGAAAAGACTACTTTTACATGTCCTTTTGGGACTTGTGCTTACAAGAGAATGCCTTTTGGCTTGTGCAATGCACCAGCTACCTTCCAAAGGTGCATGATGAGTCTTTTCTCTGACCTTATTGAGGACTGTATGGAAGTTTTTATGGATGATTTTAGCATTTATGGTGATTCTTTTAGCCTTTGCTTAGATGGATTATCTAGAGTATTAGATAGATGTGTTAATACAAACCTGGTATTAAATTTCGAAAAATGTCACTTTATGGTAAAACAAGGGATTGTATTAGGACATGTGATATCTAATAATGGAATTTCTGTAGACCCAGCAAAGGTGAATGTTATTTCTAGTTTACCTTACCCCTCTTCTGTGAGGGAAGTCCGTTCGTTCCTTGGCCATGCAGGTTTTTACAGGAGATTTATTAAGGACATTAGTAAGGTCGCACTTCCCTTATCCAGATTACTACAGAAGGATATTGAGTTCGAGTTCAGTGAGGATTGCAAACAAGCATTTGATAAGCTGAAGACTGCTTTGACTCAAGCTCTAATTGTGAGAGGACCAGACTGGAGCCAGCCGTTTAAAATCATGTGCGATGCTTCCAACCATGCAGTAGGAGCAGCGCTGGCTCAGCGTGAAGGTAAGGATCCTTTCGTTATCACTTATGCGTCTAAGACTTTAGACACTACCCAGTCCAATTATACTACTACTGAGAAATAGCTTCTTGCTATTGTTTTTGCTCTGGATAAATTCCGAGCTTATTTACTTGGTACTAGAGTAGTAGTGTATTCGGACCATACAGCTTTAAAGTATCTATTAGCTAAAAAGGAATCCAAACCAAGACTCATACGTTGGATACTGCTGTTACAAGAATTTGATTTAGAAATAAAGGATAGGAGTGGTAATCAGAATTTAGTGGCAGACCACTTGAGTCGCCTTGAGCATATTAAGGATGATTCTACTCCTATAGATGATAATTTTCCTTTTGGTAACCTGCAAGCAGTATCTGAGGTAGTCCCTTGGTATGCACCTGTTGCTAATTATTTAGTTAGCCGCACATTTCCTCCAAATTTTTCTAAGCGTCAAAGAGACAAGCTGAAAAGTGGGTCTAAATATTATACATGGGATGACCCATATTTATGGAGATGTGGCGCTGATCAAGTAATTAGACGTTGTGTGCCTCAATCAGAATTCCAGTCCATTTTAGAGGCCTGTCACTCATCTGAGAGTGGAGGACATTTTGGTCCTCAAAGAACAGCTAGAAAGATCTTAGACTGTGGATTCTGGTGGCCTACTCTTTTTAGAGACGCTGCTGAGTTTTGTAAATCTTGTCTTCCATGCCAGAAATTTGGTAATATATCCAGGAGGGATGAGATGCCTCAACAAATTATGCTTTTCTGTGAAATTTTTGATGTTTGGGGGCATTGACTTCATGGGTCCATTTCCAAACTCTAATGGATATTTTTATATATTGTAAGCTGTGGATTATGTTTTCAAATGGGTGGAAGCAATTCCTACCCGCACTGATGATGCTAACACTGTTGTTTCCTTTGTGAGAAACCATATTATATGTCGCTTCGGATCACCACGAGCAATCGTGAGTGACCAAGGCACCCATTTTTGTAACAGGAGACTAACAGGATTAATGAAGAAGCATGGGATAATTCATAAAGTTGCAACAGCTTGCCATCCCCAAACTAATGGGCAAGCCGAGGTGTCAAATAGAGAAATTAAGCGTATCTTGCAAAAGATAGTAAAGCCTCATAGAAAAGACTGGAGCACCAAGCTATAAGATGCACTCTGGGCATATAGAACAGCATACAAGACACCCATTGGGATGAGTCCTTTCCGCTTGGTTTATGAAAAAGCTTGTCATCTCCCAGTTGAAGTAGAACACAGAGTTTTTTGGGCAGTTAAGGAGTGCAACATGGGAATTGAGAAAGCCGGAGCTGAAAGGAAGTTGCAACTGCAGGAACTGGAGAGCCTTCGCCTATAAGCTTATGAAAACTCCAGAATATACAAGGAAAAGATGAAGGCTGTACATGATCAAAACATCAAGAAGAAAGAGTTCCAACCTGGGAATTTAGTCCTCCTTTACAAATCTCGACTAAGGCTCATGCCAGGTAAGTTGAGATCAAGATGGGAAGGTCCATACAGAGTAGAGAAGGCCGAACCGTACAAAGTTTATCACCTAAGCCACCCTTCAAGCTCTGAACTTATTAAGGTTAATGGACAACGCCTGAAGCTATACCATGGCGAGAAGATGCAGAGAAACAAGGAGCTTGAGATCTTCCTCTTGGAAGATCCCCACATAGAAGAAGATTGAGCTATTGGAGCGTCCAACTTACGGACGTTAAAGCAAAGTGCTAGGTGGGAGACAACCCACCATGGTATGATCGTTCTTTTCTTTATTTTATTTTTTTTCCTATTCAATAATTCTTCTCTTTCTTAATACTTTTGTGCATCTATATTTAAATGTTTTTAATTCCAAAAAAAAAAATTTTGCTACGCGACGCGATCGCATCAACGACGCGTCCGCATCACACGGAGAGTGAAGAAAAATAAAAATGAACAGAAAGTTACGCTGGAGTGTGGCTGGAGGCGTGCCAATGGCACAAATCAACCCACGCGACCGCGTCGCTGACGCGTTCGCGTCGCATGGGAATCATGGCCTCCCACGCGACCGCGTGCCCCATGCGGCCGTGTGCCCTGAGTTTTCGACGTAAAATGGTGCACAATAAAATATTGTGCGAGAGTGATGCTGGATTGGTGCTGGAAGCACAATCCTTAACACGCGACCGCGTCGCCGACGCGGCCGCGTCATCCATTTTCTGGCGCGCACTCACGCGATCGCGTGACCCACGCGATCGCGCCGTCCCAATTTTGGCAAATAAATTAATTTGAACAGAGAGTTGTGCTGGTGCGGGGCTGCACTCGCGCCAGAAGCATAACATGGGTCACGCGACCGCGTGACCGACGCGATCGCGTCACCATACTTGAAGCGCATCCACGCGAACGCGTGCCCCACGCGGCCGCGTCGCATGCGCCTCACAGCTCAACCAAAAATTGCCACATATCTTATCTTTCTCTCCTCCAAATCCTAAATTTTCTTTTCCTTCCTTATTTCTTCCTTCTCCCTTCCCCCTTCTATCTCACCTTCCACTCTCTATCTCTCTCACCTCCATTAACAAGGTTTTACTTTCTTCCTCTCTCTTTCTTTTTCTATCATTCTTATTATTTTATATGTATTTTCTTTTCCTTTCTTTTTCTTTTTATTATTCATCTTTTCTTTCTTTTTCTTTTCCTTTTTACATGGTGTTAGAAATTTACTTGTTTTTCTTTTTTTTGAGTCATTATCCCTCATTATATGCTTGTGGATTGTTGCAAATTGTTTGATAGTTATTTTTATTCTATTTAAGGGATTGCTTGCATGTTCACCTTCATATTTTCTATACCCTATTCAACATGCATGCTATGTGTTTGTGAAAAAAGCTCAAATGGCATTATGCACTTCTCTATGTTGTTATACTATTCAATGCTTGCTTTTCACAACTTTCCTTTACTATTGTATTAATTGAATTTAATTGTCAATACAAACGTGATGGTTTGTTACAAAGTATTGCTTGGTCTATGCTACTCATGCCCTTTGCCGGCATGCCAATAAACACCTTGCAGTCACTTGTCTTTATATGCACTAGCTATTTTCCATTGTTGGCTTTTCACGTATACTTGCGAGCATGTGATAATGTCAGTATATCTTAATGTGCACCCATCACCCTCTTTTCCGTTTCCTTCCTTGCTGTATATCTCTTTGAATTTAATTTACTTTCTCTTCCCTTCTTTCAGGATGGCCACCAAGAAAGGAAAAGAGAAAGCTACTTCCAAACCACCAGCAAGAAGAGGAACTAAAAGAGCATTAGTGGCAGAGCCTTCTTCAACCGCAGTCAAGCCCTCAACAAAAAAGAGTTAAGAGGATAATAAAGGTTGATGAGAAGGAGAAAGCCTTTCCAGCAAAGGACACTGCGCGATTTCCCAATCGCTACTGTGAGCATATGTTCCCTATCCTGGCAGAAAGAAACTATAACAATGAATACCTTCTTATCCTCCCGTCCAATATTGCTTCCTTTGTTGAGCCGCAAATTGAACGACGACAATGGGGTTTCCTACGGAGACAGCCAAGGTAGGTCAATCTTTCTTGGGTAGTTGAGTTCTACTCTAACTTCTACATGCCATCCCTGCCGTCTGTTTATGTCCGGCAGAAGCAAGTCCCTATCACAGAAGAGGCCATTCAGCAAGCTCTAAGTCTTTCCCCTATTCCAGAAGGAATGGACGCCTTCCAAGAAGCCGCACTTAAGCGCCAGAGGTACCAATTTGACTGGGACTCCGTTCTCGGAGTTATCGCATTACCTGGCAGCTATTGGATCTACGGATACCACCGTACCCGCCCTAAGAGAATCTTGGCTTCAGCACTTACCTTGGAGGCTCGCGTATGGGCATAGATCATGTCCCATTACGTCTTTCTGAGCACTCATGAGTCCTCCTTCACTGCGGACATGGCTGTTCTACTTTGGTGCATCCTTACAGACCAACCTCTGAATCTCTCAAGACATATCCAGAATGCTATGGAACACGTACAAATTGCGGACAACTTACCTTTTCCCGCCTTGGTCTCAGATCTTGTCTCAGCAGCAGGAGTCTCCTACAAAGCTGGGGACACCAAAGCCGTGCTTCCACGGGATGATCAGTATGTCCCTAATGGGAAATACCTCAGACTCCCAGCAGCCAATACAAGCCTTCCTACTACTCCAGTTGAAGATAATCCTTCTTCAACACCACAAGCACCTACAACTAATGAATTGCTCCAGCAGATAATCGAAAGGTTGGATCGGCAAGAACAGAAAGCAAAGATGAGAGAGCGCCGTAACGAGCGCCGATTCAAACACCTCAAGGAGCTACTCAAGGGACACTTCAGGGACTTGGATACCCCGGACTCCACTTCTTTTACCAGCACAGGGAGCCATGATGATCCTAATTGTGGAGATACTGCTACCAGCCCACCCTTGTTCCTGACAAACGGCACCGAGGACGGTGCAAAGCCTTAAGTGTGGGGAGGTCGGTCAGTACCTGACTTCTGGAGGTAATTTCTTTTCCCTAGCACCAATAACTAGGATATTTTAGTTAGATTTTCTTTCTTTTATAGAATAAGAATAAATTGCATAGGTTAGGATAGTTGCATGCATGTTCTACTTGATTGAAAAGACAATAAGTTTCTTTTAAGACTCTATCTTTGGAACAAAATTTCACTAATTTTTCAAAATTTTATGATAAATTTGCTTGAGTTGTATTTGGAACATGATATTTGAGCTAAAGAACACACAACCTGTGAAAGATTTGAGCCTTTATGTATGGTTACATTATTTAACCATAATTATTTCATTCTTGTGTGTTTACTTCTCTATGATTGTAATCTATATTTTGTTTTATCTTATATGTCCAATATTTATTATATTTGCATGCTTGCACATGATTGAGGCCATTATTTGTTTAAACTCACTTATCCAAATTAAGCCTATCCTTTTCAATTACTTTTGTTAACCACTTTGAGCCTTTAAATCCCATTTGTTCTATATTTTACCACATTACTAACCTTAAGCCACTACAAGAAAACAGCTCTATTGCCACGTTTTTAAAGCGTGGTGAAAAGCTGAAAAAAGCGTGGCGATAGCTTTTCGCCACGCTTTTTGAGCTACCGCCACGCTTTTGAAAGGGTGGCCTATCAAAGGGTGGCGATTGCTCTATCGCCACACTTTTGGTGACCTATTGCCACGCTTTATTTTTTGCCACGTTTTTGCAAATTGTCCCGCTTAAAAAACGTGGCCATATGCAAGAGATACGGCCACGCTTTTAAAGCGTGGCCATAGAGAGATACGGCCACGCTTTTAAAGCGTGGCGATAGAAGGAGATACGGCCACGCTTTTAAAACGTGGCGATAGCGGGAGATACGGCCACGCTTTTAAAGCCTGGCGATAGCGAGAGATACAGCCACGCTTTAAAAGCGTGACGATAGGGAGATACGGCCACGCTTTAAAAGCGTGGCGATAGCCTTGTCAAATTTAAAAAAAAAATCTTTTTTTTAAATTTCAACCCTTTTGTATTACCAATCCTATAAATATAGTATGCAATTTTTATTACAAGATAAATTAAACAGTAATTAGTGACAATTTTTGGTATAATTGTTTTATACACTAATCCTTATACAAAACTTTCCAGGTTTTTTCAGTAACAAAAAACCCTTCAACCTCCTATCCAGCCGAAATTCACTAACAAAAGCAATGAAAAATTAATAGCAGGTCTGGGGTCTCAAGATCACGTCAGGGTCCCTCATTTTCTGTATTTTATATTTTTCTTACAACCTTGTGCCCAACAAGTACATAACCGAGCTCAATATCCCCCTATCAGAATGATTCCCAGCAATGTTTGGTGGAGCTGAAAAAAATAATACCAACATCAACAAAATGATTTCATTTCCTTTTCACAGAACATAATAATGAAAATGCTGACAATCACCGACCAAAGACATAACAATGAAGAAACAAGGAATAACCCCATTGGCAAGCAAGCTCAGTGCTTTTTTTTCTTTTGCAAAAAAGAAACAAAAAAAGGCAAAAGGAACCATTGAATTACCATGCAAAAGGGAGAAAGGAATCTAACCAATTGGCAATGCGGGATGCAATACAAGTAGGTAGAGATCAAATTTCAGGAAACAATTTAAGCAGAAACAAACAAAAGATGTATTAAGAATTGTCTTCACTTGTTACAACACCACATCAGAGCCACAAACAGCTTGTTATCCATCTAAATATAAGATACTATATTGATGGAGTGAGGTGGGTGGGGCATAAAAGAATAAATTCGATTGTTTCCCCCATGATTACATACTTTATCAAAATACTACTCAAATTCATTGCCATGAGAAAATTGGCTACTATGACAGGCTCAGTTCAAGAAAATAAGGAGAGTTTGAGAGAATGGACAATTGAACCCAGTTAATATTTTCTGGCTATTCACATACTGAAAAAGAGAGAAGGAGCGAAGGGGGGAATCAAATGGAACTGAATGATCAATGAAATATATCACAATCGACAGAGTGATTACCATAAAAAGAAAAGCACAAAAAAACACAATAATGGATGGAAAGCTTAAATCAACCAAAAAATACGAGAAAATTTGTATGCTCAGAAAGAAGGGGCAGAAAAACAAACCAGGAGATGTATCTGTCAGCATATAAATCTCGGTTGTCGAGTATATTCCTGCCAGGATAGTGCGCTTGGCATACCAATCAATATCAGAAGCATTGTCACCTGCAGCATGCCAAATCTCATCCACCAGCATTGCCCTCTGCTTAAAACTAGTTGGAACATTCACTGGTTGAGCCTGTAATGCAAGATATATATATATATATATATATATATATATATATATATATATATATATATATATATATTAAAAAAAACTCAAAAGCTGCATGCAAGATTTGGCATTTGTGTTGCAGGAACATCTAGATAGCTTTGGCCCTCCAAACTAGCTTCCATGGTCTTTTAAAAAAGGATAATCATTAGGAAACCTTAAATCTATGATAAAAAAAATTTGAATTTTCTTCAAGTATACCTATCATAATGTAAAATCCTGAAAATTTTATAAGGTTTAGCCACTTCAATATCAGAAGATGTGAATTTAAGTCCAAACCTTAGCAAATTTGTCTCGAGTTTGAGTCACTATAAACCAAATTTTCAATTTTTTTTTATTAAAAATATTGGTTTTCTAACATTTTCGTTTAAATAAAAAGATAAAAGAGCAAGAATGAAAACAGAACCGTACCTCGTCAAAGACACCGGCGGGACTGTCCTCATAGCTAGCTAGAAAGAAGCCACCCAAAGTGTTTCTGTATCAAGTAATAATTAATGCAGCCTCTGTTTAATTTCAAAGTTTAACATAATTTACAAGTCCTATCAAAATTCAAAAGATTTTAGAATGATTTTACCAGTCTTGAAAATTAACCAAAAAAAATATCCTTGAGTTCACGTCAGCAACAGTTAGGTCTTCTAAACTGACGACATTTCTTGGATTCAATATTTACAAATTGCCTAAAGACTCAAATCCATAAAAGAATTGCTGCATTTATAATCTAAAGAGAGAAATTACAATATTGGACCTACCCAAAAGCTTCAGCCAATTTGAATTCTCTTGGAATGTATCTTCTAGCTTTCTCTGCCTTCACAAGATGGAGTTAATACAAGGCACTGATAAACAAAGAAACAGAACAGTTAATGAAAGAAACAATTCCCAATTCCCACAAATTAAAGTTGAACATACATAAACAACACTTAGAGAAAGATTCATTGACTAAAACCATGATAAATTTGACAAAATTGAAAGTAAAAACAAATACTTAGAAATGGGAAAATTGGATAAAAAGGAAAACATACCACATTCAACAGAGAAGCAACAGTTTTTAGGTGTCCAACAGCCACATAACCCAGCGCTAAGACATCCAGAATTGCAGCTTCTTGAATGCCTTTTGAGCCGGCATTCATCCGATCTTTGACCACTTCATAATTTGCATTAAGTAGGTCAAGAGCATCATCTCTTTTTCCCTCAACTCTGTCTCAAATTCGTTTATTCTACGGAACACAACTTGCAGAGTCAGGGACATAAGGAATCAGATAATATTATAATACTTGTAGCTAAATCGATGGAACAAAACTGCTTCTTACCTGTGATTTTGATTAGCATTAGTGTTACCAAAGCTCAAGGACTCAAGTGAAGCTCTTGAGGCACAAAAGCGAGTAACAGTGGTGATGGGTATACTTTGATGTGAATAAAAAAGTGTTCTCAATATAGATTCAATTATGGCCTTCTGAACATTTTTGCGCCCGACATAACCGACAAGAATACTTTCTGGAACCGGCTTTCCGGGGCAGAATCCGGGGACCTGTTGATGTGAAATGGTAAATTAGCACATAAAAGTGGCATACTATTTCAAAAATTTTGGATACATGAATCTTGAGCAAACTTCTTTGAGATATATGGTGAAGCAGTAACCTCAGACTGTAAAAATTAGTCAACTAAAATATTTTATAAGAAAAACAAGGTAGGGATGTTATACTCATCAATGTAGATACAAAAGAATCATAAACTGCAGGCATTATAGATAATAATTGCATGTATAAACCATAAATTAAGTGGTGATAGTACCTTTGCTTGTTTTGTAAACTCAGATATGACCCTTTCGTAACAATCCTCACAGACAACTGGTGGCACCTCCACTTGAAGTCTAACCTGCAATGAAATCAGATAATATGTTGAAATAAAAATAGTCCTAATTGTGCAAACACCTTACTAACATAGATTGCAGAAGAAGAAGCCACCGAAGAAGAAGAAGAAGCTGAAACAATAAAGGGAGAAGAACTACCATTATGATGGTGAAAGAGAAAGGGTTATTGTTGGAAGAGGTGAAGAACATGATGATTATGATAATGAGATGATGAGTAATAGAAGAAGACTCAATTTTCATGAGAAAGTGAAACCTGATAAGATAGATCCCTAATAATTCCAGAATCATTCCCTAAACCAAGAACAAAAGTTGTATCTATCATCACAGAATAACCAAATATTTAATCATTGAGTCAAACTCTAGAAACGAACGCTAGAAATGCCACACAACAAAGAAACACAATTGAATCGAATGGATTTCAAAGCGATACTTACTGAACCACCGGTGGCAAATTTAGATCCATCAACACTAAAAGTAATGCAGTTTTGAGAACCGATATTCTGCAGAGGGGCCAGTTCTTTGGCCAACAGCTTCATTTTTGTTTCATTACCATACAGCTCAAACAATCTGCATGAGCACATAGAAATATGTCGACTTATATTTGATTTCTCAGTTAAGTAAAAGTGAAATATAAGCTAATCATGCTTAAGAAGCAACTATGGCTATTGTTAAGCATTCCTCTACTCCAAGGAAACTCGAACAAGAAACCATCAAAATAGTATGGTAAATTGATATAAGGTATCGGAATTCTGATTGTGAGATTATTGAAAGTGACAGTAACTGCAACTATGAAATGCAAAATTGAGATAAATCATTAAAGAACTTTTCAACCGATAAATTTAGATAATAGGTTCAATCTCGAAGCTCATAAGTAAAGATACTTACTTGCAGCTACCATTGCTGAGAGAGCACACAAAATCGTCCTTTTTTAATATTAATAATGGAAAACATTCAGATCGGGAATCGTTTCTGAAAACCCTAGAAAGATGCGGAAAACAGCTAAGCTATTGCAAGTATGATATGAGAGACTGTGAGGGATTGCAGTTACAATTAGAGACGAGAATTCACATGAAAACGCGGCGAAGAGGAAGAAGAAGCGTTACCTGAGAGAAATTGAAAAGAGAAACAAGGTTGAAGAGTGAGGAGCTACCGCCACACACACACTGAAGCACCGTCCTTCTCTTCGATTTCTTCCATTACCGTTTTCATTCTGTCCAAACACGAACGACAAGGAAGGCAATGGTGGCCAGAGCAGGAAGATGGCAGGAGAGCGGCGAAACGACGACGCTGACGCGTAAACGACAAGGAGACGACGAGGAGACAGTGAGAGGCTAATGACGCTGACGCTGTTGGATGCTAGGGCAGAGGCGACAAGAGACAAGGCGGAGGGGAGGCTAACGGCGCAGTGAGGGCGGTGCTGGTGACGGCGGAGATCTGAGCTCTTCCAGGGTTGCCATTGATGAGAGTGACGGTGAGAGTTGAGAGTGGGAGAGTCCTGATCGAAGCTTTTGGCCAAGTTTGAGGGTGATTAGGAGGATTCAAGAGTTACTGGGTTGGGGGCCGGGTTATTAGGGTTTTCCTTTAAAAACCTTTTGGCCACGCTTTTAAAGCGTGCCAAAAGAGTACCAGGATATGGCCACGTTTTGTAAGCGTGGCCGTAATGAAACCCTGTCACCACGCTTTTAAAACGTCCCTCTTTTTCTCTATGGCCACGCTTTTGAAGCGTGGCAGAAAAAAACGTGGCCGTTTCTCTAATCAATTGCCACCCTTCAAAAAGCGTGGCCGTTGACCCTTTTCGCCACGTTTTTGAAACGTGGCGAGAAAAAACGTGGCCAAATCTCTATTCAATTGCCACCCTCACAAAAGCATGGCCATTGACCACTTTTAGCCACGCTTTTAAAGCGTGGCAAAAAAAAGCGTGGCCATAGGCCTTTTTTCTTGTAGTGAGCTGAAAAACAATTGTATATCCCAAATTGAATCTTTGGTTAGCTTAAGATAGAATTGTGTGTGCTAGTTAAGCATGGGAAATTGTGGGAACAAAAGTTGTTAAGGGAATGTGTCATGAGAATTTAATGGGAATTTGGATACCTACTCATGTGAAGCCATAAGAAAAAAAAATCTATGTGCATTGATAAGCTATATTTATTTTAATGTTAAAAAACAAAAAAAAACAAAAAAAATTTTATATAAATAAATAAGGGGACAAAATTACCCCAATGTTAAATTCAGAATTCAAAGATCAATGCACATATGATAGAATCATATATAAAGTTGATACATGAGTATGGATAGAAAAAGGGAATTCTGGGTAGCTAGGTATGAACTTTAAGATTATATTAAAAATATATAGGTTGGGTTGAAGCTTGGGTTAATTAAAGATTCAATTTATTAGCTCACTTGACCAAATATATACCCCTACCTGTACCTTAGCCCCATTACAACCTTGAAAAGACCTCATGATGTTTCCATTGGTATATTAACTATTGTTGATTGGTTAGGAGAAGAATAAAAGTTAGAAAGCATGATTAGAGAAGGATAGAGTGATTACCCTATACACTAGAGATTAGAGCGTACATACATTATCAGTGAGGGTTCAATGCTTAAATTTTCATGTTCCCTGCTTTCATGAGCCATCTTCTTGCACTTTTATCTGTTTTATTGTATAATGATAGAATTAGTGGAATTTGATTTGTAATTGTTTTGAAGAGCTTATTTACTTTTGATCAAGTGGGCAAGAATCATATAGTTTCATTTAATTATATATATATATATATATATATATATATAGGCTTGCATTGCATTTCATGAATTTCTACATGTTCATACTATTTTCCTTATCTCCTTCAATTAAGCATGAGGACATGCTAATGTTTAAGTATGGGGAGGTTGATAAACCACTATTTTATGGTTTATATTGTGTTTAATTGTGTGGTTTTATCATGATCCTTACCCACTTATTCATTAAATTAGCATGAAATTATAATCCCTTCCTGAATTTATAACATGTTTGAAAACTGCTTCCTAGAGACTTTAATTATGTATTTTTAATTCTCCTTTATTCCATTCGATGCCGTGATCTGTGTGTTGAATGTTTCAGACTTTATAGGGCATGAATGAGTTGGAGATTGGAAAGGAAGCTAGCAAAAATGGAAGGAACACAAGAATTTGAGGAGATAACCAGCGAGAAGTGACGCGGTCGCATGACTCACGCGACCGCGCGAAGGAGAGCAAATTGCAGTGACGCGGCCGCATGGCTCACGCAGCCGCGTGGATTGGAAAAGCTCAAGCAACGCGGTAGCGTGGACGACGCGAATGCGTGGCAAGGAAAAGCGCAAATGACGCGTCTACATGGATGACGCGATCGCGTGACATGTGCGATCTGCATAATCTGCAGAATTCGCTGGGGGCAATTTTGGACCTTATTTCGACCCAGTTTTCGGCCCGAAATAGCAGACTAGAGCCAGAGAATATGCAGAAACAAAACACAACATTCATTCTAGACAGTTTTCAATTTTAGATCTAGTTTTACTCCTTTTAGGTTTCTCTCTCTAGGTTTTAGGAATTTTAATTTCCAATTGGTCTTAGCATTGGAACATTGAGAAGAGTTATTTCCTCATCAAGAATTCATCATTCTAGTTCGCTCTCTTAACTTGGTTTTATTCTTCCATGTTCTTTGCTTTGTTCAATTTTGTCATTTGAATACTTTCATGATTATTTAATACAAGGATTATTCCTTCCATTTTAATTTATTTTCCATTCCAATAATCATGTCTTCTTTTAATTCCCTTTCATGTGTCATGAATTTATTATTTACAATGAGTGAGTAGTTCCCTTACTTGATAGGGAGTTGATTGAAAGGAACTCTTGAGTTGGAAGGTGATGAGCGGATATTTTATACGCTTTTTGGGGATAATTTCATATAGTTTAGAGTATGTTTTAGTTAGTTTTTAGTCTATTTCTAGTAGTTTTTAGGAAAAATTCATATTTCTGGACTTTACTATGAGTTGTGTGTTTTTCTGTAATTTCAGGTATTTTTCTGGCTGAAATTGAAGGAGCTGAGCAAAAATCTGATTCAGGCTGAAAAAGGACTGCTGATGCTGTTAGATTCTGACCTCCCTGCACTCAAAGTGGATTTTCTGGAGCTACAGAACTCGAAATGGCATGCTTCCAATTGCGTTGGAAAGTAGACATCCAGGGCTTTCCAGCAATATATAATAGTCCATACTTTGCACAAGGATAGACGACGTAAACTGACGTTCAACGCCAGTTCTCTGCCCAATTCTGGCGTCCAGCGCCAGAAAAGGATCAAAAACTGGAGTTGAACGCCCAAACTGGCATAAAAACTGGCGTTCAACTCCACAAATGGCCTCTGCACGAAATCTCAGCCCCAGCACACACCAAGTGGGCCCCAGCACACCAAGTGGGCCCCAGAAGTGGATCTCTGCATCATCCATCATAGTCCACTCATATTTTGTAACCCTAGGCTACTAGTTCAGTATTTAAACAACTTTTAGAGACTTATTTTGTATCTCATGACATTTCAGATCTAAACTTTGTATTCTCTAACGGCATGAGTCTCTAAACCCCATTGTTGGGGGTGAGGAGCTCTGCTGTGTCTTGATGAATTAATGCAAGTATTTCTGTTTTCCATTCAAACACGCTTGTTCCTATCTAAGATGTTCATTCGCGCTTAACTGTGATGAAGGTGATGATCTGTGACATTCATCACCTTCCTCAACCCACGAACATGTGCCTGACAACCACCTCCGTTCTATATCCGATTGAATGAGTGTCTCTTAGATTCTTTAATCAGAATCTCCGTGGTATAAGCTAGAACTGATGGCGGCATTCATGAGAATCCGGAAAGTCTAAGCCTTGTCTGTGGCATTCCGAGTAGGATTCAAGGATTGAATGACTGTGACGAGCTTCAAACTCCTGAAGGCTGGGCGTTAGTGACAGATGCAAAAGGATAGTAAATCCTATTCCAACCGGATCGAGAACCAACCGGTGATTAGCCGTGCTGTGACAGAGCGCGTGAGCGTAGTTTTCACTGGAAGGATGGACGGTAGCCATTGACAACGGTGATCCACCAACCCACAGCTTGCCATAGGAGGACGTGCGTGCGTGAACAAGAAGACAGAGGAAAGCAGAGATTCAGAAGACGAAGCATCTCCAAAACTCCAACATATTCTCCATTACTGCACAACAAGTAACTTTTAATTTATGCTCTACTGGTTACTCACAATTCAATTGATAAACATAATTGACTTCCTGACTAAGATTTACAAGACAACCATAGATTGCTTCAAACCAACAATCTCCGTGGGATTCGACCCTTACTCACGTAAGGTATTACTTGGACGACCCAGTGCACTTGCTGGTCATCTGTGCGAAATTGTAAGAGAGTAATGTGTGCGAAATTGTAAGAGAATAACAATTTTGTGCACCAAGTAACAATTTTGTGCACCAAGTTTTTGGCGCCGTTGCCGGGGATTGTTCGTGTTTGAACAACTGACGGATTATATTGTTGCTTAGATTAGGAAAAAAAATCTTTCTTTTTGGGTTTAGAGTCTTTTATTATTTATCCTTTGTTAAAACACTTTAAATTTATAACTCAGTTAGTTAGAGCGTGGTGTTTATGTTCATGATAATTTGCTATCATATTTTTTAAAAAAAAAACTTTTTTCAAAAATAATTTTTCTATTAAATCCTGTGCCAAACTTTAAGTTTGGTGTTTTCAAAAATAATCTTTCTTAAAATAAGGTCCCATAACTCATTTGGCTAGAACATTAATTTGATTGGGTTAGAATCTTTTATACTCTTTTCAAAACCTTCTTTTTCAAAAATATTTTTTTTTTATTAAATCTTGTGCCAAACTTTAAGTTTGGTGTTTTCTTGTTGATTCCCCTTTGATTTTCGAAAATTTTGGTTTGGTTTTCTAAAAATTTTAAGTTTGGTGTTCTTCCTTCATGTTCTTGTGTTCTTGTGAGTCTTCAAAGTGTTCTTGAGTTTCCTTGTGTCTTGATCTTAAAATTTTTAAGTTTGGTGTTCCTTGGAGCATTAGATCTAAAAATTTTAAATCTTGTACTATCTTATTGTTTTTCTCTTTCCTCACTAAATTCAAAAATATCTTTTCAAAATATCTTTTCTAACTTCCTATCTTTTCAAAATTTGTTTCAACTAACTAACCAACTTTTTGTTTGTTTCTTAACTTTTTCAAAACTACCTAACTAACTCTCTCTCTCTCAAATTTTCGAAAATATCTCCCTTCTTTTTCAAAAATTTCGTTTTTTTAACTAATTATTTTTAATTTTTTTTACAAAAAAAAAAATTTTAAAAAAAAAATTTCATTTCAAAATTCAAATTCTTTTTAGTTATTTTATTTTATTTAAAGTATTTACTTCTTATAAAATAAAATAAATAAAAAGGTAAATCAGTCCAAGTTATATCCATAGATCCATCATGGACATAAGTGGAGATGGACAGTCCAGGAGGACTTTGGGGTTATATTCTAACCCCTCTACTGCTTCGTATGGGAGTAGCATATGCATACCCTCCATTGGAGTTAGTAGCTTTGAGTTGAATCCTCAGCTCATTATCATGGTGCAGCAAAGTTGCCAGTATTCCGGTCTTCCACAGGAAGAACCTACAGAGTTTCTGGCACAATTTTTACAAATTGCTGACACAGTACATGATAAGGAAATAGATCAGGATGTCTACAGACTATTACTGTTTCCATTTGCGGTAAAAGATCAAGCTAAAAGGTGGTTAAATAACCAACCTAAGGCCAGCATAAGAACATGGAAACAGCTGACAGAAAAATTCCTGAATCAATATTTCCCTCCAAAAAGGATGACACAGCTAAGGCTGGACATCCAAGGCTTTAAACAAGGAGATAATGAATCTCTTTATGATGCCTGGGAGAGATACAGAGAGATGCTACGAAAATGCCCCTCTGAAATGTTTTCAGAGTGGGTTCAGTTAGACATCTTCTACTATGGGCTTGCAGAAGGAGCTCAGATGTCTTTAGATTACTCAGCTGGTGGATCTATCCATATGAGAAAGACAATTGAAGAAGCTCAAGAGCTCATTGATACAGTTGCCAGGAATCAGCATCTGTATCTAAGCAGCAACCCTTCCATGAATGAAGAGGTTAAAACAGTAACTACTGAATTCAGTACTGTAAAACAAGCTGCTGAATTCAATCAGCAATTAGATTTTCTAACTAAGCAGCTAGCTGAATTCAAAGACAGGTTACAGGAGACAAGGATAGCTAATATACATATGGAAGAACAGTTTAAGCAAACAAAGCAGCAGCTATCAAAGCAAATAGCAGAAGAATGCCAAGTAGTTCAATTAAGAAGTGGGAAAACATTAAATGCCCCACCTCAAGGCATCAAAAATTCAAGAAATGAGCAACCCACCAAATATCCCCCTGAGGACAGTAAGAGCCCAGGGAAAAATAATTCTGGCACTAAAACGCCAGAAAATGGGTGGAAGGCTGGCGCTGAACGCCCAGACCATGCCCAAAACTGGCGTTCAGCGCCAGAAACAAGGCAGGATTGGCGTTCAACGCCAGAAATGGGCAAGAATCTGGCATTGAACGCCCAACAGGGGCACATTTCTGGCGTTCAGGCGCCAGGAACAGACAGTGAGTTGGCGTCTAACGTCACTCCAGCTTCTAACTCTGGTACGCAATTGCCAGTGAGGGATCAGACACACACAAGTGCTGATAACAACCCCTCTAAAAAGGCTCCTCTAACCACTAAGGTTGAGGATTATAAAGCCAAGATACCTTATCCTCAAAAACTCCGGAAAGAGGAGCAGGATAAGCAATTTGCTCGCTTTGCAGATTATCTAAGGACTCTTGAAATAAAGATTCCATTTGCAGAGGCACTTGAGCAAATACCTTCTTATGCCAAGTTCATGAAAGAGATCTTGAGTCATAAAAAGGAGTGGAGAGAAACAGAAAGAGTTCTCCTCACTGAAGAATGCAGTGCAGTCATTCTGAAAAGCTTTCCTGAAAAGCTTAAAGACCCTGGGAGTTTTCTGATACCATGCATATTCGAAGGTGATTGCACCAAGACAGCTTTATGCGATCTTGGGGCAAGCATCAACCTGATACCTGCATCCACTATCAGAAAGCTTGGCTTAACTGATGAAGTTAAACCAACCCGGATATGTCTCCAACTTGCTGATGGTTCCACTAAATACCCATCAGGCGTGATTGAGGACATGATTGTCAGAGTTGGGCCATTCGCCTTTCCCACTGACTTTGTTGTGCTGGAAATGGAGGAGCACAAGAGTGCCACTCTCATTCTAGGAAGACCCTTCCTAGCAACTGGACGATCCCTCATTGACGTCCAACAGGGGGAAATAACCCTGAGAGTCAACGATGACGAGTTCAAGTTGAACGCTGTCAAAGCCATGCAGCATCCAGACACATCAACAGACTGCATGAAAGTTGACCTTATTGACTCTTTGGTAGAAGAGATCAACATGGCTGAGAGTCTCAAATCAGAGTTGGAAGACATCTTTAAAGATGTTCAGCCTGATTTAGAGGATTCAGGGGACATGAAAGAGCCTCTGAACTTTCTTCTGAAAGAGGAAAAACCTCCTAAACCAGAGCTCAAGCCACTACCACCATCCTTGAAATATGCATTTCTAGGAGAAAGTGACACCTTTCCAGTGATCATAAGCTCTGCTTTAAATTCACAGGAAGAGGAAGCACTTATTCAAGTGCTAAGGACACACAAGACAGCTCTTGGGTGGTCCATAGGTGACCTTAAGGGCATAAGCCCAGCTAGATGCATGCACAAAATCCTATTGGAGGATAATGCCAAACCAGTGGTTCAACCACAGAGGCGGCTAAATCCAACCATGAAGGAAGTGGTGCAGAAAGAGGTCACCAAATTACTGTAGGCTGGGATTATTTATCCCATTTCTGACAGCCCCTGGGTGAGCCCTGTTCAAGTCATCCCAAAAAAGGGAGGCATGACAGTGATTCATAATGAAAAAAATGAACTGGTTCCTACAAGAACAGTTACAGGGTGGCGCATGTGTATTGACTACAGAAGGCTCAATACAGCCACCAGAAAGGATCATTTTCCTTTACCATTCATAGACCAGATGCTAGAGAGACTAGCAGGTCATGATTACTACTGCTTTTTGGATGGCTACTCAGGCTATAACCAGATTGCAGTAGATCCCCAGGATCAAGAGAAAACAGCATTCACATGTCCATCCGGAGTGTTTGCTTATAGAAGGATGCCCTTTGGGCTATGCAATGCACCTGCAACCTTCCAGAGATGCATGCTCTCTATTTTCTCTGATATGATGGAAAAATTTCTGGAAGTCTTCATGGATGACTTCTCAGTATATGGAGACTCATTCAGCTCCTGTCTTGATCACCTAAAACTTGTTCTGAAAAGATGCCAAGAAACCAACCTAGTTTTAAACTGGGAAAAGTGTCACTTCATGGTGACTGAAGGAATTGTTCTTGGGCATAAAATCTCAAACAAGGGAATAGAGGTGGATCAAGCAAAAATAGAGGTAATTGAAAAATTACCACCACCTGCCAATGTTAAGGCAATCAGAAGCTTTCTGGGGCATGCAGGATTCTATAGGAGGTTTATAAAGGATTTTTCAAAAATTGCAAAACCTCTAAGCAATCTGCTAGCTGCTGACACGCCATTTATGTTTGACACAGCATGCCTGCAGGCGTTTGAAACGCTGAAAGCTAAGCTGGTCACAGCACCAGTCATTTCTGCACCAGACTGGACATTGCCATTTGAGTTAATGTGTGATGCCAGTAATCATGCCATTGGTGCAGTATTGGGACAGAGGCATGACAAGCTTCTGCATGTCATTTATTATGCCAGTCGCGTTCTAAATGATGCCCAGAAAAATTACACAACCACAGAAAAAGAACTACTTGCAGTGGTTTACGCCATTGACAAGTTCAGATCATACTTAGTAGGATCAAAAGTGATTGTGTATACTGACCATGCTGCTCTTAAATATCTACTCACAAAGCAGGATTCAAAACCCAGGCTCATCAGATGGGTATTGCTTCTGCAAGAGTTTGATATAGAAATAAGAGACAGAAAAGGGACAGAGAACCAAGTGGCTGATCATCTGTCCCGGATAGAGCCAGTGGAAGGGACGTCCCTCCCCTTCCTTGAGATCTCTGAGACGTTCCCTGATGAGCATCTATTTGCCATTCAGGAAGCACCATGGTTTGCCGATATTGTAAACTATAAAGCTGTAAGGTTCATACCCAAGGAGTACAATAGAATACAAAAAAAGAAACTAATTACTGATGCAAAGTACTACTTGTGGGATGAGCCCTATCTCTTTAAGAGATGTGCAGACGGAATTATCCGTAGGTGTGTCCCCAGAGAGGAAGCACAGAGAATCCTATGGCATTGCCATGGATCTCAATATGGAGGCCATTTCGGAGGTGAGCGAACAGCCACCAAGGTTCTCCAATGTGGCTTCTATTGGCCCACACTCTATAAAGATTCCTGAGAGTTCGTACGTAATTGTGACAGTTGCCAAAGAACTGGTAATCTGCCTCATGGTTACGCCATGCCTCAACAAGGAATCTTGGAAATAGAGTTGTTTGATGTATGGGGAATTGACTTCATGGGACCCTTCCCACCATCATACTCAAAAACTTATATTCTGGTGGCAGTTGACTATGTATCAAAATGGGTTGAGGCTATTGCCACACCCACCAATGATACTAAAACAGTGCTGAAGTTCCTCCAGAAACATATCTTTAGCAGGTTTGGTGCCCCTAGAGTGTTAATCAGTGATGGGGGCACTCACTTCTGCAATAAACAGCTTTACTCTGCCATGGTTCGGTATGGAATTCGCCACAAAGTGGCCACTCCATATCATCCACAAACCAACGGGCAAGCTGAAGTCTCTAACAGAGAATTAAAGAGAATCCTGGAACGGACAGTAAATACCCGTAGAAAGGATTGGGCAAGGAGCTTGGATGATGCTCTGTGGGCTTACAGAACAGTATTCAAGACCCCTATAGGGACCTCTCCATACCAACTCGTGTATGGTAAGGCATGCCACTTGCCCGTGGAACTGGAACATAAGGCCTACTGGGCAACCAGATTCCTAAACTTAGATGCCAAATTAGCAGGAGAAAAACGATTGCTCCAGCTAAATGAGCTAGAGGAATTCAGATTCACAGTTTTCGAAAATGCCAAGCTTTATAAAGAAAAATCAAAAAAATGGCATGACAGAAAGCTGTCATCTAGAATCTTTGAACCAGGACAGAAGGTCCTGTTGTTTAACTCTAGACTCAGGCTATTCCCTGGGAAACTGAAATCCCGGTGGAGGGGACCATACGTGATTACAAGTGTGTCACCATATGGTTATGTGGAGCTTCAAGATATTGATTCTGATAAGAAGTTCATTGTCAATGGACAGAGAATCAAGCATTATCTTGAAGGCAACACTGAGCAAGAATGCTCAAGGCTGAAGCTAGATTAAAAGCTCAGCAAGGTTCAGCTAAAGACAATAAAGAAGCGCTTGCTGGGAGGCAACCCAGCCATGGGGCAACAATCCTCTGAGCATTTTTGCCCAATTTTTATTTTTATTTGTTTATATAAAGTTCACTGACACTAAGGAACAAAATCATTTGTATAAGTTTACAGGGTTACAGAAGGAATCAGCAAACAAAACAGAGTAAAAGAGCTCAATGGCAAGAGAACGCCAGGAATGGCAGCAACTGGGCGTTGAACGCCCAGGAGAGCAGCATTTGGGCGTTGAACGCCCAAAACAGGCAGTGTTTGGGCGTTCAAACGCCAGGATGGTGGGGAGGAGCTCTCCTTCTACCCATCTCCTTCTTTTTCTTTTGCTTGAGGACAAGCAAAGCTCTAAGTTTGGTGTGCTTATCCGTAATCACTAAGATCATGGCCCCTAAAGGAAAACAACCCACTCCAAGAGGAGCAAGGGCGTGATTTAAAGGAACTAAAGCGCCAGAAATTCTCTCTTGAAGGACCAAGCACCTCACAGACTAGAGGAACATCCACTTCCCAAACCTCAAGGTTGTTGAGTTCAAATCTTCGCCTTAACTCTGTGATAACTGTTCTTATTTTAATTTTACCTTAGGAGTCATATAGTAGTAATTAGTATCTATTTTGATTTTATCTCCAATTAAGCTATAGTTTATTTTTCTCATCATCATTAAACATGAATAAAGTAGTAGATCTTTTGAATAAGAAGCAATAAAATTTCGAGTTTTAATAAAAGAAATTCTAATTGGTTAAATGTGGTGGCAATGCTTTCTGTCTTCTGAATGAATGCTTGAACAGTGCATATATCTTTTGAATTTGTTGTTTAAGACTGTTAAATATGTTGGCTCTTGAAAGAATGATGAACATGAGACATGTTATTGAGAATCTGAAAAATCATCAAAATGATTCTTGAAGCAAGAAAAAGCAGCAAAGAACAAAGCTTGCAGAAAAAAAAAAAAAAGAGAAAGAAAAAAAAAGAGAAAGCAAGTAGAAAAAGCCAAAGCTCTTAAAACCAAAAGGCAAGAGCAAAAAGCCAAAGCCCTTAAAACCAAAAGGCAAGGGTAATAAAAAGGATCCCAAGGCTTTGAGCATCAGTGGATAGGAGGGCCAAAAAGGAATAAAATCCTGGCCTAAGCGGCTAATTCAAGCTGTCCCTAACCATGTGCTTGTGGCGTGAAGGTGTCAAGTGAAAACTTGAGACTGAGCGGTTAAAGTCAAGGTCCAAAGCAAAAAGAAGAGTGTGCTTAAGAACTCTGGACACCTCTAATTGGGGACTTTAGCAAAGCTGAGTCACAATCTGAAAAGGTTCACCCAATTATGTGTCTGTGGCATTTATGTATCCGGTGGTAATACTGGAAAACAAAGTGCTTAGGGCCACGGGCAAGACTCATAAAGAAGTTGTGTTCAAGAATCATCACACTGAACTAAGAGAATCAATAACACTATCTGAATTCTGAGTTCCTATAGATGCCAATCACTCTGAGCTTCAATGGATAAAGTGAGATGCCAAAACTGTTCAGAAGCAAAAAGCTACTAGTCCCGCTCATCTCATTAGAATCTGAGCTTCAATCAAAAACTCTGAGATATTATTGCTTCTCAACCTATTAGTCTTCTATTTTATTTGTCTAGTTGCTTGAGGACAAGCAACAGTTTAAGTTTGGTGTTGTGATGAGCGGATATTTTATACGCTTTTTGGGGATAATTTCATATAGTTTAGAGTATGTTTTAGTTAGTTTTTAGTCTATTTCTAGTAGTTTTTAGGAAAAATTCATATTTCTGGACTTTATTATGAGTTGTGTGTTTTTCTGTAATTTCAGGTATTTTTCTGGCTGATATTGAAGGAGCTGAGCAAAAATCTGATTCAGGCTGAAAAAGGACTGCTGATGCTGTTGGATTATGACCTCCCTGCATTCAAAGTGGATTTTCTGGAGCTACAGAACTCGAAATGGCATGCTTCCAATTGCTTTGGAAAGTAGACATCCAGGGCTTTCCAGCAATATATAATAGTCCATACTTTGCACAAGGATAGACGACGTAAACTGGCGTTCAACGCCAGTTCTTTGCCCAATTCTGGCATCCAGCGCCAGAAAAGGATCAAAAACTGGAGTTGAACGCCCAAACTGGCATAAAAACTGGCGTTCAACTCCACAAATGGCCTCTGCACGAAATCTCAGCCCCAGCACACCAAGTGGGCCCCAGAAGTGGATCTCTGCATCATCCATCATAGTCCACTCATATTTTGTAACCCTAGGCTACTAGTTCAGTATTTAAACAACTTTTAGAGACTTATTTTGTATCTCATGACATTTCAGATCTAAACTTTGTATTCTCTGACGGCATGAGTCTCTAAACCCCATTGTTGGGGGTGAGGAGCTCTGCTGTGTCTTGATGAATTAATGCAAGTATTTCTGTTTTCCATTCAAACACGCTTGTTCCTATCTAAGATGTTCATTCGCGCTTAACTGTGATGAAGGTGATGATCTGTGACATTCATCACCTTCCTCAACCCACGAACGTGTGCCTGACAACCACCTCCGTTCTATATCCGATTGAATGAGTGTCTCTTAGATTCTTTAATCAGAATCTCCGTGGTATAAGCTAGAACTGATGGCGGCATTCATGAGAATCCGGAAAGTCTAAGCCTTGTCTGTGGCATTCCGAGTAGGATTCAAGGATTGAATGACTGTGACGAGCTTCAAACTCCTGAAGGCTGGGCGTTAGTGACAGATGCAAAAGGATAGTAAATCCTATTCCAACCGGATCGAGAACCAACCGGTGATTAGCCGTGCTGTGACAGAGCGCGTGAGCGTAGTTTTCACTGGAAGGATGGACGGTAGCCATTGACAACGGTGATCCACCAACCCACAGCTTGCCATAGGAGGACGTGCGTGCGTGAACAAGAAGACAGAGGAAAGCAGAGATTCAGAAGACAAAGCATCTCCAAAACTCCAACATATTCTCCATTACTGCACAACAAGTAACTTTTAATTTATGCTCTACTGGTTACTCACAATTCAATTGATAAACATAATTGACTTCCTGACTAAGATTTACAAGATAACCATAGATTGCTTCAAACCAACAATCTCCGTGGGATTCGACCCTTACTCACGTAAGGTATTACTTGGACGACCCAGTGCACTTGCTGGTCATCTGTGCGAAATTGTAAGAGAGTAATGTCTGCGAAATTGTAAGAGAATAACAATTTTGTGCACCAAGTAACAATTTTGTGCACCAAAAGGATTGAAAGAAAAATTGTAATTGGGTTAACTGTTGGATTGTTATCTAATCACTAACACCAATCCCTTTGAACTAAGTGGGTTGCAACTCGTGAACAGATCTATTCACTAATCAAGGCTTTTATTCATATTATTTGAATTTTCTCAATTTAATTTTCCACCTACTTAACTCAACTTCTTGGAACATCTGATTAATAAAATAGCACACTTTTCTACAACTCGTTGGGAGACGACCTCGGACTTAAACTCCCAGTAATTTTTAATTTAAACTCTCTGTGACATATTTCTAAATTGATAGGTAGATTTTCGGTGAGTTAAGAACTATACTTGCAACGTAACTATTTTGATAATTTTTAATTCACCAACTTCTGAGCCTCATCAATTTTTGGCGCCGTTGCCGGGGAGTTACAATAGAATGCTAAAGTTATTAATTAGAATTTATTTATTTGCATTTTATTTTATTTTGCTACTATGAGCTGCATGTTTCTTACGTCAAATGACGCGTTCACTTCCTGATCCGTGCTTGCTAATATTCAATCCTGAAATTGAAAGGACTATTTCACGAATAAGGCAAGAACAGCGTCAGTTAGTCCACTCTGAGGGCGGATCTGAAAGTGAACTTGAGGAAGAAACCAGCCCCCGTTCTACTGATTCGGTTGTTTCACGTGCGGAAGACATGGCAGCTAGGAGAGTTACCATCCAGGAGGAAGGAGCCCTTGATTTTACAATGCAACCGTTTCAAGCGCATCATCCAGCGGTAGCTACAGATTTGAAATAAAGACTGCACTGCTAAATTTGATGCCCAAGTTTCATGGCCTACCTGCTCAAGAGCCTATCAAGCACTTGAGAGATTTCCAGGCAGCCTGTTCTACTGTCAGGCGTGATAGTACTGATGAAACTTCAATTTTGCTGAAAGCTTTCCCGTTTTCTCTCGAGGGAAAAGCAAAAGAGTGGTACTACACTCAACCTCTAGCAAATGTATCCAAGTGGGATACACTCAGAAAGGAGTTTTTGGAGAAATTCTTTCCATCTGAAGACACTGATAAATTGAGGAAGGATATTTCCACAATTGTTCAGGATGACAATGAGACTCTTTGAATACTGGGAGCACTTCAATAATCTTCTGGAAGTATGCCCCCACCACATGATTGACAAGATAGTGTTACTTAGCTATATCACACAGGGCATGAGGCCCCAAGATAAGGCCACATTGGAAAGTGCTAGCAATGGGTCTATGAAGAAGTACAAGACCACCGATGAGGCTTGGCAATTGATCAGTGATTTAGCTGAATCTACTAGGAACCACAGACAAAAGTAAGGCCGTTCAAAAGCCGTTGCAGACGTATCCTCTAGCAGAGAGACTGCGGCTCTAGCTCAGAGTATATGTGAGATGACCAACTTGCTGAAGCAGATGCAATTGAATCAACCTCCATTAATTATAAATTAATCTTAAAATCATCCCATCAATGATAGAGATTCCAACTAATCAATTCCCAGTCAAGGCTTTTATTCATATTATTTGAATTTTCTCAATTTAATTTTCCACCTACTTAACTCAACTTCTTGGAACATCTGATTAATAAAATAGCACACTTTTCTACAACTCGTTGGGAGACGACCTGGGACATAAACTCCCAGTAATTTTTAATTTAAACTCTCTGTGACATATTTCTAAATTGATAGGTAGATTTTCGGTGAGTTAAGAACTATACTTGCAATGTAACTATTTTGATAATTTTTAATTCACCAACTTCTGAGCCTCATCAAGCACAGTGGAGGCATAACTCTAAGGGACAACCATACCAGTTGGGGAGGCACGACTTGAGGCCGGTTGCAAGGGGATGGTTGGAGTCCATTCAGCGCTCCATCATTCCTATGAGTAATTGGTCCGAGGTTACCATTGACCGAGCAGTGATGATTCATTGCATCATGCTCAGTAATGAGGTGGATGTGCATTGCGTGATTCCTCAAGAGCTGCATAGCATTGTCGGAAAGGCGTCCACCTTTACCAAGCTGGGCTTTCCCCATCTCATTTCCCGCCTATGTGATGCTACTCGAGTATGCATTGATCATGATACCCCTATTGACATCGAGAGGCTGATCACTACGAAGGGTATGGAGTATGCTAGAGAGTATGTCAGAGCCCTGAGAGAGGAGCCGGCTCCCCCACCTCAACCTCAGCAGCCTGAGATGCCTCGGGGATATTATTTCCCTCCGTGGGATTATTGGGATCACTTGACATCATTTATTAGGCATCTGGCCTCGTCCGTTAACCATCTAAGGATGGACCATGAGGGCCACTCTGCTCTTCTTTGACAGCTAGTAGAGGAGCAGCAGAGCCAATAGTGGGAGATGAAGTAGCTGAGACATGATTATGGAGCTCACAGAGGATTCCCAAGAGGAAACAGCCACCATAACGACTGAGGTTGTAAAACCCGCTAAATTAATAAATAATTAGCCAAGAAATTAATTTTTATTTAAGAAAATTAGGAAATTTAATTTTATAGTTTAATGAGGTAGAATTAATTAAAACATTAATTTTGACACTAATTTTAAAGAATTTGGCCTAAGATTGGGCCGAACAGGTCAAACCGAGTGAACCGGACCCGTATTGAGCCCAAGGCCCAACCCAATCCAGCCTACACTTAAGCATTTCAGCATTCCTTTCTCCTCCATTCACCACACACATTCATAAACACAAGGGGGAAGAAGGAGAAGTTCCAAACCATTATTCCAAATTCAAGTTGCCATAACTTTTCTCTCCGAGCTCCAATCACCGCACCGTTTATGGCCACACGTCGAGCTCTACAAAGCCCAGCACTCCATTAGGTAAGGAAGTCACAGTTTCTTTTTCAATTTTCTCCTCCCTAATTTTGAAAATTCAAGGTGTGAGGTATTGAGATCCTTGATTGTTGATGTTATAAGATCTGATTAGCTTAAGCAATTTGTAGATTTTTGTTAGCTTGAGGCATGGTTAAGGTAATAATCCTCAAACCCTAGTGAATTATTTAATTAATTATGATTGAGAATTGATTTTATGTGTATGTATGTGATAATATGTGTTAGGTAGTTTATAAGTGGATTTGGAAAACAATTGAAAAGATTATAACCTTGAATGGGAGCATTGGGTGCTAAATTTTAATGGTGGAGACTTGGACCTTGCCTAATTAAGTTGCCTTTGGGTTATACGAGGAAATTGGCCAAGGTATGATTTTGGTTTCTCGTAGATAATATGTAATATCTCGTGAAAACTTAGGCTAGGTGACTGTAGGATAAGTTGAACGGTATGAGTTGATTGAGTAATGTGGTTAGTAAATGAGTATTTGTATATGTATGTATGACATTGGGATAGTATGGTGAATTTTTAATTGCTAGTATAATGAGTTGATGATGATTGTGAATTGTTGATATAAATGTTGAGTTTGGTGGAAAATTATACATGAGATTTGTGAATAACTAAAAGGGTTTGTATGTAAAATTACAATGTTGATGAGTATAAATAATGATGATTGATGATGTGTTAAGGAAGGATGGTGAATTGATCTGGTGTAGCTTGAATTGATGGAATTAACATGTGTATGTATGAATGTGGAAAATATGATGATGGGTTGATAAAGAAATGTTGGTATTTTTAGGTAATTAAATGATTGACAAATGATGGGTTGATGTTTGCTGAGTTAGGATATGGCATGAGATGCTTTTGAATAGGATTTGGTTCGTTTTGGTTTGGAAAACTTGAGTTTTGAAGTTTTGGTAAAAACAAATTTTTAATGAACTTCGGCGGTCCATAACTTGAGCCTCGGATTTTGGATTTGAATGAAATCTATTTCAAAATAAAGATAATTTCAAGATCTTGGTATAAAATTTGTGGAAATCAAAATTTTGTAGAGGATGTTATGTTATGGACGTTAGAAATTAGGTGCAAAAAACTGAATTTTTCCTAAGTGTAGAAAACCAAAATTTCTGGTGTGTGCGCGTACGCATAGACTAGGAAGTGTGATTTGGGGTGTGCGTATGCACACAAGGATGCGTACGCACAGGTTGGGAATGTCGTTTTGTTGTGTGCATGTACGCACACTACCCTGTTTTGCACAAAAACTCCATTTTTCCCTGTTTGGCCTTCTCGACAAGCCTATAAACTTCCGAAACTATTGTTTTGATGGAAATTCACTATTTTTGAACTATTGAACGTTTCTTAAATTTCCAAAACCTCTGAAAACTCTGATCAAATTTTATTACTAAGGTTTTGAGTCACGAAGTAAGGGTTAGCGGGTGGAAGAAAATATAATTGGCATTAGAGGAGTTGAAGAAGGCGATACTCGATTTGATGAGATGATGAAATTAATGAATGAGACAATTGATGAATGATAGTTAATGTGAAGAAGATTAATTGAACTTGAATGAGATATGAGACAAGAAATCTTAGAATATTGGTTATGAGGATGGGAGTTATTGGGTAAAGGCTTTGAGAATAGATGAGTAATTCCTATGTATGATGCAAATTTTGAGGATAGACGAGTAATTCCTATCCAAGATGTAATTTTGAGGATAAATGAGTAATTCCTATCCGAGGATAGACAAGTAATTCCTATCCTAGTCATGGTCTGTGGATAGACGAGTACTTCCTACCCGAGTTATAGTTTGAGGCACCTACCTGAGTAGACGAGTAATACCTATTCTGGGTTGGGTGAAACACCAGCGTGGGAAGACGAGTAATACTTGTTCCATGTTGTGGTGTTCTGTCCAAGGTTAGCTACCGGACACGTTGGGTTGGCTTTATAACTGACAGATGAGACTCATCAGCCATACGACAGGCATACATCATATGCATATGTTTAATTTGCTTGCTTGTGCATTAATTGGGAGTGTCTTTGTGATTTAGTATGCCTAATTGCTATACTTGCTACCTGCATGACGTGTACTCTAATTGTGTTTGCCATTGTCAGTTTGTCTATCTGTGTATTTCCACTGGAGTTGGAGGATTTGGAGGAAGGCGGATGATGGAAGGTTTTGGATAGAGTTTTAGTTAAGTGTAGGAAACTTAGAGAACCACCCTACTTATGGCTTTCATTTTTAAATCTTTAAGTTTTATAATCTAAGTGTCAGAGTTCTAGGATTGTCTTTGGCTTTTCTGGGACCTTATATATTATGTATGTTGGCACCGTTACCATGCTGAGAACCTCCGGTTCTCATTCCATACGGATATTTGTGTTTTTCAGATGCGGGTTGAGAGGCACCTCGCTAGGCGTCTAGAGTTCCTGTCGCAGTGAAGTTGGGCTATCATACTTTGGGTGTTTTGATATATATGTACTTATGTATAGACTTCTCCCATGTTATATTTTGCTGTTGTACCTCATAGAGGTTTTTGATGGGGAACTAGGTTTCTTTTGAGTACTTTGATATTTTTGGGATTATATGTAGGTATGTATTTATTCTCTGGTCAGTCTTAGCTTTACAGGTTGAGCCCGGGGCTTGAATATTTTATATTTATTGACCCTCTACTCTTATATGTATATATATGTATCTCTTCACTCTTCTTACGCTAGTAAACGTTACTTTTGAGCGTTGCGCTTTTAATTTTTGCGATTTTGATTTAACCATCTTTCAAGGCTCCTCGAATATTACATCATTTCTAGTATATTATGTAGGTATATTTTATTTTTATAGGTGGTAATACCTACCCACCTCTGCTTTATGGCTTAAGCGTAAGGTTCAATGTGGTAGGGTGTTGCAAAGGTGGTCTAGTTCCTTTTATATTATTTCCCTATTTCAGTTCTATATTATTTCTCTCCCGTTTTCTAGTGCTTTATAGTGTCTTTTGCATGATCCCATTTAGATTCAGTAGTTCTAGTTATATTTAGTATTTTTAATTGTCTTTAAATTCTGCTTTTGAAGATGTCTCATGTATGCTCACTAAGCTTGAAGAAGAAAAAGAAAAGAAAAGTGGTGTAATTGCATGCGAAATTTAGTCTATATATTCTAAATTTTCTTGTTTATCTTGATGTGGTGGTATTATCTATGGCACTGAATATATGAAAAGAATAGTGCATAATTGATGTTGCAGTTAAGAGTGTTGATTCTTGAGGTATAGGAATTTAGAGAAGTATTATGGATTCTCTAAATTAAACAAGAAACTAATTCTTGAAGCAAAATAGACAGCAAAAAGAAAAAGAAAATAAAAAGCAAGGTCCAAGGCTCTGAGCATCAATGGCTAGGAAGGTCAAATGTGATTAAAAGCTCAAAGAGTTGTTTTCCTAGCCATATGCTTGTGGTGTGAATGTGTCAAGAAATTCTTGAGACAGAGCACTAAGAGTCGAGACCAAGTGCAAGTAAAAGAGTATGCCAAATGCTCTGAGCACCACTGACTGGAAAAAATGGAAAGAAAAAAAATCAGAATTCAAAGAGTTCCCCAATTAAGTGCTTGTGGATTTTGGTGTCAAGTAACGCTTGAGACAAAACATTTAGAGTCACGGCTAGACTCAAGGTGCAAAGCACCAAAGAAAAGAACAAAAGAAAATGCTGCGTTCAAGGATTAATCAAAGGTTAAAAAGGAAGAGAATTCATAACATTATCCAAGTTCTAGTTCTGAAGGACATTGACATTTCTGAACTTCAAAGGATAGTGAGATACCGAAACTATTCAAGATCACAGTGTCGTTAACCCCACAAAGAGAAGAGACAGGAGCTTAATTGAAAACTCAATTCTTGGGCAGACCCACATCTTAGATTCAGGTTATTTTTGGTTACTTGAGGACAAGCAACAATTCAAGTTTGGTGTTATGATGCGTGAGCATCTTTTCTTTGTTTTCTTACTATTTTAGATATGAATTTATTGAGTTTTATTGAGATTTCAGTGTTTTATATAGTATTGGATGCTACCTTGAGTCACTTTATTGTTTTAATTATTTAAGGTAAAGTTTAGATTAGTTTGACAGAGTTCGTGTATGAGAAAAGAGAAGAATTATGAATTTGTTGAGCTGGCGTTAAACGCTGCATCTGGTGTTTAGTGCCCAGGCACTTTGTAAAGCGTGCAGCCACTATGAAGTCGACACTAAACGTGGACCAAGGGGTTTAGCGTCAAGTGCCTCGTAATGTGTGTGATCAAGCTGTGAAGGCAGTGCTAAATGCTGCTACCTGGAGTTTAACGCCAGGAGACCTGAAACATCAGCAATTGGTTCTGTTTGAGCGGCACTAAATGCTGACCTGGGCGTTTAGCGCCAGGCCTCCCGAAGTGATGGAGAAGCTCACTTTCCAAGCGGCGCTAAACGCCGAGCCTGGCGTTTAACGCCAGTAGTGCGTATTTGGAATGTACAGAAGGGCTTCTTTACTTTATATTTTAGTAATAATTTATTTTATTTTATTTTATTTCGGTTATTATTATTTCAAAACACAATCTTTTAGGTTTAGAATTTATTACTCTATTTTATTTTCAAATCAAAATTAGGTTAGATACAAAAGGGTAAAGATTTAGCACTTTGGGATCTCTTCTCTTTTCTATCTCATTCTACACTTTACACACTTTCGAACCCTAGTTTTTCTCTGAGCCATGAGCAACTAAACCTCCATTGTTAAGGTTAGGAGCTCTGTTTATTCTATGGATTAATACTACTACCACTCTATTTTAATTATTGTATTGATTTAAATTCAAGGATTACTTTCATTCTTCATCTTACTAATTTGAGTGTATTGAAAAATAGCTCTTGTTCTACATGAATTCTTATTGATTCTTCGAAAAATTAATTCACTTGAATAATAGCTTGAAAGTAATTCCTCCTAATTCACTAATTACCCAGACTTAATGGGATACGTGACATATAATCTTCTTATATTTGGGTAATTAGGGTTTTTGTGGCTAATAAACTAGAGTTGGACTTAACCTTTTAATCTACATTAAGTGACCAAGAAATTGGCAGTTGATTAGGTTAGAGGAGACTAAATTGCTAAGGAATTAGGATTTAGTCAATTAGGGTTACCATGAATTGGATCTTGCATGATTAAAAAAGTTGGTAAGAAATATTAATTCGAAAAAATAAATTCCTCTGAAATCTTAACTGTTCTCTCACATAATTTTCACATCAAATTTACTGCTTGCTTTCTAAATTCTTGAATTATTGTTTAATACTTTTGAACCCAAAACACTTTTTTTTCCACTAGTCTGACTAATTGAATCATTCAATTGTTGTTGCTTGGTCCATCAATCCTCGTGGGATCGACCCTCACTCACCTGAGGTATTACTTGGTATGACCTGGTGCACTTGTCGATTCAGTTGTGGCATTCAAAATCCGCACCACCCATCCATTTGTAAGTTATAATTTTTAAAACTTCTTAAATAATTCTGTCATTTAGTATCATTTATACTGAAATATTCTATCATTTTTTTTAAACTTCAGCTGTTTGCACCAATTTGATATTGAGGCCACTGGTGGTTGTGGATTGCTGATGTTCAGAAGGTCTTTCTTGTGCTTGACCCCATCAAAAAAATACATGTGCCTGTAGAAAGAATAGCTTTGAATAAATTTGGTATAAGTTATTTATATAATACATATTTTTGTTATAAGTTATCTCTTATTTCTAGTTTTTCTGCTCTAATTAAACCATATCAACCACTTTTTGTGCCTGGTTGAGCATTGTTTCTATCCCTAATCTTTTTAGAGCTTGATAGTATCCTAAATGAGGGTCAATGTTGGGGCAAAACCTTTGGTGGACAACGAAGAGGGTGTTGAAACACCATATATTTCGATCAGCAGTCAACAAACATCATATCAATCTTCCTATTATTCTTTGCTATAGTAGTGTTATTTAACATGTTTTACTGTGTTTTTCTGTGTCTGTCTTATTAATCATATTTTACTTTCTTATTTCTTTATTCGTTGGGATTGCAGAATATATGTCATGAAATGGCCAGAAACAGTCAATCCCAAAAAGATCAAAAAAAAAGAAAAATACAAATGTAAAAAGTGGAAACAGGTAAGTATCATTAAACATAGTTGATCCTCTACTTCTAAATTAACACATATTAATAAATTTTGGTTCACTTTTTAGTTTAATTGAGGTTCATTTTTTTTCGTTTTGCTTGACTTTGCTGAACTTTTTAGTTAGTTATAGCTCTAATATTTGTCAGCTGTATACATTCAATGTGTTTTTGTCATAGTTCTAAAAAACAAACCGGACCGACCAGTTCAATCGGTTTAACCAGGAACCTGTCGCCAAGCCGGTCCAATTAGGCCTAGAAATTGCCTGGCAAAAAATCAAAAATCAGTCAAACCGGCGGTTAACCGATAGAATCGGCCAATTTTTTGAAGGGTTTCTAGTTTGAAAATAAACCCTCCAAAACTGTACCGTTTTGTCTTAAGGAAAAAAAAAGAAGAAAATCCTAAATCCCTTTCATCACCCGTAACCCAGTCACAGTCACACACACTCCTCTCCTCTCCTATCCTCTCTGAAACTGAACCAAAATTTTGAAATTGAGAGAAGCCACCGTAGCCCACAATCGCATAGCCACCGCATCAACGGTTTTAACCGCTGCAGCCTCACAGCCCCACAGCACCGCGTCGTTGTCATCGTCGAGCTCGCTCTCTCTGTGTTTGCCAGTGTCACCTCCCCTATCGTCGCCGTCGCTCGTCTTCCTTCTCGCCACCAGTAAGCACTGTCAGTTGGATTTTGGTAATACTTGGATGTCGATAATAATAAGTTTGCACTTCTCAGCCATCTCCTCGTCGTCCGTTTGCTGGTTTAGGGTTTAGTAATTGATTTTAATAATACTTGTTATTTGTTAGTAATTGATTTGCTAGATTCTGATTTTGTTAATAATTAGATTTTGCTAAATTTTTTTGTTGAGGTTATTGATTTATGTTTGTTCATGATTTTGTTAATAATTGGATTCTGCTAAATTTGTATGCATTTTGCTATACTTAATTGCTATACTAATTTATTTACTATGATTAATCACTTTCACTTTAACGGAGATTGAAGTTAAGAAAATTTAAGTTAGTTATACATCACACGATGACTTTCTTTAGGAATTTTCTAAATGATAATGTCTTCTATAGCGTCATTAAAGATAAAGACGAAGAACAGAATGTTGATAGAGTACTTATTTCTGTAGGTAATGACTGTGTGGATGCAACGTCCAGTGAGGAGGAATTTGATATGAATATGGTGGCACAATACCAGAGTGATGGTGAGCCAGATTGGACAAATTAAAGTTTGTTATAGTAGAACATTATGGTCACTATGTGCATTTTGGTTGTTTTTAGTTATGAACTTTTATGTTTGAAGTTGTTTGTGAACTTCTAATATTAAATTATAGATAATTTATTGTGTGAAATTGTGAAATATTGAATTTTATTAAGTTAGAAATTATTAAATTTATATATTTGAAATTATATATAGGTTTTTTAATAATTTTATTTAATATTTAATTAAATCGGTTGAACCCTGGTAGAACTCCGGTCGAACTAGTGAACCAGTAAACCAGTGACCTCATCCATTTATTTTACCGGTCCTATTCTTGCAACCTTGGTTTTTGTTGATGATTGGGTCTTTTGACTGCTTGTTCAATGATGGTGGCGGAAATTGGCGAGTTAAGAATGATTATAAAATATGCGTTGCAAGTATAGTTCTCAACCAACCAGAAATCCGCTTATCAATTTAGAAGGGTGTCACAGAAATTAAAATTAAAATACTGGGAGTATGAATCCCAGGTCGTCTCCCAACGAGTTGCAGAAAAGTGTGCTATTTTATTAATCAGATGTTTTCAAAAAGGTTTAAGTTGAATGGCAGAAAATTAAATTAGAGAATTTATATAAATTTAAATAAAAGCCTTGACTGGGAGTTGATTAGCTGGAAGCCCTATTCTTGTTGGAGTACTCTCAAGATTAATTGACAATTGAAGGTTATTATGTTTAGTTTCCCCTTACTAAGTAAGGAAAAGTTAAACAAGTTGGAATGCTGTTTCTATCCACAAGTTCCAATCCGCTCTTGGGAGGATTGGTGTTAGTGACTAGAGAGCAATCCAACAATAAACCCAATTGCAATCTTTCTCTTGAGCATCCCAACTCAAGGGTTCCTTTCAATCAACTCCCCATCAAGTTAGAGAACTACTCGCTTATTGTAAATGTAAAATTCATAACATAAGAAAGGGAATTAAAGAAAGACATGATAAATAATGATCAAAAGATTAATCAAAAATAAAAGTAATTCTTGTATTAATAAATGCTAAAATATTCCAATAGTAAAATTAAGTAAACTAAGGAACATGGAAGAGTAAGAGACAAGTAAAGAGAACGAACTAGAATGTCGAAGTCTTGATGAGGCAATAACTCTTCTCAATATCCCAATGCAAAAACAATGAAAATAACAAATCCTAAAAACTATGAATGTGTAGAGAGAAAACCTAGAGGAGAGGAAAACTAGATCTAAAAACTAAAAACTATGCGGAATGAATGTTGTTCTTGGTTTCTGCATGTTCTCTGGCTCTAGTCTGCTTTTTTGGGCCGAAAACTGGGTCAAAATAAGGCCCGAAATCGCCTCCAGCGATTCTGCAGATTATGCAGATCGGGCATGTCACGCGGACGCGTCATTCAGGCAGACGCGTCATTCGGCGTTTCTCTTTGCCACGCGGGCGCGTCATCCACGCCTCCGCGTCACTTGTGCAGTTTCCAATTCGCACGGCCGCGTCATCCATGCGGCCGCGTCATTGCAATTTCCTCTCTTCCGCGCGGTCGCGTCATCCATACGGCCGCGTCGCTTCTCGCTGGTCATCTCCTCAATTTCTTGTGTTCCTTCCATTTTTTGCAAGCTTCCTTTCCAATCTCTAACTCATTCATGCCCTATAAAGCCTAAAACACTTAACACACAGATCACGGCATCGAATGGAATAAAGGAGAAATAAAATACATAATTAAAAGTCTCTAGGAAGCAAGTTTTCAATCATGTAATAAATTTAGGAAGGAAATATAAATGCATGCTTATTTAATGAATAAGTGGGTAAAGATCATGATAAAACCACACAATTAAATGCAATATAAACCATAAAATAGTGGTTTATCAACCTCCCCACACTTAAACATTAGTATGTCCTCATGCTTAGTTGAAGGAGATAAAATGAATGAGTGGGAACATGCAAAACCCATGCAATGCAATGCAGCCTATATATGCGAATGCAACTATATGATTCTTGTCCACTTGATCTAAAGTAAATAATCTCTTCAAAACAATTACAAATCAAATTCCACTAATCCAATTCTTATAAAGCAAGAGCAGATAAAAATGCAAGAAGATAGCTCATGAAAGCAGGGAATATAGAAATTCAAGCATGGAACCCTCACTGATGATGTATGTACACTCTAGTCTCTCTAGTGTATAGAGGCATCACTCTATCCTTCTCTAATCATGCTCTCTAATTTTTGTTCTTCTCCTAACCAATCAACAACATTTAATATACCAATGCAAACATCATGAGGTCTTTTCAAGGTTGTAATGGGGCCAAGGTGAGGGTAAGGATATATATATATATATGGCTAAGTAAGCTTATAAATTGAATCTTTAATTAACCCAAGCTTTAACATAACCTATATATATTCTATATAACTTTAGAATTCATACCTAGCTACCCAGAAATCTCTTTCACATCCATACTCATGTATCAACCTTTTATTTTGATTTTATCATACATGCATTGATCTTTGAATGCTTGACTTAGCATTGGGATAATTTTGTCCCCTTATTTATTTGTTGAATATTTTTGGATTTTTTTTTATGAACATAGAAACATAAAAATAACATAGCTTATCAATGCACATAGAGTTTTAATTCTTATAGTTTCACATGAGCAGGTATCCAAATTCTCATTATATTATCATGACTCATTCCCTTATTATCCTTTGTTCCCACAATTTTCCATACTTGGATAACACACACAATTCTATCTTAAGCTAACCAAAGATTCAATTTGGGGTATATACTTGTTTTTCCGCTTAAGGCTAGTAATGTGGTAAAATATAGAACAAATGGGATTCAAAGGCTCAAAGTGGCTGGTGCACGAAATTGTGATCTCTGGTAATGGCTCCAAAAACTTGGTGCTCTAATCTCAATTCATAAATTGTCACAACTTTGATACAACTAACCAGCAAGTGCACTGGATCGTCCAAGTAATACCTTACGTGAGTAAGGGTCGAATCCCACGGAGATCGTTGGTATGAAGCAAGCTATGGTCACCTTGTAAATCTCAGTTAGGCAGATATAAAACAGTGATATAGTTTTCGAATAATGAATAATAAAATAGGGATAGAGATACTTATGTAAATCATTGGTAGGAATTTCAGATAAGCGAAGGGAGGTGCTTTTCGTTCCTCTGAACCTCTGCCTTCCTGCTATCTTCATCCAATCAGTCTTACTCCTTTCCATGGCTGGCTTTATGCAAGGGCATCACCGTTGTCAGTGGCTACATCCCCTCCTCTCAGTGAATAATATGCTCACGCACCCTGTCACAGCACGGCTATTCATCTGTCGGTTCCCGATCATGCTGGAATAGGATTCACCCTCCTTTTGCGTCTGTCACTAACGCCCAGCATTCGCGAGTTTGAAGCCCGTCACAGTCATTCAATCATTGAATCCTACTCGGAATACCACAGACAAGGTTTAGACTTTTCGGATTCTCTTGAATGCCGCCATCATTCTAGCTTACACCACGAAGATTCCGGTTAAGAGATCTAAGAGATATTCATTCTAGCTTATTTCATGTAGAACGGAAGTGTTTGTCAGGCACGTGTTCATAGGGGAGATGGTGATAAGCGTCACACATAATCATCACCTTCATCACGTTCTTGGGTGTGAATGGATATCTTAGAAGCGAAATAAGATGAATTGAATAGAAAACAGTACTACTTGCATTAATCTTTGAGGAACAGCAGAGCTCCACACCTTAATCTATGGAGTGTAGAAACTCTACCGTTAAAAATACATAAGTGAAGGTCCAGGCATGGCCGAGATGGCCAGCCCCCTAAAACGTGATCAAAGGATCATAAGGTAATCCAAAGATGCCTAATACAATAGTAAGAGGTCCTATTTATAATAAACTAGCTACTAGGGTTTACATAAGTAAGTATTTGATGTATAAATCCACTTCCGGGGCCCACTTGGTGTGTGTTTGGGCTGAGCTTAAGTGTTGCACGTGCAGAGGCCATTTGTGGAGTTGAACGCCAGTTTTTGTGCCAGTTTGGGCGTTCAACTCTGGTTTTGGATCCTTTTCTGGCGCTGGACGCCAGATTTGGGTAGAAAGCTGGCGTTGAACGCCAGTTTACGTCATCAATTCTTGGCCAAAGTATGGACTATTATATATTGCTGGAAAGCCCAGGATGTCTACTTTCCAACGCAATTGGAAGCGCGCCATTTTGAGTTCTGTAGCTCCAGGAATTCCACTTTGAGTGCAGGGAGGTCAGAATCCAACAGCATCAGCAGCCCTTTTTCAACCTCTGAATCTGATTTCTGCTCAAGTCCCTCAATTTCAGCCAGAAAATACCTGAAATCACAGAAAAACACACAAACTCATAGTAAAGTCCAGAAATGTGAATTTAACACAAAATCTATTAAAAACATCCCTAAAAGTAACTAGATCCTACTAAAAACAATGTCAAAAAGCGTATAAATTATCCGCTCATCACAACACCAAACTTAAATTGTTGCTTGTCCCCAAGCAACTGAAAATCAAAATAGGATAAAAAGAATAGAATATACTATAAATTCCAAACTATCAATGAAACAGAGCTTCAATCATATGAGCGGGACTTATAGCTTTTTGCCTCTTGAATAGTTTTGGCATCTCACTTTATCCATTGAGGTTCAGAATGATTGGCATCAATAGGAACTTTAGATTTCGAATAGTGTTATTGACTCTCTTAGTTCAGTATGATGATTCTTGAACACAGCTTCTTTATGAGTCTTGGCCGTGGCCCTAAGCATTTTGTTTTCCAGTATTACCACCGGATACATAAATGCCACAGACGCATAATTGGGTGAACCTTTTCAGATTGTGACTCAGCTTTGCTAAAGTCCCCAATTAGAGGTGTCCAGGGTTCTTAAGCACACTCTTTTTTTTTTCTTTGGACCTTGACTTTAACCGCTCAGTCTCAAGTTTTCACTTGACACCTACACGCCATAAGCACATGGTTAGGGACAGCTTGGTTTAGCCGCTTAGACCAGGATTTTATTCCTTTAGGCCCTCCTATCCACTGATGCTCAAAGCCTTGGGATCCTTTTTAATTGCCCTTGCCTTTTGGTTTTAAGGGTTATTGGCTTTTTGCTCTTGCCTCTTGGTTTTAAGAGCTTTGGATTTTTCTGCTTGCTTTTTCTTTTTCTTTCTATTTTTTTCGCCTATTTTTTTTTTCTGCAAGCTTTGTTCTTTACTGCTTTTTCTTGCTTCAAGAATCATTTTTATGATTTTTCAGATTATCAAATAACATGTCTCCTAGTCATCATTCTTTCAAGAGCCAACATATTTAACATTCTTAAACAACAACTTCAAAAGACATATGCACTGTTCAAGCATACATTCAGAAAACAAGAAGCATTGTCACCACATCAATATAATTAAACTAAGTTCAAGGATAAATTCGAAACTCATGTACTTCTTGTTCTTTTGAATTAAAACATTTTTCATTTAAGAGAGGTGATGGATTCATAGGACATTTATAACTTTAAGACAAAGTTACTAACTACTAATGATCATGTAATGAAGACACAAACATAGATAAGCACATAACATAGAAAACGAAAAGCAGAAGAATTAAGAACAAGGAATGAATCCACCTTAGTGATGGTGGCATTTCCTTCTTGAGGAATCAATGATGTCCTTGAGCTCTTCTATGTCTCTTCCTTGCCTTTGTTGCTCCTCCTTCAGTGCTTTTAGATCTTCTCTGATTTCATGAAGGATGATGGAGTGCTCTTGATGTTCCACCCTTAGTTGCTTCCAATAATTGTGTGGAAGAAAATGTATCCCTTGAGGTATCTCAGGGATCTCTTGATTTGCAGTCAAATGTTCTACCACTGAGCTATAGACCCTTGATGGAAGCTTTTGTCTTCCCTTTCCTCTTTCTAGAGGTTTCTCTGGCCTTAGGTGCCATCAATGGTTATGGAAAAAACAAAAAAGCTATGCTTTTACCACACCAAACTTAGAATGTTGCTCGCCCTCGAGCAAAAGAAGAAAGAATAGAAGAATAAGAAGATATGGAGGAGATGGATGGGAGTGTGTATTCGGCCATATGGGTGGGATTGGGTGAGAGAGAGAGATGTTGAATTTTTGAAGGTAGTGGGTGTATGGATGTGAGTGGTAAATGGAAAAAAAAAGAAGGGGTGATCATGAATGGAAAGAGAGATGATGAGGTAGGTGGGGATCCTGTGGGGTCCACAGATCCTGAGATGATCCTGTGGGGTCCACAAATCCTGAGGTGTCAAGGCATTTACATCCCTGCACCAATTTAGGCATGTAAAATGCCCTTGCACACAACTCTGGGCGTTCAACACCCCTTTGCTACCATTTCTGGCGTTGAACGCCAGAACCATGCTTGTTCTGGGCGTTCAGCGCCAGGATGCTCCCATTCTGGGCGTTCAGCGCCAGAACTATGCTCTGTTCTGGCGTTTGAACGCCAGACAGATGCTCCTCCAGGGTGTGATTTTTCTTCTGCTGTGTTTTGATTCCGTTTTCAATTTTTATATTTATTTTGTGACTCCTCATGATCATGAACCTATAAAGACACATAACTAAGAAAAATATAGTTAGATAAATAAACATTGGGTTGCCTCCCAACAAGCGCTTCTTTAATGTCAATAGCTTGACAGTGGGCTCTCATGGAGCCTCACAGATGTGCAGAGCTTTGTTGAGACTCTCCAACACCAAACTTAGAGTTTGGATATGGGAGTTCAACACCAAACTTAGACTTTGGTTGTGGCCTCCCAACACCAAACTTAGAGTTTGACTGTGGGGGCTCTGGTTGACTCTGCTTGGAGAGAAGCTTTTTCTGCTTCCTCTCCATGGTTGCAGAGGGAGATCCTTGAGTTTTAAACACAAGGGAGTTCTCATTCCATTGAAGGAATATTTCACCTCTGTCAACATCAATCACAGCTCTTGCTGTGGCCAGGAAAGGTCTTCCTAGGATGATGGATTCATCCTCTTCCTTTCCAGTATCCAGGACTATGAAATCAGCAGGGATGTAAAGACCTTTAACCTTTACTAACACGTCCTCTACTTGTCCATAAGCCTGTTTTCTTGAGCTGTCTGCCATCTCTAATGAGATTTTAGCAGCTTGCACCCCATAGATTCCCAGTTTCTCTATTACAGAGAGGGGCATGAGGTTTATTCCTGAACCAAGGTCACACAGAGCCTTAAAGATCATGGTGCCTATGGTACAGGGTATTATGAACTTTCCAGGATCCTGTCTCTTCTGAGGCAATGTCAGTTGATCCAGATCACTTATTTCATTGATGAACAAGGGAGGTTCAACTTCCCAAGTATCAATGCCAAATAATTTGGCATTTAGCTTCATGATTGCACCAAGAAACTTGGCAGTTTGCTCTTCAGTAACATCCTCATTCTCTTCAGAAGAGGAATACTCATCAGAGCTCTTGAAGGGCATAAGGAGGTTCAATGGTATCTCTATGGTCTCTAGATGGGCCCCAGAGTCCTTTGGTTCCTCAGAGGGAAGCTCCTTATTGACCACTGGACGTCTCAGGAGGTCTTACTCCTTGGGATTCACGTCCTCTTCTCTCCTCACAGGTTCGGCCATGGCGCTTATGTCAATGGCCTTGCACTCTCCTTTTGGATTCTCTTCTGTATTGCTTGGGAGAGTACTAGGAGGGATTTCAGTGATCCTTTTACTCAGCTGGCTCACTTGTGCTTCCAGATTTCTAATGGAAGACCTTGTTTCATTCATGAAACTTACAGTGGCCTTAGATAGATCAGAGACTAGATTTGCTAAATTAGAAGCATTTTGTTCAGAGTTCTCTGTCTGTTGCTGAGTTGATGATGGAAAAGGCTTGCTATTGTTAAACCTGTTTCTTCCACCATTGTTAAAGCCTTGTTGAGGCTTTTGATCCTTCCATGAGAAATTTGGATGATTTCTCCATGATGAGTTATAGGTGTTTCCATAAGGTTCACCTAAGTAGTTCACCTCTGCTATTGCAGGGTTCTCAGGATCATAAGCTTCTTCTTCAGGAGAAGCCTCTTGAGTACTGTTGGATGCAGCTTGCATTCCATTCAGACTCTGAGAAATCATATTGACTTGCTGAGTCAATATTTTATTCTGAGCCAATATGGCATTCAGAGTATCAACTTCAAGAACTCCCTTCTTCATAGGCGTCCCATTACTCACAGGATTCCTTTCAGAAGTGTACATGAACTGGTTATTAGCAACCATGTCAATGAGTTCTTGAGCTTCTGCAGGCGTTTTCTTTAGGTGAATGGATTCACCTGCAGAAGTGTCCAGTGACATCTTTGATAGCTCAGATAAACCATCATAGAATATATCCAGGATGGTCCATTCTGAAAGCATGTCAGAAGGACACTTTTTGATCAACTGTTTGTATCTTTCCCAAGCTTCATAGAGGGATTCACCTTCTTTCTGTCTGAAGGTTTGAACATCAGCTCTAAGCTTGCTCAGCTTTTGAGGAGGAAAGTACTTGGCTAAGAAAGCCGTGACCAGCTTATCCCAAGAGTTCAGGCTGTCTTTGGGTTGAGAATCCAACCATAATCTAGCTCTGTCTCTTACAGCAAAAGGGAAAAGCATGAGCCTGTAGACTTCAGGATCTACTCCATTAGTCTTAACAGTATCACATATCTGCAAGAATTCAGTTAAGAACTGAAAGGGATCTTCAGATGGAAGTCCATGAAACTTGCAGTTCTGCTGCATCAGAGAAACTAATTGAGGTTTCAGCTCAAAGTTGTTTGCTCCAATGGCAGGAATGGAGATGCTTCTTCCATGTAAATTGGAATTAGGTGCAGTGAAGTCACCAAGCATCTTCCTTATATTATTATTATTTTCGGCTGCCATCTCCTTTTCCTGTTCGAAAATTTCTGAAAGGTTATCTCTGGATTGTTGTATTTTAGCTTCTCTTAATTTTTTCTTCAGAGTCCTTTCAGGTTCTGGATCTGCTTTAACAAGAATGTTCTTGTCCTTGCTCCTGCTCATATGACAAAGAAGATGGCACAGAAAAAATAGTAATAATAATATGGATCCTTTATACCACAGTATAGGGATCCTTGTGTTAGTAGAAGAAAAGAAGGGAAGAAAATCTGAACTCAGAGAGAGAGGGGGTTCGGATTTTTGGAGAGTTGAAGGAAAGATGTTAGTATATCAATAAACAAATAGAAGAAGATGAGAGGGGGAAGTGAATTTTCGAAAACAATTTTTGAAAAAGAGTTAGTGATTTTTGAAAATAGTTTTTGAAAAAGGTTAGTATTTTTTTCGAAAATTTTTTTTTAAATAAAAAATAAAAATAATTAGTTAATAAAAAAGAAATTTTTGAAAAAGAGGGAAGATATTTTCGAAAATTAGAGAGAGAGAGTTAGTTAGGTAGTTTTGAAAAATTTAAGAAACAAACAAAAAGTTAGTTAGTTAGTTGAAACAAATTTGAAAAGATAAGAAGTTGGAAAGTTAGAGAAGATATTTTGAAATCAAATTTTGAAAAAGATAAGATAAGAAGATATTTTTTTGAAAAGATATGATAGAAATTAGTTTTTGAAAAAGATTTGATTTTTAAAATCACAATTAATGACTTGATTCATAAGAAATCACAAGATATGATTCTAGAACTTAAAGTTTGAATTTTTCTTAACAAGCAAGTAACAAACTTCAAATTTTTGAATCAAAACTTTAATTGATTATGTTATTTTCGAAAATTATGATATAAAATAAGAAAAAGGTTTTTGAAAATTATTTTTCTGGAATTTTCGAAAATAATCATGAATTTTGAAAAAGATTTTGAATTTTGAAAAAGATTTTGAAAAAGATAAGATTTTCAAATTGAAAATTTGATTTGACTCATAAGAAACAACTTGATTTTAAAAATTTTTGAAAAAGTCAATCCAAATTTTCGAATTTGATGAGAGAGAAAAAAAAAGGAAAGATATTTTTTGATTTTTTAAAATTTTTATGAAAAACATGAAAATTATGCAATGCATGAAATTTTTAGATCAAAACATGTGATGCATGCAAGAATGCTATGAATGTCAAGATGAACATCAAGAACATAATTTTGAAAAATTTTAATGCAAAGAAAACATGCAAGACACCAAACTTAGAATTCTTTAATGCTTAGACACTAAGAATTCAAGAATGCATATGAAAAACAATAAAAGACACAAAACAAAAAATCATCAAGATCAAACAAGAAGACTTACCAAGAACAACTTGAAGATCATGAAGAACACTATTAATGCATGATATTTTCGAAAAAATGCAAGATGCATATGCAATTGACACCAAACTTATAACATGACTCAAGACTCAAACAAGAAACACAAAAATATTTTTGATTTTTATGATTTTCTAATTTTTTTGTATTTTTATTTATTATTTTTTTTTCGAAAATTATTGTGAAAAATAAAAATAAGGATTTCAAAATTTTTTATATGAAGCTCCAATCAAAGGGTCAGGCATGGCTTAATAGCCAGCCAAGCTTTAGCATATAATTACATGGACTGGAGTGATTAGTTGAATGCCAATCCCAAAGTAGTTTGGGTATGGCTTTACAGCCAGATAGGCTTCAACATGCTTCATGAAACACTAGAATTCATTCTTCAAAATTCTGAAGAAAAATAATATTTTTGAAAACATTTTTTTTTTCGAAAACAAGTGAGAAAATTTTGAAATATTTTTGAAAAATTTTTGAAAAGAAAACAAAAAGAAAATTACCTAATCTGAGCAACAAGATGAACCGTCAGTTGTCCAAACTCGAACAATCCCCGGCAACGGCGCCAAAAACTTGGTGTTGTTGCCGGATCCAAACTTGGCACTGATGTTACCGGACCAAAAGCTTGCCGAAAACTCAAACAATCCCCGGCAACGGCGCCAAAAACTTGGTGCACGAAATTGTGATCTCTGGTAATGGCTCCAAAAACTTGGTGCTCTAATCTCAATTCATAAATTGTCACAACTTTGATACAACTAACCAGCAAGTGCACTGGGTCGTCCAAGTAATACCTTACGTGAGTAAGGGTCGAATCCCACGGATATTGTTGGTATGAAGCAAGCTATGGTCACCTTGTAAATCTCAGTTAGGCAGATATAAAACAGTGATATAGTTTTCGAATAATGAATAATAAAATAGGGATAGAGATACTTATGTAAATCATTGGTAGGAATTTCAGATAAGCGAATGGAGGTGCTTTTCGTTCCTCTGAACCTCTGCCTTCCTGCTATCTTCATCCAATCAGTCTTACTCCTTTCCATGGCTGGCTTTATGCAAGGGCATCACCGTTGTCAGTGTCTACATCCCCTCCTCTCAGTGAATAATATGCTCACGCACCCTGTCACGGCACGGCTATTCATCTGTCGGTTCCCGATCATGCTGGAATAGGATTCACCCTCCTTTTGCGTCTGTCACTAACGCCCAGCATTCGCGAGTTTGAAGCCCGTCACAGTCATTCAATCATTGAATCCTACTCGGAATACCACAGACAAGGTTTAGACTTTCCGGATTCTCTTGAATGCCGCCATCATTCTAGCTTACACCACGAAGATTCCGGTTAAGAGATCTAAGAGATATTCATTCTAGCTAATTTCATGTAGAACGGAAGTGTTTGTCAGGCACGTGTTCATAGGGGAGATGGTGATGAGCGTCACACATAATCATCACCTTCATCACGTTCTTGGGTGCGAATGGATATCTTAGAAGCGAAATAAGATGAATTGAATAGAAAACAGTAGTACTTGCATTAATCTTTGAGGAACAGCAGAGCTCCACACCTTAATCTATGGAGTGTAGAAACTCTACCGTTAAAAATACATAAGTGAAGGTCCAGGCATGGCCGAGATGGCCAGCCCCCTAAAACGTGATCAAAGGATCATAAGGTAATCCAAAGATGCCTAATACAATAGTAAGAGGTCCTATTTATAGTAAACTAGCTACTAGGGTTTACATAAGTAAGTATTTGATGTATAAATCCACTTCCGGGGCCCACTTGGTGTGTGTTTGGGCTGAGCTTAAGTGTTGCATGTGCAGAGGCCATTTGTGGAGTTGAACGCCAGTTTTTGTGCCAGTTTGGGCGTTCAACTCTGGTTTTGGATCCTTTTCTGGCGCTGGACGCCAGATTTGGGTAGAAAGCTGGCGTTAAACGCCAGTTTACGTCGTCAATTCTTGGCCAAAGTATGGACTATTATATATTGCTGGAAAGCCCTGGATGTCTACTTTCTAACGCAATTAGAAGCGCGCCATTTCGAGTTCTGTAGCTCCAGAAATTCCACTTTGAGTGCAGGGAGGTCAGAATCCAACAGCATCAGCAGTCCTTTTTCAACCTCTGAATCTGATTTCTGCTCAAGTCCCTCAATTTCAGCCAGAAAATACCTGAAATCACAGAAAAACACACAAACTCATAGTAAAGTCCAGAAATGTGAATTTAACACAAAATCTATTAAAAACATCCCTAAAAGTAACTAGATCCTACTAAAAACATACTAAAAACAATGTCAAAAAGCGTATAAATTATCCGCTCATCAGTGGCTAACAAAGGTAATTGAAAGGGTTGGCTTTATTTGGATAAGTGAGCTAAACAAATAATGGCCTCAATCATATGCAAACATATAAATATAATAAACATTGGACATATAGGATGAAACAAAATATAGATTACAATTATAGAGAAGTAAACACACAAGAATAAAATAATTATGGTTAAATAATATAACCATTCATAAAGGCTCAAATCTCACAGGTTGTGTGTTCTTTAGCTCAAAAATCATGTTCCAAATACAACTTCAAGCAAATTTAACATATAAGTTTTAATTAAAATTAGTGAAATTTTGTTCCAAAGATAGGGTCTTAGAAGAAACTTATTGTCTTTTCAATCAAGCAGAACATGCATGCAACTAATCTATTACTATGCAATTTATCCTATTCTACAAAAGAAAAACTAACTAAATATCCTAATTTATTGGTGCTAGGGAAGAAAAATTACCTCCGGAAGTCAGGTACTGACCTACCTCCCTACACTTAAGGCTTTGCACCGTCCTCGGTGCCATCTGTCAGGAGCAAAGGTGGGCTGGTAGTAGTATCTCCACAGTCGGGACCATCATGGCTCCCTGTGCTGGTAAAGAAAGTGGAGTCCGGGGTGTCTGAGTCCTTGAATTTTCCCATAATCAGCTCCTTGAGGTATGTGAATCGGCACTTGTTACGGCGCTCTCTCAGCTTAGCTTTCCGTTCCTGCCGATCCAACTTTTTAAGTATCTGATGGAGCAGTTGGGCTGTTGTAGGTGCTTGTGGTGTTAAAGAAGGAATATCTTCAACTGGTTCAGTAGGCTGGATAATAGTGGCTGCTGGAGGTCTAAGGTACTTCCCGTTAGGGACATACTGATCATCCCGTGGAAGCATGGCTTTGGTGTCCCCAGCTTTGTAAGAGACTCCGGCTGCTGAGACAAGATCTGAGACCAGGGCGGGAAAAGGTAAGTTGCCTGCAATTTGTACGTGTCCCATGGCATTCCGGATATGTCTTGGTAGATTCAGAGGTTGGTCTGTAAGGATGCACCATAGTAGAACGGCCATGTCCGCAGTGAAGGAGGATTCGTGAGTGCTCAGAAAGACGTAATGGGACATGATCTGTGCCCATACGCGAGCCTCCAAGGTAAGTGCTGAAGCCAAAATTCCCTTAGGGCGGGTACGATGGTATCCGTAGATCCATCTGTTGCCAGGTAGTGTGATAACTCTGAGAACGGCATCCCAGTCAAATTGGTACATCTGGCGCTTGAGTGCGGCTTCTTGAAAGGCATCCAATCCTTCTGGAACAGGGGGAAGACCTAGAGCTTTTTGAATGGCTTATTCAGTAATTGGGACTTGCTTCTAACGGACATAGATAGACTGCAGGGTTGGCAGGTGGAAGTTGGAGTAGAATTCGACTACCCAAGAAAGATTGACCTGCCTTGGCTATCTCTGTAGGAAACCCCATTGTCTTCGGGCAATTTGCGGCTCAACAAAGGTAGCAATATTGGGCGGGAGGAGAAGAAGGTATTCGTTATTGTAACTCCTTTCAGCCAGGATGGGAACATCTTCTCACAGTTGCGATTGGGGAATCGCGTAGTGTCCTTTGCTGGGAAGGCTTTTTCTTTATCATCAACCTTTATGATCCTCTTAATATTCTTTGTTGAGGGATTTACCGCAGTTGAAGAGGGTTCTGCCACTAATGCTCTCTTTGTTCCTCTTCTTGCTGGTTGTTTGGGGGTAGCTTTCTCCTTTCCTTTCTTGGTGGCCATCCTGAAAAAGGGAAGAGAAAGTAAATTAAATTTAAAGGGGTGAAGCAAGGAAGAGGGTGATGTAAGTGATAATCAATGCACAATAAAGAAGAATGACGTTAACACATGGTTCGGATTACATGTGAAAAGTTCATCAATGGAAATATAGCAAGTGCATGTAGGACAATGAAATGCAAGAGGTTTATTGGCATGCAGGCAAAGGCATGAGTAGCATAGATCAAGCATTCAATGTCCAATTTAAATATGTTATCACTCGTAACTAACCATCACATTTGTATTGACAATTAAATTCAATGAATAAAATATTAAAGGAAATTTGTGAAAAGCAAGCATTGAATATTAGAGTAGAAAAATGTAAAGAAGTTCATAATGCCATATGGGCCTTTTCACAAACACATAGCATGCATGTAGAAGAAGCTCTTGAAAATAAGAATTTGAACATGCAAGTAATCCCTTAAAAAGCAAAATATAATTGTCACACAAATTTACAACAATCCACAAGCATATAATAATAAATAATGACTCACATAAATTGATAACACCAAGTAAAAAGGAGAAAGAAAGAAAAAGAAAATATGAATAATGAAGGTAAAAAGAAAAGAAAAGAAGATGGCATATAAAAATAAGAAGAATAATAGAAAAGTAAGGAGGGAAGGAGAAAGAAAAACCTTGTTAATGGGGGTGAGAGAGAAAAAAGTGAGAAAGAAGGAAGAAGGGAGGAAGGGAAGGAGAAGAAATAAGGAGGGAAAAGAGAAAATAGGATTTGGGGAGAAAAAGATAAGATAGTTGGCAAATTAGGGGGGCTGTGCAGCATAAGCGACGCGGTCGCGTGGGGCACGTGGTCGCGCGACTTGCGCTGAACTGACCGCGTGACCCGTTTTAGGCTAATGGCGCAAGGGTAGCCTCGCACTGGCACAACTCTCCGTTCAAAATCATATTAGTGCCAAATTTTAAGTGACGCGATCGCGTGGGGCATGCAATCGCGTGAGTGGGCTTTAGAATGATATGACGCGGTCGCGTGGGTCACACGGCCGCGTGGGAAGGATTATGCGTTCAGCACCAATTCAGCACCACTATCGCACAACTTTCGGTCGTGCACCCTTTTTACGTCGAAATCCAGGTCACGCGGCCGCGTGGTGCACGCGGTTGCGTGGGAGGTTATTATTCCTATATGACACGATCGCGTCAGTGACGCGGTCGCGTGGGACAATTTGTGCTATTGGCACACCTCCAGCCACGCTCTCGCGTGACTCTCTATTAAATTTATTATTCTCTCCCACACCTACGACGCGGATGCGTCAATGAGGCAGTCGCGTCGTGTGAATTTTTTTTTAATTAAAATAAAAGTATGGAAATGTAGATGCACGAAATGTACTAATGAAGAGAAGAGTTATTGAATAAGAAAACTAAAAATAAAGAAAAGAATGATCATACCATGGTGGGTTGTCTCCCACCTAGCACTTTGCTTTAACGTCCGTAAGTTGGACGCTCCACTAGCTCAGTCTTCGGCTATGTGGGGATCTTCCAAGAGGAAGATCTCAAGCTCCTTGTTTTTCTTCAGCTTCTCGCCATGGTACAGCTTTAAACGATGTCCATTAACTTTGATAAGTTCAGAGTTTGAAGGATGGCTTAGATGATAAACTCCGTACGGTTCGGCCTTCTGTACTCTGTATGGACCTTCCCATCTTGATCTCAACTTTCCTGGCATGAGCCTCAGTCGAGATTTATAAAGGAGGACTAAGTCCCCAGGTTGGAACTCTTTCCTCTTGATGTGCTGATCATGTACAGCCTTCATCTTCTCCTTGTATAGTCTTGAGTTCTCATAAGCTTCTAGGTAAAGGCTTTCCAGTTCCTGCAGTTGCAACTTCCTTTCAGCTCTGGCTTTTTCAATTCCCATGTTGCATTCCTTTACTGTCCAGAAGGCTTTGTACTCTACTTCAACAGAGAGATGACAAGCTTTTCCATAAACTAAGCGGAAAGGACTCATCCCAATGGGTGTTTTGTATGCTGTTCTGTATGCCCAGAGTGCATCTTGTAGCCTGGTGCTCCAGTCTCTTCTATGAGGTTTGACTATCTTCTGCAAGATACGCTTTATCTCTCTATTTGACACCTCGACTTGCCCATTAGTCTGAGGATGGTAGGCTGTTGCAACTTTATGAATTATCCCATGCTTCTTCATTAGTCCTGTTAGTCTCCTGTTACAAAAATGGATGCCTTGATCGCTCACGATTGCTCGTGGTGATCAAAAGCGACAAATAATATGGTTTCTCACAAAGGAAACAATAGTGTTAGCATCATCAATGCAGGTAGGAATTGCTTCCACCCATTTGGAAATGTAATCCACAACTAACAATATATAGAAATAACCATTAGAATTTGGAAATGGACCCATGAAGTCAATGCCCCAAACAAAAAAATTTCACAGAAAAGCATAATTTGTTGAGGCATCTCATCCTTTCTGGATATATTACCAAATTTCTGGCATGAAAAACAAGATCTACAAAATTCAGCAGTGTCCTTAAAAAGAGTAGGCCACCAGAATCCACAGTCTAAGATTTTTCTAGCAGTTCTTTGAGGGCCAAAATGTCCTCCACTCTCAGATGAGTGACAGGCCTCTAAGATGGACTGGAATTCTGATTGAGGCACACACCGTCTAATTACCTGGTCAGCACCACATCTCCATAAATAAGGGTCATCCCATATATAATATTTAGACTCACTTTTCAGCTTGTCTCTTTGATGCTTAGAAAAGTTCGGAGAAAAAGTGCGGCTAACTAGATAATTAGCTACAGGTGCATACCAAGGGACTATCTCAGATACTACTTGCAGGTTATCAAATAGGAAGTTATCAGCTATAGAAGTGGAGTCATCTGTAATATGTTCAAGGCGACTCAGGTGGTCTGCCACTAAATTCTGGTTACCACTCCTGTCCTTAATTTCCAAATCAAATTCTTGTAATAGCAGTATCCAACGTATAAGCCTTGGTTTGGACTCCTTTTTAGCTAATAAATACTTTAGAGCTGCGTGGTCTGAATACACCACTACTTTAGTACCAAGTAAATAGGCTCAGAATTTATCCAGAGCGAAAACAATAGCAAGAAGCTCTTTCTCAGTAGTAGTGTAATTCGACTGAGCGGCATTTAAGGTTTTAGACGCGTAAGCAATAACAAAAGGATCCTTACCTTCGCGCTGAGCCAGTGCTGCTCCTACGGCATGGTTGGAAGCATCACACATTATTTCAAATGGTTGGCTCCAGTCTGGTCCTCTCACAATTGGAGCTTGAGTCAGGGTGGTTTTCAGCTTATCAAACGCTTGTTTGCAATTTTCACTGAACTCGAACTCAATATCTTTCTGCAGTAGCCTGGATAAGGGAAGTGCTACCTTACTGAAGTCCTTAATGAACCTCCTGTAAAAACCTGCATGGCCAAGAAAAGAACGGACCTCCCTCACAGAAGAGGGGTAAGGTAAACTAGAAATAACATCCACCTTTGCTGGATCTACAGAAATGCCTGTGTTAGACACAACATGTCCTAGTACAATCCCTTGTTTAACCATAAAGTGACATTTTTCAAAATTTAATACCAGGTTTGTACTGACACATCTATCTAATACTCTAGATAATCCATCTAAGCAAAGGCTAAAGGAATCGCCATAAACACTAAAATAATCCATAAAAACCTACATACAGTCCTCAATAAGATCAGAGAAAAGACTCATCATGCACCTCTAGAAAGTAGCTGGTGCATTGCACAAGCCAAAGGGCATTCTCTTGTAAGCATAAGTCCCAAAAGAACATGTAAAAGTAGTCTTTTCCTGATCCTCAGGAGCTATATGAATCTGGAAATAACCTATGTAACCATCTAAAAAATAATAATGCGATTTACCTGACAGTCGATCCAGCATTTGATCAATGAATGGAAGAGGATAGTGATCCTTACGAGTTGCTTGGTTGAGGCGTCTGTAGTCAATGCAGACCCTCCAGGCGTTCTGAACTCTGGTTGTCAGGACTCTCCATGCTCATTCTTCACTGTAGTGGCTCCAGACTTCTTTGGCACCACTTGTACTGGGCTTACCCATTCACTGTCTGAGATGGGATAGATGATATCTGCCTCTAGTAGTCTGGTCACTTCCTTTTTGACAACCTCTAGGAGAGTGGGGTTCAGTCTTCTCTGGGGTTGACGGACAGGTCTTACTCCCTCTTCAAAAAATATCCTATGCTCACAGACTTGAGGATTTATGCCTACTATGTCTGCCAAACTCTACCCAATTGCCTTCTTGTGCCTCCTCAGCACACCAAGTAGCTACTCTTCCTGTTGAAAAGTGAGTTCCCTTGCAATGATAACCAGAAACTTCTGCCCGTCTTCAAGGTAAGCATATTTGAGGTGTGGAGGAAGGGGTTTTAATTCTAACTTCTGATCATGGTCAGGCTTGAGGTTGTCTGGAGCTGGTAACAGTGGTAAGGAACTGTCATTGTCCTCTGAGAATGTCCCCACACTTGGACCTTGTCCTGTGTGCTTCTCTTCAAATTCCTCCTGATGGACTTCAGCCACGGTTTCATCTATAATGTCACACTTGAGGATAGAGTGATCCTCTGGTGGGTGCTTCATAACTCCGTTTAGATTGAAAATCACTACTCGGCCATCTATTTCAAAAGAGTATGTTCCTGAAAAAGCATCTAATTTAAACTTTGAGGTCTTCAGTAATGGTCTTCCGAGTAAGATTGATGATGGCTTATCTGAGGCATTCTGGGGCATCTCCAGGATATAAAAATCAATGGGAAATGTGAGCCCCTTAATGCCCATTAATACATCTTCAGCAACTCCAGCCATTGTAATAATGTTTTTATCTGCTAACACAAAATGAGCTGTCGACCTTTTTAAGGGAGGGAGCCTCAAAATATCATATATAGACAAAGGCATTATACTTACACATGCTCCTAAATCACACATGCAATCAGAAATTATCACACCACCAATAGTACAATTAACTATACAAGGACCTGGGTCACTACACTTTTCAGGTAAACCTCCCATTAAAGCAGATATAGAACTTCCTAAAGGAATAGTTTCTAATTCATTAATTTTGTCTTTATGTCTACATAAATCTTTTAGAAACTTTGCATACTTAGGTACCTGTTGAATAACATCAAATAGAGGAACAGTTACCTCAACCTTTTTGAATATCTCTACCATTTTGGGATCAGGTTCCAGCTGCTTCCAGGGCATCCTTGCAAGTTGTGGAAATGGAATAGGAGTGGTGTCTTCTGCAGTGTCTGCGCCTTTTAGTGCTTCCTCTCGTGGTTGCACTTCTTCTTTTTCAGCCATGTCCTGTATGTCCTCTTCCTCTTCAACATCTTTTATTTCCACTACCTCTTCAGCTGAGGCGTGTTCTGGTGGGTTTGGCTCCTCCTGGTTCCTCTCCTGCAGTGTGGTTCCGGACCTTAGGGTGATGGCATTAATACCACCCTTGGGATTAGGTAATGGTTGAGAGGAAATTCCACTGGAGCTCAAAGGTTGGTTATTGGAGTTGTTCATTGATCCAATCTGGGAGACAAGAGCCTGCAAAGTAGCGGTCAGACCATTTAGAGTTGCATTAATGTTATTTTTCATGGTCTGCTGTCTCCAATCAATAGATTGTAGTAAGTCATCATTAGCAGATGAAGAAGGATAGGTAAATTGAGAGGTCTGCTGTAGGGCATTCTGTGGTCCTTGGGATTGCCTTAGGTGAGGTGCTCTGTAAGGCTGATTCTGATTCTGCTACCTGTTGTTGTTGTTATTCCACCTCTGATTTTCCTAATTATCTCTGCCTCCTCTGTTGTTGTTGTTCCTCCAATTCTGGTTAGAATTGTCTTGCCATCCATGGTTGTAATTGGCACCTTGATTGTACCCTTGGTTGGGGCGGTCATAGAAGTTATGTGTGGCTGCCACGGTGTTGTCTTCCTGCTGGAGCTGCGGACATTCATCAGTATAGTGGCTATAATTAGTGCAGATTCCACAAACTCTCTGTGGGACTAACTGTTGGTTTTGCTGTGGTGGAGAAGGTTGAGCTTGCTGAACTTGTTGTTGATTCAATTGCATCTGCTTCAGCAAGTTAGTCATTTCACAGATACTCTGAGTTAAAGCAGCAGTCTCTCTGCTAGAGGATACTTCTGCAACGGCTTTTGCACGGCCTTGTTTCTGCCTGTGATTTCTAGTAGATTCAGCTAAGTCACTGATCAATTGCCATGCCTCATCAGTGGTCTTGTACTTTTTCATAGACCCATTGCTAGCACTTTCCAATGTGGTCTTATCTTGGGGCCTCATACCCTGTGTGACATAACCGAGTAACACTATCTTGTCAATCATATGGTGGGGGCAAACTTCCAGAAGGTTATTGAAGCGCTCCCAGTACTCATAAAGAGTTTCAGAGTCATCCTGAACAATCATGGAAATGTCTTTCCTCAGTTTATCAGTAACTTCAGCTGGAAAGAAATTTTCCAAGAATTCTCTTCTCAGTGTATCCCAGTTGGATACAATTACTGCTGGTTGAGTGTAGTACCACTCTCTTGCCTTCCCCTCAAGAGAAAATGGGAAAGATTTCATCAAAATTAAAGTTTCATCTGCACCATCACGCCTGACAGTAGAACAGGCTGCCTGAAAATCCCTCAGGTGCTTGATAGGCTCTTGAGCAGGTAAGCCATGAAACTTGGGCATCAAATTGAGCAGTGCAGTCTTTATTTCAAATTCTGTAGCCACCGCTGGGTGATGCGCTTGAAATGGTTGCATTGTAAAATCAGGGGCTCCAGCCTCCTGGATAGTAACTCTCCTAGTTGCTGCCATGTTATCTGCACGTAGAACAACCAAATCAGTAGAATGGGGGCTGGTTTCTTTCTCAAGTGACGTTTCAGATCCGCCCTCAGAGAGGACTAACCGACGCCGAGTTTGCCTTACTTGGAAAACCAGTCGAACCGGTGGTTAACCGGTAGAATCGGCCAATTTTTTGAAGGGTTTCTAGTTCGAAAATAAACCCTCCAAAATTGTACCGTTTTGTCTTTAGGAAAAAAAAAGAAGAAAATCCTAAATCCCTTTCATCACCCGTAACCCAGTCACAGTCAAACACACTCCTCTCCTCTCCTGTCCTCTCTGAAACTAAACCAAAATTTTGAAATTGAGAGAAGCCACCGTAGCCCACAATCGCGTAGCCACCGCATCAACGGTTTTAACCGCTGCAGCCTCACAGCCCCACAGCACCGCGTCGTTGTCATCGTCAAGCTCGCTCTCTCTGTGTTTGCCAGTGTCACCTCCCCTATCGTTGCCGTCGCTCGCCTTTCTTCTCGCCACCAGTAAGCACTGTCACTTGGATTTTGATAATACTTGGATGTCGATAATACTAAGTTTGCACTTCTCAGCCATCTCCTCGTCGTCTATTTGCTAGTTTAGGGTTTAGTAATTGATTTTGATAATACTTGTTATTTGTTAGTAATTGATTTGCTAGATTCTGATTTTGTTAATAATTAGATTTTGCTAAATTTTTTTGTTGAGGTTATTGATTTATGTCTGTTCATGATTTTGTTAATAATTGGATTCTGCTAAATTTGTATGCATATTGCTATACTTAATTGCTATACTAATTTATTTACTATGATTAATCACTTTCACTGCGACGGAGATTGAAGTTAAGAAAATTTAAGTTAGTTATACATCACACGATGACTTTCTTTAGGAATTTTCTAAATGATAATGTCTTCTATAGCGTCATTAAAGATAAAGACGAAGAACAGAATGTTGATAGAGTACTTATTTCTGTAGGTAATGATTGTGTGGATGAAACGTCCGGTGAGGAGGAATTAGATATGAATATAGTGGCACAATACCAGAGTGATGGTGAGCCAGATTGGACAAATTAAAGTTTGTTATAGTAGAACATTATGGTCACTATGTGCATTTTGGTTGTTTTTAGTTATGAACTTTTATGTTTGAAGTTGTTTGTGAACTTCTAATATTAAATTATAGATAATTTATTATGTGAAATTGTGAAATATTGAATTTTATTAAGTTAGAAATTATTAAATTTATATATTTGAAATTATATATAGGTTTTTTAATAATTTTATTTAATATTTAATTAAATCGGTTGAACCCTAGTAGAACTCCAGTCGAACTAGTGAACCAGTAAACCAGTGACCTCATCCATTTATTTTACCGGTCCTATTCTTGCAACCTTGGTTTTTGTTGAGGATTGGGTATTTTGACTGCTTGTTCAATAATGGTGGCGGAAATTGGCGAATTAAGAATGATTATAAAATATGCGTTGCAAGTATAGTTCTCAACCAACCAGAAATCCGCTTATCAATTTAGAAGGGTGTCACAGAAATTAAAATTAAAATACTGGGAGTATGAATCGCAGGTCGTCTCCCAACGAGTTGCAGAAAAGTTTGCTATTTTATTAATCAGATGTTTTCAAAAAGGTTTGAGTTGAATGGCAGAAAATTAAATTAGAGAATTTATATAAATTTAAATAAAAGCCTTGACTAGGAGTTGATTAGATGGAAGCCCTATTCTTGTTGGAGTACTCTCAAGATTAATTGACAATTGAGGGTTATTATGTTTAGTTGCCCCTTACTAAGTAAGGGAAAGTTAAACAAGTTGGAATGCTGTTTCTATCCACAAGTTCCAATCCGCTCTTGGGAGGATTGGTGTTAGTGACTAGAGAGCAATCCAACAATAAACCCAATTGCAATTTTTCTCTTGAGCATTCCAACTCAAGGGTTCCTTTCAATCAACTCCCCATCAAGTTAGGGAACTACTCGCTCATTGTAAATGTAAAATTCATAACATAAGAAAGGGAATTAAAGAAAGACATGATAAATAATGATCAAAAGATTAATCAAAAATAAAAGTAACTCTTGTATTAATAAATGCTAAAATAATCCAATAGTAAAATTAAGTAAATTAAGGAACATGGAAGAGTAAAAGACAAGTAAAGAGAACGAACTAGAATGTTGAAGTCTTGATGAGGCAATAACTCTTCTCAATATCCCAATGCAAAAACAATGAAAATAACAAATCCTAAAAACTATGAATGTGTAGAGAGAAAACCTAGAGGAGAGGAAAACTAGATCTAAAAACTAAAAACTATGCGGAATGAATGTTGTTCTTGATTTCTGCATGTTCTCTGGCTCTAGTTTGCTTTTCTGGGCCGAAAACTGGGTCAAAATAAGGCCCGAAATCGCCCCCAGCGATTCTGCAGATTATGCAGATCGCGCATGTCACGCGGACGCGTCATTCAGGCGGACGCATCATTCGGCGTTTCGCTTTGCCACGCGGGCGCGTCATCCACGCCTCCGCGTCACTTGTGCAGTTTCCAATTCGCGCGGCCGCGTCATCCATGCGGCCGCGTCATTGCGATTTCCTCTCTTCCGCGCGGTCACGTCATCCATGCGGCCGCGTCGCTTCTCGCTGGTCATCTCCTCAATTTCTTGTGTTCCTTCCATTTTTTGCAAGCTTCCTTTCCAATCTCTAACTCATTCATGCCCTATAAAGCCTAAAACACTTAACACACAGATCACGGCATCGAATGGAATAAAGGAGAAATAAAATACATAATTAAAAGTCTCTAGGAAGCAAGTTTTCAATCATGTAATAAATTTAGGAAGAAAATATAAATGCATGCTTATTTAATGAATAAGTGGGTAAAGATCATGATAAAACCACACAATTAAATGCAATATAAACCATAAAATAGTGGTTTATCATTCAAATCTGAACTAATTTCGGTTCATATCTTAGTTCATTTTGCTTCTAAAAATTCATACAAAAAGTTTTGATTTAAAATCAGGATGAACCTTAATTCAAAATGAAACAAACCAAAATTTTTAAATGATTGCAACATACCATCCATATTCAAAAACAAGTTAATTTGGGTTCAGTTCTTTGTTTATTTCGGTTCATATGAATAAATTTCTTTCAATTGTAGGAACATGTTGATGCTTTCAGGTATGAATATGATCCAACCATTCTCTTGGACAAGATAAATAAATTGAGAGACAAAGTCATCGAGGGATTTGAAGGCATAAGAATCTCAAAGCCATCTACTGCCAATGCAGCCCAACCATTTCAAACAAATAAATCAAAAGAAATTTAAGAAAATATATGTATATATATATATATATATATATATATATATATATAGAGTTCAAGAATGTCAATAGAAATTCCTTACAATTTAGAAGATTGAACGTATTTACTTTCTATATCCCCAGATGAGAATCTCCAAAAAGGAGTTAAGAGGATCACATTGAATAGATTGAATGTATTTATCAAACCTCAACAGTGGCAAAAACACAAATAAACCAAAATTTCGTCACAAATGAACCAAAAGGTATTCTAATAAACACAAACTATTTACCACAACACAATTGCAGAAGTTGATTTAAAAAACAAAAAAGTGACTATTCAATAAAACATAACACAAATCAGAAAATTAACCCTCATTTTCATCAAAGGGGAGAGTAAAATATAAATGAACCAAAATTTGTTTTACTAAATACCGAAACTTCTATCATAGTGTGTCATGTGCTCTCCAGGATAATTCATATCTTATGCATCATAAAGGCTAAAGCTTAGCTGAATCATTAATCCACCATCTAAAAAGTTCAACTGCAAAAGAAGTAAATCATATATTAGCAAATGTACTAACATGCACAAACACATTTTTGCCTAATCAAAAGCAAATCAATGTTACCTCACTTAGAGCTGCTTTTTATTTTTCTTTAATGCATTTGCGATCCTTTTTTTCGTATTCGATCCTAGTCTATTCTTGGGACGTCTTCTTGTCATAACACATGGGAGATTCTGAAGATTGTTAACTGGTGCACGAAACTGGCTCCGCAGAATTCGCACAGATAGAGCGGCAAGTATACCGGGTTGTCCAAGTAATACCTCAGGTGAGTGAGGATCGATCCCACAGAGATTTTTGGTTTGAACAAGCAGGGGATACCTTGCAGATCTTTGTTAGGCAGATAGAAAATATAGTTTGTCACGAAAAAAGCATAAAACAGATAAATAACTAAATGTTACTGGATAGAAAAGAAATCAATGGCGATAGAACGGTTGAGGCTTCGGACATGCTTTGTCTTTCCGGATAAACTTTTCTTGCTGTTTTCTTCAATAACTTTCTGATTCCTTTAATGGCAGCCGTAAGTGATTAACTCATGTCCTCTCATCGAGTTAACCTCCTCCACTGCAGCAATCCAACACGTTGAGATGACTCATGTCCTCTCATCAAGCCACCTCTAGGTTTCTCACTGTAGCAGAAGATGAAGCTCTAAGCAATCCACTTCCCTTCGCGATCTTACTCAAGGTGCCACAGATAAGGCATATCTTCTGGATCAGAAAGTGCTGCTTCTCTGACTCTAGCCTTAGCGCCACAGAGACCTCACGCACTCATAGTCAACGGGATTTCATGTCACATATCCAAAGTTGCTCATATGCTACATTGGAATCCGCAATGCAATCTCTGGCTTTAGTTCAATGCTATCCGGGTCAGGAATCGCACGGAACCCATGTAGAACAAGGGTGATTGTCACGGGTCACCCTCAATTCATAAGATGAAGAATGAGGTTCCATAAGAGAATAGAATTAGACATATTGAATTAGAACAGTAATATTATTGATCCATGAAACTCAGCAAAGCTCCTAACCTTAACCTTAGGATGTTAGTGACTCATACTGTACATAATGTTCGAATGGGCAAAGATCTAAAAGTCCCTTAACAATGGTGATCTTTGTTATTTTTATACTAGTCTGCTAACTAAGAATTACTGATAATCCACTTCTGAGTCCCACTTGGTGAGTGTTTGGGCTGAACTTGAGTGTCTCCCATGAGCTAGTACCCCTTAGGGGCATTGAACGCTGGCTAGGGACTCCATTCTGGGCGTTGGACGCCAGCTGCTCCCCTGTGGGTGCTAGACGCCAAGAATGGGGCTGGTGGCTGGCGTTGAACGCCAATTTTAGGCCTTCATTTCCAAACCAAAGTATGGACTATTATATATTTATGGAAAGCCCTGGATGTTAGCTTTCAATAGCCATTTTGAACGCGCCATTTTGACCTTTGTAGCTCCAAAAAAGCTCCTTGAAGTGCACAAAGGTCAGATCCTAACAGCATCTGCAGTCTTTTCTCTGTCTCTGAATAAGACTTTTGCTCAAGCTCCTCAATTTCAGCCAGAAAATACCTAAAATCACCATAAAACACACAAACTCAAAGTAAAATCCAAAAATGTAAATTTTTCACTGAAACCTATGAAAACATAATAAAACTTAGACAAAACATAATGAAAACTATATGAAAATAATGTCAAAAAACGTATAAAATATCCGGTCATCAGAACACCAAACTTAAACTGTTGCTTGTCCCCAAGAAACCATAAACAAAGAAGGATAAAAAGAAGAGAAGGATGCAATAAATTTCAGAGTTCTCAATGAAGCTCAGTTTCAATTTGATGAGCGGGACTAGTAGCTTTTTGCTTCTAAATAGTTTTGGCTTCTCACTTTCCATTAAAGCTCAGAATAGTTGGCATCTTCAAGAACTTAGAATCCAGATGATACTATTGATTCTCTTAGTTAAGTTCTTTTTCTTGAACACAACTTCTTTAGAGTCTTGGCCGTGACCCTAAGCACTTTGTTTTCCAGTATTACCACCGGATACATAAATGTCATAGACACTTAACTGGGTGAACCCTTTCAGATTGTGATTCAGCTTTGCTAGAATCCCCAGCCAGTGGTGTCTAGAGTTCTTAAGCACACTCTTTGCTTTGGACCACGACTTTAACTGCTCAGTCTCAAGCTTTTCGCCTGACACCTTCACACCACAAGCATATAGTTAGGGAAGCAGCTCATTTAAACTGCCTAGGCTAAGATATTTCTTTTAGGCCCTCTTAACCATTGATACTCAAAGCCTTGGATCCTTGCTCTTACCTTTTGGTTTAAAGAGCTATTGGCTTTTTGCTCTTGCCTTTTAGTTTAAAGAGCTATTGGCATTTTCTGCTTTTTATTTCTTTTTCTACTTTTTTTTTTTTTGCAAAATTTTTTTTTTTGCTTTTTGCTGCTTTTTCTTACTTCAAGAATCAATTTTTGAATTTTTTAGATTATCAATAATACTTCATTTTTATTCTCATTCTTTCAAGAGCTAACATTCTTAACTCCAACATCAACTATGCACTGTTTATTCATACATTCAGAAAACAAAAGCAATGCCACCACATCAAAATAATTGAACAATTCTTAATGTATAACTCAAAATTCATGCATCTTACTTTTCTTTAAATAAAATTTTCTTTTGAGCAAGGTGATAGATGCATGGAATATTTCATAGCTTTAAGACATAAAGATGACCATGCACTAGAAACAGACAATAAAACAAAATATATGAAAAACAGAAACAATTAACCTAGGCAACAGGGGAGTAAAGGGAACGAATCCACCTTAGTGATGGCGGCTACTACTCCTTCTGGAGGATCCAATGGAGTGCTTGATTTCCTCTATGTCACGCCCATGCCTCTGTTGTTCTTCCCTCATAACTCTTTGTTCTTCCCTCATGACTCTTTGATCTTCTCTTATGTCATGGAGGATGGTGGAATGCTCTTGATGTCCCATCCTTAGTTGATCCATGTTGGAGCTCAATTCTCCTAGAGAAGTGTGCAATTGGTCCCAATAGTCTTGGGGAGAAAAATGCATCCCTTGAGGCATCTCAGGGATTTCTTGTTGAGGCAGCCCTACATGCTCTTGCTGTGGTCCAATTGCTGGCTCTCTAATTTGCTTCATCCTCTTCTTGGTGATGGGCTTGTGCTCCTCAATAGAAATGTCTCCTTCTATGACAATTCCAGCTGAATTGCATAGATGACAGATAAGGTGGGGGAATGCCAACCTTGCTAAGGGGGAAGGCTTTTCAGCTTTCTTGTATAATTCTTAAGGTATTACCTCATGTACCTCCACCTTACTTCCAATCATGATGCAATGAATCATGATGTCTCTGTCAATGGTCACTTCTGACCGATTGCTAGTAGGAATGATAGATCATTGGATAAATTCCAACCATCCTCTAGCTACGGGCTTGAGGTCAAGCCTTCTCAGTTAGATAGGCTTGCCTTGAGAATCCCTCTTCCACTAAGCTCCTTCCACACAAATTTCTGAAAGGACCTGGTCCAGCCTCTGGTCAAAGTTGACTCTCCTAGTGTAAGGATGTGGGTCTCCTTGCATCAGTGACAAATGGAGTGCCAACCTTACACTCTCCGGGCTGAAATCCAAGAGACGCCCTCGGACCATGGTATGCCAATTTTTGGGACTTGGGTTCATACTTGTATCATGGTTTTTCGTGACCCATGCATTGGCATAGAACTCTTATACCATCAAGATCCCAACCTCTAGGATAGTATTGGTTAGGGCTTCCCAACCTCTCCTCCAAATTTCTCTTCGGATCTCTGGGAACTTATTCTTTTTGAGCCTAAAGGGGACTTCAGGAATCACCCTCTTCTTTGCCACTACTTCATAGAAGTGGTCTTGATGAGCTTTGGTGATGAATCTCTCTATCTCCCAAGATTTGGAGGTGGAAGCAACAGCTTTCCCTTTCCTCTTTCTAAAGGATTCTCCGACTTTGGGTGCCATAAGTGTGAATGGAAAGAAAAATGCAAGGCTTTTCCAACAACAAACTTAAAAGCTTTGCTAGTCCTCGAGCAAAATATGAAAAAAAAAGGGCAGAAAAGAGTAGAAGAAGAAGAGAATTGAGGAGATGGAGAAGGATAGTGGATTCGGTCAAGTGTGGCTCTAGTGTATGAATAGTGTGTGTATGAAGGGTAGGAAGAAGGGGTATTTATAGGAGTGGGATAGGTTGGGTTTAAATGAATGGGTGGGAATTGGATGGAAAATTTTGAATTTGAAGTGGGTGGGGGTTGGTGGAAGTTATGATGGTTTTGTGAAGTGATATGGATGTGATTGGGTTAGGGTTTATAGAGAAGAATATGTGGGGAAGAGAGAGAAGAAGGTGGGGTAGGTGGAGATTCTGTGGGACCCACTGATCCTGAGGGGCTAGGAAATTCAAGTTCCCTGCCCCCTTGTGGGCGTTGAACGTCTAGCTCTTGCTTCTGGTTGGCATTCAACGCTAGCTATATGCCTCTCATTGGGCATTGAACGCCCTTGAGGGACCTCCTTCCTGGCGTTCAACGCCAGGTCTGTGCCTATGTTGGGGCGTTGAATGCCCAGGTTCTAACCCCTGACTGGCGTTCAACGCCAGCAATGTGCTCCCTGGCTGGTGTTCAGCGCTAGCAATGTGTTCCCTAGCTAGCGTTCAGCACCAGCAATGTGCTCCCTGGCTAGCGTTCAACGCCAGCAAGGTTTCTGCTCCAGGGTGTTCTGTTTCCAGCTCTAATTATTTCTGTTTCTGTTCTAACCACTGCACATGATCATAAACTTAAACAAATATGAAAATTAAACTGAAATAAATTAGATAAACTTAATGAAAAATAAGAAAACATTAATTATTAATGGGTTGCCTCCCAACAAGCGCTTCTTTAACGTCACTAGCTTGACGGTTAGCTCCTTATGGAGATGGATAAGGGCTCAGAATTTTGCACCTTACAGTGAACTTCTTGCCCGTACTATCATGGATAAGTTTCACATGTTCCAGAGACAGGATCTTGTTCACAATGTGTGGAATGACTGGATTGTCTGTGAAGACAACTCTCATGCCAGGTGAGAGGCCTTTAATGGGGATTTTCTTATCCCTCTAGCCTTTAGGTACGTTCTTCTTAGTACCTTTGTACTCAGTGCTTGATAATGGTTGCCCAACACCAAACTTAGAATTGGTGTCTAGGGACTCTATATAACTTTGCACTGAGAGAGAGGGTTGGAACACTAACTGTTGCACAACTGTTTCTTTGTTGTTAGCGGAAGAGTTAGGGTTAGGCATCTTGAACAAGATGTGGTCCTCCCATAACTGTAGAATCAGCTCTCCCATTGCTACATCAATAATGACATTGGCAGTGGCTAGGAAGGGTCTTCTAAGGATGATGGATTCATCATCTTCCTCCCCACTATCCAAGATTATGAAATCTGCAGGGATGTAAAGGTTCTCAACCTTTACTAAGACATCTTCTACACGACCATAAGCCTTTTTCATTGACCTGTCTGCCATCTCTAGTGAGATTCTTGCAGCTTGTACCTTAAAGATTCCCAACTTCTCCATTACAGAGAGTGGCATAAGGTTTATGCTTGACCCTAGGTCACACAGAGCCTTATCAAAGGTAACGCTGCCTATGGTACAGAGAATCAGGAAGCGTCCGAAATCCGGCAGCTTCTGAGATAGTTTTTGCTAAACCAAGGCATTGAGTTCCTTGGTGAGCACTGGAGGTTCTTCTTCCAATGGCTCTGTGCCAAACAACTTGGCATTCAGCTTCATTAGAATTCCTAGGTACCGAGCAACTTGCTCTTCCGTAGTTTCCTCTTCCTTATTAGAGGAAGAGTACTCTTCAGATTCTATAATCTTCAACCAAGCATTTAAGGGAACTTTAATGGGCTCCTCATGAACCTTGGGTTCCATCAGTTCTTTAATAGGGAAGTTCTCAGTGGGCTGAGGGTTGCCAACTATCCCTATTGTGGCATTCAATGCTAGGACTTGTGTTTCTTTGGGCGTTGAACGCCCATCATGGATATCTTCACTGGCATTCAACGCTAGCTTTTGTGCTGCCTTGGGAATTGAATGCCCATTAAGGTGCTCCTTACTGGCGTTCAACGCTAGTGATGGTGGTTGTTTCGGTGTTGAACGCAACCTTACTGGCATTCAACGCCAATGATGGTGGCTTTTTGGGCGTTGAATGCCCAGTAACGTCTTCCTTACTGCCGTTCAACGCCAGTGATGGTGCCTCCTTGGGCGTTAAACGTCCAGTAAAGCCTTCCTTACTGGCGTTTAACAGCAGCTCATCCCCTTCAGGTTCGGCCTCTATCTCTACAGTAATGGCCTTGCACTTTTCTCTTGGATTCACTTCAGTGTTACTGGGAACATTGTTAGGAGGGGTCTCAAGGATTCTCTTGCTCAGCTGACCAACTTATACCTCCAGATTTCTGATGGAGGACCTAGTTTCTGTTATGAAACTGTGAGTGGTCTTAGAGAGCTCAGAGACAATGGTTGCTAAGTCAGAAAGGCTCTGCTTAGAAGTCTCCATCTGCTGCTGAAAAGATGGGAATGGTGGTCTATTGTTGAACCTATTCTGGGTTCATCCACCTTGATTATTGTTGAAGCCTTGCTGAGGCTTCTGTTGATCCTTCCATGAAAGGTTAGGATGATTTCTCCATGATGAGTTGTAGGTATTTTCATAGGGTTCTCCCATGTAATTCACCTCTTCCATCATGGGTTGATCTAGATCATAGGCATCTATTTTATAGGAGGTGTCTTGAGTGCTGCTAGCTACAGCTTGCACTCCAGTCAAGTGCTGAGAGATCATATTGAACTGTTGGGTCAATATCTTGTTCTGAGCCAGTATGGCATTCAGAGTGTCAACTTCTAGGACTCCTTTCTTCTGAGCTAACCCATGGTTCATAGGGTTTCTCTCAGAAGTATACATGAATTAGTTGTTTGCAACCATTTCAATGAGTTCCTGTGCCTCTTCAGGCGTTTTCTTCTAGTGGAGTGATCCACCAGCAGAATGATCCAAGGACATATTGGATATCTCAGATAGACCATCATAGAAAATTCTTAGGATAGACCATTCTGAGAGCATGTTAGGAGGACATCTTCTGATCAGTTGCTAGTATCTTTTCCAAGCTTTATAGAGGGATTCACCCTCTTTTTGTCTGAAGGTTTGTACTTCCACCCTAAGCTTGCTCAGTTTTTGAGGTGAAAAAAACTTGGCCAAGAAAGCATTGACAAGCTTTTCCCAAGAGTCTAGGCTTTCTTTGGGTTGAGAATCCAACCACATCCTAGCTTTGTCTCTAACAGGAAAAGGGAAAAGCATAAGTCTGTAGACCTCAGGATCTACTCCATTGGTCTTAATAGTATCACAGATTTGCAAGAATTCAGATAGAAACTGATATGGATCTTCCAGTAGAAGTCCATGGAACTTGCAATTCTGTTGGATTAGAGAGACTAACTGAGGCTTAAACTCAAAGTTATTAGCTCTAATGGCAGGTATGGAGATACTTCTGCCAGAGGTCAGAAGTTGGTGCAATGAAGTCACCAAGAACCTTCTTTGCATCTCCTCCATCGTTCTATTCGGCTGCCATGTCTGTATTCTCTGTTTTTTGTTCGAAAAGTTTTGTGAGATTTCCTCCGGAGTATTGTGCTTTAACTTGTTGTAAACGCCACCATAGGATCCTCTCAGGTTCAGGATTAGGATCAAAGAGAGTTTTTTTATCTCTGTTCCTGCTCATAAATAAGAAAAAGAAAATAAGAAAGAAGAAGAATGGGAGCTCTATGTCAAAGAATAGAGGACTCCCTGTGAGATGTGAAGAAGAAAGAAGAATGAATATGGAGAGAAGAGAAGAAGAATTCGAATAAAGGGGGTAAAGAACTTGAAAATTAGAATAAAAAAAGAGAAACTAGAATTAAAATATTTTTGTTTTTATTTTATTTATTAATGAAATTCAAAAATAAAAGCTAATTAACTAAAAAAATTTGAAAATTGAATGATGAATTTCGAAAAAAAAAAGAGAGAAAAAGAGAAGAGAAGTTTTCGAAAATAGGAGAGAGAAGAATTAGTTAGGAAGTTTTAAAGAAGATAGAAAGAGAAAACAAATAATTAATTAAGAAAGATTTGAAAATAAGATAAGATAGAAGATTAGAAAAAGATTTAATTTTGAAATTTAAAATTAGAAAAGGTAAGATAAGAATTTGAAAAGATTTGAAAAAGATTTGATTTTGAATTTTGAAATTGAAACAAGATAAGATAAAGATTTGAAAATAAATTTGAAAAGATAAGATATGATGAAGATTTGAAAAAGATTTAGTTTTTGAAATTTGAAATTTTAAATTTTAAATTTGAATTTGAGTTTTAAAATTTGAATTTTGAAATAAGATAAGATAAGATTTTTGAATTTTAAAGAAAGATAAAAAGATAAGATAGTGATTTGAAAAAGATATGATTTTTGAAAATATTTGAAGTTAAGATAAGATAAGATAATAATTTTGAAATTAAAATTTTGAAATCTTTTTGGAATTTTTGAAAATTATTTTGAATAAAGATAGAAAAGATATTTTTTTATTTTTTGAATTAATGAAGAAAGAGAAAAACAACCAAAAGATACCAAATTTAAAATTTTTAGATCAAAAGAGTACTAATTTTTGAAAATTAAGAAAACAAACATCAAAAGATAACAAACTTAAAACTTTAAAGATCAAGACAAGAAAAGAAACAAGAACAACTTGAATACCAAGAAAGAACACTAAGAACAATTTGAAAATTCAAAGGAAACAAAGAACATACAAAGGACACCAAACTTAAGAATTGACACTAGACTCAAACAAAAGACACTATTTTTGAAAATATTTTTGAAAAGAAAGCAAGAAAATTCGAAACTTTAACAAGAACAAAAACAAAAGATTCAAACAAAAGATAAAGATTAATAAAGAAAACAAAAGGTTTTGAAAAATTTTTGAAAAGAAAACAAAAGACTCAAAACAAAAGTAAAAAGTACCTAATCTAAGCAACAAGATAATCCGATTGTTTGTCAAATCCGAACAATCCCTGGCAATGGTGCGAAAAACTCGGTGCACGAAACTGGCTCCGCAGAATTCGGACAGATAGACCGGCAAGTATACCGGGTCGTCCAAGTAATACATCAGGTGAGTGAGGGTCGATCCCAAGGAGATTGTTGGTTTGAGCAAGCAGTGGATACCTTGCAGATCTTAGTTAGGCGGATAGAAAATCTAGCTTTTCACAAAAAACGCATAAAACAGATAAATAACTAAACGTTACTAGATAGATAAGAAATCAATGGTGATAGAACAGTTGAGGCTTCGGAGATGCTTTGTCTTTCTGGATTAACTTTTCTTACTATATTCTTCAATAACTTTCTGATTCCTTCAATGGCAGTCGTAAGTGATTAACTCATGTCCTTTCATCGAGTTAACCTCCTCCACTACAGCAATCAACCACGTTGAGATGACTCATGTCCTCTCATCAAGCCACCTCTAGGTTTCTCACTGTAGCAAAAAATGAAGTTCTAAGCAATCCACTTCCCTTCGCGATCCTACTCAAGGTGCCACAGATAAGGCAGATCTTCAGAAAGTGCTGCTTCTCTGACTCTAGCCTTAGCACCACAGAGACCCCACGTACTCAGTCAATGGGATTTCATGTCACATATCGAAAGTTTCTCAGATGCTCTATTGGAATCCGCAATGCAATCTCTAGCTTTAGTTCAACGCTATCCGGGTCAAGAATCACACGGAACCCATGTAGAACAAAGGTGATTGTCACGGGTCACCCTCAATTCATAAGATGAAGAACGAGGTTCCATAAGAAAATAGAATCAGACATATTGAATTAGAACAGTAATATTATTGATCCATGAAACATAGCAGAGCTCCTAACCATAACCTTAGGAGGTTAGTGACTAATACTGTACATAATGTTTGAATGGGAAAAGATCTAAAAGTCCCTTAACAATGGTGATCTTTGTTATATTTATATTAGTCTGCTAACTAAGAATTACAGAAAATAAGATAAACTAGTCTTGTAGTGCAAAAATCCACTTCTAGGGCCCACTTGGTGAGTGTTTGGGCTGAACTTGAGTGTCTCCCACGAGCTAGTACCCCTTAGGGGCATAGAACGTTGGCTAGGGACTCCATCCTGGGCGTTGGACGCCAGCTGCTCCCCTATGGGCGCTGGACGCCAGGAATGGGGGTGGTGGCTAGCGTTGAACGCCAGTTTTGGGCCTTCATTTCCAAAGCAAAGTATGGAGTATTATATATTTCTGGAAAGTCCTAGATGTTAGCTTTCCATAGCCATTGTGAACGTGCCATTTGGACCTCTTTAGCTCCAGAAAAGCTCCTTCAAGTGCACAGAGGTCAAATCTTAACAGAATCTGTAATCCTTTCTCTGTCTCTGAATCAGACTTTTGCTCAAGCTCCTCAATTTCAGCCAGAAAATACCTGAAATCACCATAAAAGACACAAACTCAAAGTAGAATAAAAAAATGTGAATTTTGCACTAAAACCTATGAAAACATAATAAAACTTAGACAAAACATAATGAAAACTATATGAAAATGATGCCAAAAAGCGTATAAAATATCCGCTCATCATTAACATAATTCAACGTAGCATCTTCATGAGATAACGAATATTTACCTTTACTTTTCGCTTAGTATTCTTGCATCTCAGCCATTTATTATCAAAAGCGTGGTGCAAAATTCCAGTGAACTCCTTAGATTTTGATGCAAATTCACAAATATTGTGCAGGCGAAACACCAAATCATCAAATCTCTTGCTTCTTGGCTCCAATAAAGGCTCATCTTGGCTGCTCTTGATATTTGTGTGCCTCCTCTTTACATTCTTACTCCAGCGTTACAATATATATTTCGGTGCCACTTTATCTACTCGCTCAAAGCTTAAGGCACTCAAAGAATGACGGCACAATATATCCCTTGACTCAAACAATAAGCACTAGCATTTTACTTTGTATGATATTGCATCATATGTAACAACAAACTTGTTGAACCTTGAGTTAGAAACCTGTTCTACAATTTCATATGTTGTAAACCTAGAGTAGACTGCGTTGATCTTGTGATGCCATTCACCTTTATTCATGAATATACACATGTTGAAATTGAGCATTTATTGATGATTTTATTGCACACGATATGACAGTATAAAAATCTGCAATATCAAATTCTCTCTCTTTTTGCTCTCTGCTTCCTAGGCAATTATCATATTGCTTCACAAATTGAGTTAAGGAGCTATTGCATGTAATAAACTTGTTAAAAAAAATGCATGCTCTCACTTCTTTGTGTGCTTCTCATCCTAGTCCAAACGTGGTGATAAACTAAAATCCATAAATGACGATCTTCAAATAACTCTGCAAATGAACCGAAATCAGACACAAAATGAACTGAAAGTTATACCCATTTTCACCAAAAAAATAACATCAATTAATTCGAATGAAAACACCATTACCTGAAAGCCACTTATTGCCTCCAACATCATACTTCATGTGAAAATCATTCCAATTTCTGTCAAATGCATTTTTTATAAATGAGTTATAAACAACATGACTGATCTCTTGTTCAATTTCTCTGTGTCTCTTGTAGCCATTTAATTTATGTGGAATCTTCATAATATGCCAAATACACCACCTGTGAATTGTTGTTGGCCTACAGGTCTCAATAGTCCTTTTGCATCGATGCACATTAATCGATAAGAATCTCTTTTGGTCATTTCCTCCAATGCAATGAAGCCAATATTCAAATCACCATTTGAATGACTGAATATTCTTATTTTTCATCAAAGCACATCCAAGAAGTGTCGACTGACTATGGTGATTCACACCCACAAAATAACCAAAAACCAAATTGTACTTGCAATGGACATCAAAAAGGGAAATCCGTTATGAACCGAAACTAATTATGCGCATGAACCGAATACTATATCACAATGAACCGAAATTAGAATGGCAAAAATTACCTGTTTGTGTTGTAAGTTGTATCAAATGAAATATCTCAAAAATACTCATCCACAACTTTGCTTCTTACATCAACCTAAAATGCATTTTCGATAGAGTGATAAACTTCAAAATTAAGCTAAAAAAGTTTTGATTCTTCTCTTTTATTTTTAATAAGTATTTCCTAAATTCATTAGCATCATCTTGTTTAGAAACATTATGTACTTTCCTTGTAATATAATTTCTCACATCATTTTCAATAAAACTTAGTCCATGATGACCACCCATTACTGCTACAAATGACTGATATGTTTTACTCGGTCTAATTCTGGCTTCCTCATTATTTTCAATGGTACGATGCACAAACATACTTAGCTCGCTGTGTTGTTTAAGCATCTCTATTCGATCTGGACAGCAAGGATGTGAATGATTCAGAACAACTTTAGAAATGATCCAAAGACCAACGTCCTTCAATATATGTACGTAAATCCTGGCTGGACAGTTTATTCCTGCTGAGGGGTTTGTCTTCAGAGTTGGAGATATCTTGAATTTCCATTTCCCCTCTCTACTACATGTAATATTGATTCTTAATTTCATCTCTTTTCCGAGTAGTGTTCCTTATTTTCATAGAGAAACAAGCAAGTTTGGAATAATCTTTGTAAAGCTTTCAGCTTCTTCAAGTGTCTTGAAAGTCATCCCAATCTTTGGGACAAATTGTTCATCGACAACACACCTGGATTGCAAAATGAACCGAAATATTATTATAAAAATACCATTGTGTAATAACAAATAAAGCAAAAATTGTGCATTCTATAAATTCAGAAATTCTTGCATTCTATCTAAATTCAAATTCATAAACAACACTGATTTTAGCAAAGAAGGATAAAATTATTCATAATCACTTTATTCAATTGCATTCTATTCCATTCAATTCAAAATTGTTGAAGAATGAACCGAAATATTATCATAACAACACCATTGTATAATAACAAATGAATCGAAAATTGTGTTCATAAACAACACTGATTTTAGCAAAGAAGAATGAAATTATTCATTATCAGTTTATTCAATTGCATTAGATATCATTCCATTCCATTTAATTCAAAATTGTTGAAGAATGAAATTAGATAAAATTAAGAACGATCCAAGCCTCGTCCACTTGATTCGATTCTGAAGAATAATCCAAATCACTCTCATTAAGAACTTGAATCATTCATTGTTTTGGAACACCAGTCGATTTAAAAAAAACAAATGCAGATCGAAGCCAGAAGAAAAAGAATAAAATTAGAGGAAAACACAACGAAATGGAAGAAGAAAACAAAAATCTAAAGAGAAAGAGACAATAATCAGACAAAATCACAGAGAAGTCAAAGAAGAAGAAAATGTTTACGTTGATGAGGAACGAAAAAAGAAAGATTTACATTAAATCTGTTATAAGTGGCATGGCAGATGACTCTAAATCACTTGGTTAAATTTGATTAGTAAAATCACATGAATACAGAGCATTATTGATTTTTTATTATATTAGAACCCAGTTAAATACAAAACACATACATATTAAATGATTATTGAATAAATATCGTATCTAAAATATATCCAACGACAATTTAACAAAATCTCTGTCAATCATAGTACATTATTGTTTTCTATCAAGGTCAAAGGTCAAAGTTGTAGGACCAAGCACACTTGTGAAGTGTTAATGAATTACATCATGAAGGAAGTGTCTCAACATTTGACAAGATATTACACTAATTATATGTAGTTTGTGTGAACCACTATTGCTGTTATTTAGATTTATATACATTGAAGGAGTATATCTCCAAGAAGCACTTAATATACCACATTCTTCCTCTACACTACAAGAACCTCATCATTCACGAAACTTTCTGATGGTACACTACTCAGTCTTCAGCATGGTCTAAAATATGTTGGCAATAAAATAGCATGCAACAAAATCAACTTTTGTTCCAATCTTGATACACTGGCAAGCTTCCAAGTTTGAATTAATTACCAGATACCTGAAACAGCCAACAGAGTTAAAAACTACAGGGAAATGAGAATCTCACAAGAATCGATAAATATTCAACCTGAACTAGTGTGATAATGCGAGTTATGTCTTTTGTTTGTTTGTTTTTTTACTTTAGTGTGTTTCTTTTTTCCCTCAACACTTACAGATATCATTGGTGTAGCTCCAAGTATTCAAACACATCAACAGAATTAGTTTCATTTTAGTTAGTTTCATTTTAATAATTTTAATATAGTTCCCTTTCTAAGTAAATAACCTATGCAGCATGTTATCCAATCAAAACCAAATAAACAAAAATAATTACAATAAGCAAGAATGCTATTCAAACAATTAAGTTCAAGGAAATGATTTTACTAATCTATTTAATGCATAAACATATTCCAATTCTCGGCCTCATCAATCACGTTAATTTTGAGAAACCACTTGAAGTTTTTCCAGTCCCTTGTTGCACTTTTTGGCATGGAAAAGCAAAAGCAATCAATACACTTTGTTTTGGAACAAATAGAAAACACAAACCAATTCCTTGCACAACATGGGCAAAGTTTAATTTTTGTATCCTACTTAGAATGAATACATCACAGCCTAATTTTAATGAGGAAAGCGTGTCCACCTTTATCTATCTACAATTATGAATTTGTTAGCATATGACATACCGTGTAGCTAAAACAGGATAAAAAGTTTCTTGAAGAACATAACTTGCATTCGGTAAAGCTATTGACAATTTGACATAACAATCATAACTAGCTAGAATGCATTGATTATACAAAATACATACCAATAAAGTTGAGGAAGGTATAAGTGATCATCTATTTGAATGATTTTGATTCCGAGCCTTGACCTGTAACACCACAATGAATTGATTGAAAGACAAGATTCAACTAAGGTCCATTACTCCTCTAGTTGCCAAAACAGATTGAGATAGATGCATGAATAAAATCCCATCCCACATGATAACACATCTAGCATAGTCCTTCCCCGGATTCTGTGCTAACGCAAGATGCTTGTACACCGGGCTGCTCTTTTTTTATTGCTCTTTATCTTCTCACTCAACTAATACACTTAAAATAACCGTCTAAAAAAGTTAGTCAGCAGACCTAAACAGGAAATACAATTTTCATCTGATATAGTGTCTCCCAACACATCTCTTGAATCTCCCATATCTACAAATCACCTAGAGCAATTTCCACCTTCTTGTGCGAACCGAATAGAAGCAGAATAAATTAAGTGAACTAAAGCTTCATCAAATTCTTCAAGATCACTAGAATCTCGTAATTGACGATATGAAGGAGCCATGAAATTCGCTGCAATGTCAACCAACTTCCACAAAGAGAGATTGTATGCCATTTTGATTATCCTAGCAGACAAGTGCCTGGCAGAATCAAGGCAAGACACAATCACATTCCAACTAGCTTCCTGAATACTTTCCAACATCCAAAACTCAGCAAGCCAATTAAGTTCCACATATGGTTGCAGATTGAATAGCTTTCCTTCATCATCCATATTATCCCACAAACATCCAGCGGGAGGATTTGGCAGATTATTGGAATAAAACCACTGTACTAGTTTGATCAATGCTTCCCAGCTAATAGCAACCTTGATGACTTGTGAATGACTGCAAAAATAATTAGAGATTGAAGACAAACCGCAAGGGAAACACAGAATAAATGAAAATGATAAAGGCAACAAAAATTATAGCAACCTGAGAAGGCTCATACAGATTCTTATTAGAAACCGAAAAAAATCCTTGCATAATCGGCCATGAAGCCCTAAACATGAAAACTTGAGAGTTCAAATGCACTTAGAATATATGTACATAATGCAAAAAGTGACAACACTGGACATGATTCCCAAATAAGTCACTTCCAACCAATTCTGGTATAAAATTATTTATAACTTTACAATCAAGAACATGCATCTTCCTGTATCAAACACTATTATATTAGAAAATATTTGTGTGGAGAATAGTTGCACAGAGGCAGGGCCTTAACCAGTATATAAACACCGAACAGTTTACATCAAGTCATCAACCTTTGCCCACTTAGAATGACATGAAAGCATACAATCACATCTTCCCTTATGATAGAAACCCAAGGGGTACTAAGGGATTTTATTAAAGTCTTCAAAGAGGAGACAATATGCTGCGAAGATAGAGAAGGATCTGCAGCAGCATCAAATGCGGACCACAGCTTCCTCACTCAGTATGTAACCGCTGCACTGTGATATTTGGGAAGCAGGGAATATCGGGGGAAAAATTCACTGTTCTTTTCCAGGAAAAAATTGAGTTAGACCTGAGCATACACTATGCTCTCGTTCTTTCTTTCACCATTAACTTCTGTTTTTGACTTTTTCCCTCGATTGGTCATCTTTTTTAAACACGCATTCATATACATTTTTTGGTTGTTAGCTTAATGATTATTTCCATTTACCAATTCTATTATATGATCATGTATTTCAATGTTCATGAGTTCCAGCCTCAATAAGGCAAAGGAGCAAACCACAGAACTTAATTTAAATACCGGGATGTAATTTTTACAATTTGCATATTAGAAAAGCTTTAAAGTAAAAGAAATATAAACTCTCAAATTCCAGATTATATAGGAGAGCAATTTGATAATCACCTCTCTTGCATTCCTGATCGGAATAAACCTTGTAAATATTCACAGCCAGACTGCAATATAACTTTGTGAACATGCGAATGTGGCACTGAGTTAGAACAAAAATTGCATGTCCACCCAACGAGTTCATTTGTTTCAGCTTCTAATATGACATCCCTGAAAAGAGAAATCGATATAATTAAAATTCCTCTTCAAAACTCATTTGAAACAAATATTAGCAACATCTAAGTTAGGAATGACTGTTTAGCAAGTTCAAATTAATGACTATTTTTATTATCCTATGTCAAACTATTTAAAGGATTATTGCCCTTTCAGTAACAGAATATCCATTAGAAGTTGTAATATATAGAATGAACAACAAAATATCTATATCAACTTAAAAAAAAATGAAAATTTGAGATAAATAAAGATTGAAATAGACATAAGAAAAAGAAAACACAAGATTACACCAATCACATGCTATTCTAAATGTACATAAGAAGCTGATCAAGAAGCAAACCATACGAAAAACAACTTCCAACAGAATTGAGAGCTGAAGTAAGATTCAAGCTGGGGAAAGGTGTGCCCCACTCAGGACATTGTCTATAGAGTAGTTGCAGAAAGGGCTGCAGATTGCAGCGTTTAGCAAGAATTTTCAACTTTTTTACCATATCTTCCTCTGCCTGCAAGCATCCGAAGTAAACATATTCCAACAACAGCACCAATGCTTCATAATCAACGTGAGCAGATAAACGAACCTCTCTCAGTCTCTCCATATTTATCTGTTCCCTCTTTACAATTCTTGCTACTAGTCAAGATTTCACGAGGCAGAAGCGATGGACATCTGACAGCAAGAATAACACCATTAACATTGACAGAAGCCCCATTTGCCACAATGAGTCGCAAATCCGCATATTCTTCCTGATTAAGGGATTTCCCAATCCATTTTGCTAATTCATTAGGGAAACCATAACATCCAAAATAGCTTAGAATATATGAAGCATACCATCTCACTCCAGGACTTAAACAGGTGCTACTACAAGTCTCATGAAGCTTGTTGAGTAATTGAGCTTTAATGTATGTCACTGCTGTGGTGAATTTCTGAGTATGATCTTGTAAAAGGCTACACTGATGAACAAATGAAGACAAGGCCCACAAACCATAAAAATGGAGCACATTGGAACCTTCCCAATCTTCTTTATCAATGCAGCAACATGACCTTTCATGAAATGATGTAAGCAAATGAGGAGCCATGCTAGGCCTTTCCATATGAATGTCATTACTTAAACATCGTTTGACAATAAGAACAACTGCTTTCATTGCTTTGCTTTCGATGATACATTTTTGATATTCAGGTAAACTTGAAAGAGAATTTAACCCAATCAAGTTAATAACAAGTTGAAGTTTATCGGATGACCCAAAGCTTGCCAGGGACGATGTGTAATCTAGAGTATGTATTAAGCTTTTCAAGCACGGAATACCTATTACTTTCATTCTATCAGATAATACAAGCCTTGCATGTGAAGAAATGTGATTACATGGAGAATAAATCATCATTAATACAGCCCTTGATACTGGTTCACTTTGGAAACTATCATCATCATTTTGACATATTCGGCACCATTTTTGAATTGTGTCAACAAAAGTCAGACTACAGGAAAAGGAGACTCGAATTAGCAAATTTAGAAAGCACAAAAAAAAATCAAGGCATAGTATCAATGCTAACAATCATATTAAAATCTCAAGAAATGATTATAGAAGGAATATAATTTACCATGCACATGTAATTAGTGTGTTGATGTGGAGCTCACTTCCATAGGTATAAGGGTTGAAATTTTCTCCACAATGTATCATAAGGCACCCAAGAATGTCCCACAGATAACTCCTCAGACCAAGATGATAATTAGATTTTAAACCCTTGTTTGCTGTGGATATCTGTTCTTCCAAAGACAAGACATGCTCAGATGGCTTATCTTGAATATTTTCTAGTACAAGATTAAGGAGGACTCTATCAATACCATGTTCCCAAAACCTGATATGATGATCACCATCCCAACGGGTAATTAGACCCAATTGACATGCTTCCAATAATAAGGAACCATGGTTGATCCCTCCCTTTTTGGAACTCAATCCTGTTTCCCTCATCCCACAAATTATGGCATTGACAAGTGCATCACCACACAAATTCCTCATACGTATGAAATTCTCTTGGCATCTCTAAGCATCAAAACTACTTTGTTAGTGACAATACTATATATACTGGAATGTTTATTAGAGAGAATATGAATTATTAGTTTATTACCAATAGACATCGAGCGAGCTTAAACCCCTCTATTCGAACAACCTGAGGGTTTGATTTTTCCATGGCCTGCACAACCATCTCTACAAATACTCCATCTTCTATAAGTTTTTTGGCTACAAAATCGCATAAAGCTGGTAAAACAAATAGTAAATTAGTTTACATAAATAATGGAAGACAATAAAGCAAGCATCATTATACATCAGGGGATGGTTCAGGGATATGTTAATACCTAAAGATGTGTACATCTTTAAAAGTACAAGTTTAATAGAACTATCTGTCACCATGTGCATGTCTGCTAAAGCTTTCATAAGTTTAACATCACTCAAAACAGGGAACCTAGATTGAGGCCACCGCCACAGGATTGTGCTCAATAGTGAACCCATCTGTTCAAAATACTCAATTTTTTTTGCACCACCAGCAAAGTCTTTTATATTTCCAACAATATGAGTGGCAATCCCTGTGTCTTTGAGGGCTTCCATAACTGTCCTCTCACTTGTAGCACTCAAATTAGAGACCACCAAATTCAAGGCATTAGCACAATCTATTGCAACCTCTACTTGGTGCGAAGAGATTAAGGATGATAGGCAACAGACAAGTTCCACTATACGAGATTGCAATAGTGAATTCGGCAAAATACTAACTAACTTCACTGCAACATTTGATGCCATGCTTAATAAGGGACCACTTTTGCCTTCAAGAATACATAATAATGCTCCCAAAACATCAGATACAGATTCCTGAAAAATCATAACACAAGAAATTACTGTTTCATTGTGATTGAATCTCAAACATCAGGCCAAGGTCAACACTGTATAAAGTATAAATCCATCTATGAAAATAAAAACAAAAATAAAAGATATCACGTATATTTAAGAAGTTCAGTAAATTGGCAGAAAATCCAAGTTTATATGTTCATACAATGTATGATTATAGCAAAAGAAAATAAAATTTGCAAGTCCCAAACCTTTACAATAGTATGACGCGTGGCACGTGCATCTCCTGAGATAGAATCAAGAAATGCATTAATTGACCGAAGAACATTCTTCTGCACTTCAATGTTAGCGCATTGCCACTTCCAAGTATTTGTCTTCTCATCAAAATATCTGCCACAATTCACATTTCACACGGCGAAAAATAAATAACTAAATAAAAATTCAGGAACAAATAACAATATTCTAAACAACAACCACTATTTTTAATCCCTTCAGGCAGAATTTAAATGAAGAGCAAACGTCCAAATTGGTCTTCAGAAGAAACGTGGGGCATGAAAATAATTCTTTACGAAGATTTCATAACACTAATTAGGTATTGAAAACACAAAATAGCGAAAAAAGATAGCATGAATAGAACCAGAGATTAACAAAGGAGCTGCGGTTTGAGTTGGAACCTGGTTCCGAGGTTATAGGCACGAAGGAGACGTTGATGGAGGGTTTGGATTTGCACACTGATGGAACGACTGTTGATTGGTTTCATTGTGGAACTGCAATCGTTGATTAAACTATACACACTGTTCTTCGAGTTTGTGTGAAGAACAAAGAAGGGAAGAATACTCAATATTTGGGCCTTTTCGAGAAGCTCAGCGTGCGTTCCGCGTGAGGCCTTACTGGAAGTTGAAACACCGCCATGCCATTCAGGATTTCAGATAAACCGTGGAAATGATTCAAATGAGTCAAATTGCAAACTTCGAAAAATTATATAGAGCCCTGCAGTCTGCATAGGTATGGGATTTTATTTTCAAATAAATAATTTATTTATTTTAATTACTAAAATAAATAATTTGTAGTGTATTTGTTCATTTACATTATATTTATTTAATTTATTTAATAAATGAGATAATTTTAAATGTAATTTGTTTACATCGTAAAATATACGTTTAAATTATTTTTTTTATTATGCAAACGAGATATATGTATTTATAAATAATTAAATATAATTTTTAAAAATAATAAAAAATTAATAATTTAAATTAGACCATATTCTTAAAAATGGATAAATTAATAAATTATTAATATTTTTAAAAATTTGATCTAATTTAAATTATTAATATTTTTTATTATTTTTAAAAATTATATTTAATTATTTATAAATACATATATTTCGTTTACACTGTAACCGAGATAATTTTAAACATATCTCATTTTATAAACGATATATATATATCGTTTATACATTTAAAATTATCTCATTTAAATAAAATAAATAAATATAATATAAATTGATAAATATGCTACAAATTTTTTATTTTAGTAATTAAATTAATTAAATTATTTATTTAAAAACAAAATCCCAGAAGTTCGTGTCCAAATAATACGCATCCAGAGTCCAAATTACATATTCAATGCGATATTAATTTTAAGAATTTACGTCGACAAAAAAATGGATAAACTAATAAAGTGAAATATTAATTAATATTAAATTTAGATTAAATTATAATGTTGGTCTTTATATTTTTATTAGAATTACAAATTGATCTTTATAATTTAAGATTTGTAATTGAATCCCAAATAAAATTAAATTTTGTAATTTAATCCCATCATTCAAACAACATTTAATTTAACAGAATATTTGGTGCTACCAAAAACAAGCAATGTTATGAATTGTTTTGCATTAAGAGTTCTCGTGAAAGTAGACTTGACTACTAAGCTTGCAAAGAGAGAAAAATATGCACATGTTTGTGTTCAGATTAATATTGGGTTGCCGGTAATCAAATATATTATCGTGGAAGGCATGACTCATGAAGTGGAATACGAGAATTTACAATTAATTTGTTCTACTTATACACGGTATGGGCATAATAAATCGTTGTGCATAGAAAAGTTCTCGGAAAGGAAGGATGATTCTTTTAGTAATGGAAAGAATCATGAAGCCCCGACACTAATGCCACACAATGATCATGAAATTCAAAAAAAGGTTGAATTGAAAGCTTGTGATTTGGGTGAGAATTCTCGTGATTTGGACGATAATTAGGAGTTGTTAAAGGGAATGATGCAATTACGGAATTATTGGCTCCTCAAGTGCCTGATGGTCATGCTAATGAGGCGTGCATGAATGATGGAAAGGGCTGGCAACAAGTGCGGCATAAGCTAAAATTTACAATGGACATCCGTCAGATTTGAAGGACTAAGATGGAAAGCAGCACAAGTATGGTTCGAGAAGTCCCAAGGTCCAATTTGTATGGTGATAAAGGAAAATCAATTGACATTAGGATAGGGCAGCGAAAAAAACATGAAATTGTGCTATCTCCATCGCATCGAACTCCTGCACATCATGGAATTTCTCTCCAGAAGCAGCCGCAGCCTTTCTCCCTGCAGAACTCGCCTGGCTGCGCAACAGAGGGAACCTTAGTAGATGGAAGCCTGGCGGATGCAGCGTTAGGGGTCTGATGGTCGCAATTATTGAGGATCAGATTACGCCAGTACCACAGGACAAACCATCTATTGAGGTTGGTGATTCTATTTAGAGTATTATGTTCTTATTTATTCTGTCCCTATTATTTATGGATAGTTTAAATATGATTGTTTAGAACATTAGGAATGCTTCAAATAAGTTAGTCCAGGTGCATTGTAAGGAACTTGTTAGGAAATTTAGACATGTTTTCTTTATTATGGTTGAAACTCACTCCCCTTTTCAGCATTTAAAATTATTTTGAAAAAGGTTGGGGTATCACTCTGTTTGTATAATGGAAGCGGAAGTGCATAAGAGGGTATTTGGTTTCTATCCTCCATGCAAGGTGTTTGTTGTCAGTTCATTGATGCTTTTGATTAGAGTGTCTCTGTTGAGATTCAATTTGATAATTTAATTTGGAGGTGCAGTAGTATTTATGGTAGTCCTCAATTTAATAAAAGGGTTCTCCTTTGGGATTATCTTGTTGCACAATCCATGATTTTTCAAGGACCTTGAATTGTTCTTAATGATTTTAATGAAGTCATATTTTCTCATGAATCTAAGAGTTGTCAATTTTCTCATCAAAGAGCAGACAGGTTTGCTACTTCATTAGGGGATAGCGGTTTGCTTGATTGGAAGACTATTGGGAGACGATTTTCTTGGTACAAGAAGGTAAAAAATTATGTTAACGTAACAAAAAAGCTTGACCGAGTCAGTATAAATAGTGGTTGGTTATCTATCTTTCCAAAGGTTTATGCAGATGTTATAAATAGGCTTCAGTCTGATCATTGCCCTATTTCTGGTGCATTGTAAAGGTCGTCCTCAGGCTAAAGAGAATCGACCTTTCCAATTTGTTGCTGCTTGGGCTACTCATCCCGAGTATAAGGATATTATGAATCAGTCATGGTGGTTTGATAATAGAGGGATTGATGGCAAGCTTTTGGAAGTGCACAAGAATTCTTTAGAGTTTAACTCGAAGGTGTTTGGTAACATTTTTGTTAAGAAATATGAATTAGAGCATGATGAAGAGGATTATGCCGATTCGGAATTTCTCAAAATAAGAATCACTTCGTTGGTAGCATAGTCCAAACCGACAATCTATCCTCTCAAATCAACGTTTGATTTTTCAAATAAAAATAATTAACTGAGAGTAATTCAACCTCGGGTCGTTCTCCCTAGGAATGCAAATTGGGGTATCACACTTTTGGTTGTAAAGAAAAAGGCAGGGGGTGTTTGGAATCAAAGAACGAAATATTAAAAGAACTTAAAAGATAAAAGAACTAACAAATAGTCAAAAAGGAAATCAATGCAATTAAAAGAGAAAATAGGGTCAAAACTTAGTGAAAATGCTTAAATGCATGAAAGGGGCCTTGACTTGGGAATGAGAATTAAGGAATCCTATCATGGTCATAACCACAACTATGATAATTATGATGAGTCAATCTCGCTTCGTCAACCCCTAACATCGAAGAGTTAGTCAAGCAAGCATAATTGACCTTAATCCATAAGTCCTAGCTAACTTACCAATTAACTTGGTAAAAAGCTAGCGTCAATGAAAACAAGAGTCAACTAACTATCCAAGAATTACCACTAAATGTCAGACATTATGACTCTAGTATCCTAAGAACTTATTTCCCAAGCCAAGGTGTGAAAATGTACTCAAAATTACTAAGTGGTATTTTCACAAACACTTGGTGGGCATAAAACCAAAACATGAGAAATTGCAAAGAAAAATAAAAACTATAACTAAACTATTCACAAAATCAACAATAAACATGCAATCAAGCAAATATAAATCATAAAAGACCAAATTCATAAGCAAAAGATTCAAGAAATCAAAATTGCATATATTAACAAGTAACTTGAACTAAGAGAAAAATGTAGCAAAAGTATTGTAATTAAAGAGAAAATTTAGAGTACTTACAATCAAGATGAGCAAAATCCAAGATCGAAACTTAACTATAAAATGCTACAATGGAAATTTAGTAAAACCCTAAGAGAGAATTTTCTACTCTACACTACTCCTACTCCTAAATTATCTATGTATGTAACGAGGCCTCATAAACTAATGTAAACTAATGCCTTCATATGTGATGTTATCCCCTTCATATAGTACTTCAAACCAGCCTTCAGCCTTCTAAAACTAGGTCAAGAGGCCCCCAAAATCGCGAGCCACGTGCCTCATTAATGAAGTCACGCGCTATTACGTGTGCGTACGTACAGATGTGTATGTATGCACACTTGCTAATTTCTTTACTTGTGCGTACGCACACTTGCTGGTTGCTGCACGTGTGCGTACGCACAGGTGGTTGTACGCACGCACACGTCAGTGTGTGCTTCTTGTAAGAACCGCAACTAATCAACCGGTTAATTAAGTGATAATAATGCCCAAATTACGTTCCAAAAAGTTAGAGTGAGAATTTGAGGATTTAAATGTGATTTTTAGACTCAGTAGGTCTTTTTGAGTCTGCCCGGTACTGCACGAGAAAAAGTGAAAACCGTCAAAAACCTTAGAAAAATATTAAAAGTTGAAAACCGGGAGTTAATTTTAAAGGTTTGGCCCGAAGTTGGGCCAAACGGGCAAAAAACGCTAACGGGTTGGACCGGGCCCAAGTTGGGCCCAAGTCCAACATATAAAAGGTTCATTTAATGAACCCATGCAGCAACAACACACATTAAATACAACACACACGTCAGAATTGAAAGAGGGAGAGGAGAAGAGATTGAGCACTATTCACTTCAATCTTCTCAAGCTCATATCTTGAGCTACAGAGCTCCGATCGTCGTACTGTTTGTGGCTACGCATTCCTTGTGAAGAGCTCTGCAAGACCTGTATAAGAAATTGGTAAGTAAAGCTCGAAATCCCTTCAGTTCTTCTCCTCAAAATTTTGGTTTTAGGGATTTGGGATTAAGTGAGTTTTTGTGATTTTGGATGTTTAGGTTCACTCTAATCCTTGCTTAGCATTGGATTTTGGTTATCAAAACTGTTGAAAAAGGTAAGAGGCATTAAACCCTTATGAGATTATGTTTATGTTGAACCCTAGGTTGATTTGTGGTGATTTGTATGTATATAGCTTGATTATTGTGAATTTGGGAGCTATTGGAACATATTGGTGCTTGTTGAAGTGGAATTAAAAGCTTGGTTTGGAGTTGAGAGATTTCTTGTGCTCATTTTGGGTTTTGGTGCATATAGGAAATCGGCCAAGGTATGGTTTCGGTTTCCTCTATGTAGTATATAATATTAATGGACACCTAGGCTAGTGACCTATAGGATAGGGTTGGAAATTTATATGTTGTTGACGATTGTTTGGGTTGATGATGTATAATGAATTGATGTTGTTGTTGTGGTTGAATGATGAAGTTGAGATATGATGGATTTGGATGAATGAATATTGTTGATTATTAATTTGAAGCATGGTTGAGTTGATGATAAAAATTGATAGAGATATAATGTTGATTGGTGAATATGTGATATATATGATATTAAGGTTGAGAATAATATGTGAAGGAAAATGTGGAAAGAATGGTGCAAAATGTTATAAAGTGTAGGTTTTGATGAGAAATGGAGTTTTGGAATGGTTCTATTTGGTATTGGTTGGTTTGAGTTGTGAGAATAAGTAATTTGGTAAATTGTACACTTTTGGTAAAGGTTGGTTTTTGGTGAACTTTGTTCGATCATAAATTTTGCCTCAGTTTTCAAAATTGATTGGAATTTGTTTGAAATTAAAGCTTATTGAAAATCCTTCAATTTGATATAAAGTTTGTAAAATTTGGGTTTTTGTAGAGGAAGTTATGATCATTCAAAGTTGGTGTTAAAAATCTGAAATTCTGCAAAGTTGCAGAATTTGGTGAATTCTGGTATGTGCGTACACACAGCCTTGTGTGCGGCGCACACCTCTGCGAGAATTGTGACCTGTGCGCACGCACAGACTTGTGCATATGCACACGCAGAGGAAGGCAATTTGCTTGCAGCGCTAGCACAGCTTGTGCGCGCACACACCAATGAGAAATTGCAACATATGCCTACGCACAGACCTGTGCGCACGCACACGTTGGGGAAGCCAGTCTGTTGGGAGCGCTAGCACGGGTTGTGCGGGTGAACAGACATTATGAATTTTGGCACCTGTGTGTACGCACACTGTAGAGCGTGCACGCGCATAGTCCTGTGAGTACGCACATGCCCTGTTTCTCAAATTTTATTTGTTTTCAACTATTCTACCTTTCCAACAAGGTTGTAAGCTTCTCTAACACCATTTTAGGATTCTTGGGCCTAGTTTTGGACATTTAAAACATTGGGAAAGAATTTAATGGTTTTAGATGATATTATTTGGAAAACTTAGATAATGGAGGCCTAGGTTTCTGGCGTGCTGAGGATGGTTTGATGTCATGTGATGAATGGTTGATGTATAAGATGAGAATTAAGGAACTGTTAAGTTCGGAATAAAAATGTGAATTGACAGTGACTAAGATGAGTCGAGGACTCGAATGTATGATGAGGAATCACTGATGTATTGAAACTATTTTCTAAAAAACCACTGCACTATTATTTTATATTGAGATTATGAGACGCTATGCGCTCGGCAGGGACGACGGTTGGATCTCGCCTGTCGAGGTAGCAGCGGTGGTGTAAGGGCAGTGGTTTGTTCCTCTTGCGTTGAGATGTGAGGTCTGTGGCAAGAGTATCCTGCTTGCATCCCTTTGGATCAATAGAGCGTGCAGGCGCAAATACCTGGACAGTGATCCGAGTACTATATCTTGGGGGTTCCCATATGAGGATTCTGAAGGGCGACGTCTCCATGGAGATGTGTCGGGTTGGCAGTTGAACTGACAATGTGATATCACAGCCAATAGGCAGACATTCATCATATGCATTTGCTATCTATTTGTATGCTTTGACTACTTGAAATGGCTTGCCTATTTGTATAACATGCCTAATTTCTATTTGGATTAATTACCTTATATGTTTCTACTTGTGTTTTACTTGTATTGTATACTACCTGTGTTTTCTACTGGGATTGAGGATGTTCGGAAGGCGGTGGCGATGGGATCGCAAGGAGGATCTGTTGGTGAAGGCTGTGGGACAGTGGTGTTTGGTTAGAGTAAAAATCCCCTAAGATAGAGTACCCTGTTTATTTATGTTAAGATTTGTATAATTATGCTTAATTGTTTTAGTATGCCTTAAGATTGAATCTTGTGATGGATATGAAGTCTAGGATTGGCTTTAGCATCCTGGGGTCTTATATCCTACATCACTGGGCACTGTTACTATACTGAGAATCTCCAGTTCTCATACCATATTTTTGTTGTGTTTTTCAGATGCAGGTCGCAACCCACATCATCGAGTTTTCTAGTTGGTGATAGAAGCGGAGGATCCGGATATCTTTTTGAGTCTTTTTGGCTTATTTTGTATATGTCTCTCACTTTTGTATTTTGTTTTGCATAAAGGCTTGTATTTAAGAGAACAAAACTTGTATAAGCTATTTTTACTGTCAGGTTTCTGTTTGTCTGTATATATGACTAGCCGACATAAACTCCGCGAGTCGTGGCTAGATTCTTATGATATTATACTATTATATTTTTATATATCTTATCTGTATCTTGTGCTCTAAGTTAGTAGCTTCGTAGTACGTTTTGCGCTCTTAAAATCCTATTTTGAGCTATATCGTTCATCGGGCTTCTAGATTATACTATTCTTTCTATATATATCATATGTATGAGCTTAGAACTGTCGTAATCTCTGGTTAACCTCTACTTTACGATGCGAGGTAAAGCTTAGGCTAATTAGGGTATTACATTTCTCCTTTGTTTTCTTCGTGTTCTCCCTTCTTGCATGCTTTCTTCCACTTTTGCCTAGCCATTCTTGCCCTTAGGACCTGAAATCACTCACACAATATATCACGACATCGAATGACATAAAAGTGGAATTAAATTGCTCAATTTGAGCACAAAAATGCATGTTTTCACTTTTAGGTTCAATTTAGGAATAAAACACAAAAGTATGCTATTTTGGTGATTAAGTGTGAGTTTATATGATGAAATCCATCCAATTTAAGTTAAAAATTATCGTCAAATATGAACTCATCAATTCTCCCACACTTAAATAATAGCATGTCCTCATGCTAAACACAAACAAGGAGAATGATCAAAGGGTGACAACTTATTGAATGCAACTATTTATATGCATGCAAGTATACTAAATATTATATATATCTATCTATCTATAATATCCTATTGATTTGGTGAAAACAAACAAACAACTTTCCAAGCAAGAATATAACATATATAGGGCTAAGCAAAGAAATAATTCAATGCAATCAAAATCCAAAAAATTGATTCAACTCATTAAAATGAAGCAACTTGCAAGAATACATGATAAGAAAGGTGGAGACATAGAATTGAGTAATCGAACCCTCACTAGGTGTGTATACACTCTCAACGCTCAGTGCTTAAAGTCAATTCACTCGAGTCTCCTCTAATTATGCTTTCAAGGAATTGCTTTTCATCTAACAATCAACAAACATGTGATGCATGAATGCAATTATCATAAGGACTTCGTAGGGTTGTAATGGGGTTAGGGTTAAGGTAGGACAAATATGGCTAAGTGGACTAAGATTGAATCCTTGATTAGTTTAGGTATCCCACTCAACCTATATCAATCCAAATCACAAACAATGCAACCTAACCTTCCATAACCTCTTTTTACACACATTCATGTATGCTCGTTCATTCATATCACATATACATTCCTTATTCATTTCTTTTCTCTTTGGAAAAACTTTTGTCCCTTTTATAATTGGAATTTTTTTTTAAGAAACCAAAATTTGCATATGGTTTTAGAATTTGTACATGAATGCACCCATTTCAAAATTTCTCAATGCACACCCAAAATTACTCTTAATCTTTCTTCCAAAGCTCCTCCAAAATTCCCCCACTCTTAAATGCAACATATTTCTCAACCTAAACTAATCAAGGATACAAATTAAGGCAAATCATAGTTTTTCACTTAAGGTTGTGATGTGGTGATATAAAAAAACATGGGGGGTAAACAAGGCTCAAAGGAGTTAACAATGGTGAATGCAAGGGTATGGCCATATGGTTAGTGAGTTTTAATTCAAAAATGGCCTCAATCATGCCAAATATATTCAAACATCAACTATTGGAAATAAAAAATCAAGCAAAACCAAGATCACAATCATTAGAATGTGTAACCATTCAAGATAAGCTCAAAATTCACAAGGTATTTTGTTCTATCTCTCTTCTATGTTCCATAAAAATCATTCAAGCAAGTTTAAAAATAATTTTCCAAATCAATTCAATAGAATGCCGTAAAGCAAAATTCTTGGAAATCTTTGTTGTTTTTCACCAAAATTATTTCCTATATGTATGTATATTGTGATGGATGCAATTTCATAAAAAAAATTTCCTAGTTCTTTCCTTAATTTTCAATATGCAAAAACCATTGTGAACAATTAGGACCAAAATTGAACTAGGTACTATGCTATTCACATCATCCAGTTACAACTTCTATTTATAAAATATATACAATGCAAAAGTAAAAATGCCAAATGCAATAACTGGAAATAAACTAAGATATATACCAAAAGAAAATGCAATGCAACAGTAAAAACACTCTAAATATCTACAAGAAACATAAGAAAAGACAACAAAAAATGAAGTGCAAAGTGTTCGAAAAAGAAAATTTACGCCCCAAAAAAAAAATTTGCATGGAGATCGCCAAGTCCAATGCATTCTCGGCATCTCCATCCTTAGTGTCCTCCTCCTTTGCCGGCTCCTTGCCTTCACGGCTCATTGATTGGAAGCAGAAGCTGATGAATTAAAAAATTATTAGAATTGATACGTTGCAAATATAGTTCTTAATTCACCGAAAATCTGCCTATCAATTTAGAAATGTGTCACAAAGAGTTTAAATCAAAATTACTGGGAGTTTTAAGTTCCAGGTCGTCTCCCAACGAGTTGCAGAGAAGGGTGCTATCTTATTAATCAGAGGTTCGAAGAAATTGAGGTAAGTAAATTGGAATATAAACTGAGGAAAATTAAATGATATGAATAAAAGCCTTGATTGGAAATTGATTAGTTAGAATCTCTATCATTGATGGAGTGATTTTTAAGATTGATTTATAATTAACGGTTACTCTGTTTAGTTATCCTTTACTAGGTAAGGGAAAGTCAAACAAGTTGGATTACTAGATCTGTTCACGAGTTACTACCCACTTAGTTCAAAGGGATTGACGTTGGTGACAGGGTAGCAATTCAACAATTAACCCAATTACAAATTTTCTTTCAATCCTTCCAACTCACGAGTTCCTTTTCAATCAATTTCCCATCAAGTAATGAAACTACTCACGCATTGTAAATAATAAATCCATAACACATAAAAGGGAATTAAAAGAAGACATGATTATTGGAATTGAAATTGAATTAAAAAGAAATAATCCTTGCATTAATTAATCATAAAAGTATCTGAATGACAAAATTGAACATAACAAAGAACATGGAAGAATAAAACCAAGTTAAGAGAACAAACTAGAATGATGAAGTCTTGATGAGGAAATAACTCTTCTCAATGTTCCAATGCTAAGGCCAATTGAAAATTAAAATTCTAAAAACTAGAGAGAAAAAAACCTAAGAGAGTGAAAAACTAGATCTAAAACTATTGAATGAATGTGTGTGTTGTTTCTGCATATTCTCTGACTCTAGTCTGCTGTTCCGGGCCGAAAACTGGGCCGAAATAAGGTCCAAAAATCGCCCCCAGCGAATTCTGCAGATTATGCAGATCGCACATGTCACGCGATCGCGTCGTCCATGCGGACGCGTCGCTTGCGCTTTTTTTCTCTCCACGCGTTCGCGTCGTCCACGCTACCGCGTCGCTTGCGCTTTCCAATCCGCGCGGCCGCACAAGCCATGCGGCCGCGTCACTGCGATTTGCGCTTCTTCGCGCGGTCGCGTGAGCCATGCGACCGCGTCACTTCTCGCTGGTTATCTCCTCAAATTCTTGTGTTCCTTCCATTTTTTGCTAGCTTCCTCTCCAATCTCCATCTCATTCATGCCCTATAAAGCCTGAAACACTTGACACACAGATCACGGCATCGAATGGAATAAATGAGAATTAAAATTAAATAATTAAAGACTCTAGGAAGCAATTTTCAAACATGTACTGAATTTAGGAAGGAAATCTAAATGCATGCTAAATTGATGAATAAGTGGGTAAGGATCATGACAAAACCACACAATTAAACACAATATAAACTATAAAATAGTGGTTTATCAACCTCCCCACACTTAAACATTAGCATGTCCTCATGCTAAATTGAAGGAGACAAGGAAATAAGTATGAACATGTAGAAACTCATGAAATGCAATGCAATCCTACATATATAAATAAATGCAACTATATGATTATTGTCCACTTGATCAAAAGTAAATAAGCCCTTCAAAACAATTACAAATCAAATTCCACTAATTCTATCATTATACAATAAAACCGATAAAAGTGCAAGAAGATAGCTTATGAAAGCAGGAAACATGAAAATTCAAGCATTGAACCCTCACTGATAATGTATGTACGCTCTAATATCTAGTGTATAGGGCAATCACTCTATTCTTCTCTAGTCATGTTTTCTAACTTTTGTTTTTCTCCTAACCAATCAACAATAGTTAATATACCAATGCAAACTTCATGAGGTCTTTTCAGGGTTGTAATGGGGCCAAGGTGCAGGTAAGGGTGTACATATGGCTAAGTGAGCTTTATAAATTAAATTTTTAATTAACCTAAGCTCTCACCTAATATACATATATTCTATATACTTTTAAATTCATGCCTAGCTACCCATAATTCCCTTTTTCAACACATACTCATATTTCAACTTTGTATTTTAATTCTATCATATGTGCATTGATCTTTGAATTTTGAATTTAACATTGGGGTAATTTTGTCCCCTTATTTATTTGTTTATCGTTTTTTTTTAATTGAAATAAATAAAGCTTATTAACACACATAAATTTTTCATTCTTATAGTTTCACATGAACAGGTATCCAAATTCCCTTTAAATTTTCATGACATATTCCCTTAACAACTTTTGTTCCCACAATTTTCCATACTTAACTAGCACACACAATTCTATCTTAAGCTAACCAAAGATTCAATTTGGGATATGCAATTGTTTTTCAGCTTGAGGTTAGTAATGTGGTAAAATATAGAACAAATGGGATTTTAAAGGCTCAAAGTGGTTAACAAAGGTAATTGAAAAGGGTAGGCTTGATTTGGATAAGTGAGTTTAAACAAATAATGGCCTCAATCATGTGCAAGCATGTAAATATAATAAATATTGGACATTTAAGATAAAACAAAATATAGATTACAATCATAGAGAAGTAAACACACAAGAATAAAATAATTATGGTTAAATAATGTAACCATACATAAAGGCTCAAATCTTTCACAGGTTGTGTGTTCCTTAGCTCAAACATCATGTTCCAAATACAACTCAAGCAGATTTATCATAAAAATTTTGAAAAATTAGTGAAATTTTATTCCAAAGATAGATTTTTAAAAGAAACTTATTGTCTTTTCAATCAAGTAGAACATGCATGCAACTATTCTAACCTATGCAATTTATTCTATTCTATAAAGGGGAGAAAATCTAACTAAAATATCCTAATTATTGGTGTACAGAGAAGAGAAATTACCTCCGGATGTTAGGTACTAACCGACCTCCCCACACTTAAGGCTTTGCACCGTCCTCGGTGCCATCTGTCAGGAACAGGGGTAGGCTGGTAGCAGTATTTCCATAGTCGGGACTATCATGGCTCCCGGTGCTGGTAAAAGAAGTGGAGTCCAGAGTGTCTGAGTCCTTGAATTTGCCCATGATCAGCTCCTTGAGGTATGTGAATCGGCGCTTGTTACGGCGCTCTCTCATCTTAGCTTTCAGTTCATACCGATCCAATTTTTCAAGTATCTGCTGGAGTAATTTCTCAAATGTAGATGCTTGTGGTGTTGAAGAAGTAATATCTTCAACTGGCTCAGTAGGCTGGCTTGTAGTGGCTGCTGAAAGTCTGAGGTATTTCCCGTTAGGGACATATTGATCATCCCGTGGAAGCATGGCTTTGGTGTCCCCAGCTCTGTAGGAGACTCCGGCTGCTGAGACAAGATCTGAGACCAGGGCGGGAAAAGGTAGGTTGTCCGCGATTTGTACGTGCTCCATGGCATTCCAGATGTGTCTTGAGAGATTCAGAGGTTGGTCTGTAAGGATGCACCATAGTAGAACAGCCATGTCTCCAGTGAAGGAGGACTCATGAGTGCTCGGAAAGACGTAATGGGACATGATCTGTGCCCATACGCGAGCCTCCAAGGTAAGTATGGAAGCCAAGATTCCCTTAGGCGGGTACGGTGGTATCCGTAGATCCAATGGCTGCCAGGTAATGCGATGACTCCGAGAACGGAGTCCCAGTCAAATTGGTATCTCTGGCGCTGAAGGGTGGCTTCTTGAAAAGCGTCCATTCCTGCTGGAATAGGGAGAAGACTCAGAACGTGCTGAATGGCCTCTTCTGTGATGGGGACTTGTTGCTGCCGGACATAAATAGACTGCAGGGTCGGTATGTAGAAGTTGGAGTAGAACTCAACTACCCAAGAGAGATTGACCTGCCTCGGCTGTCTCCGTAAGAAACCCCATTGTCTTCGTTCAATTTGCGGCTCAACAAAGGAGGCAATATTGGATGGGAGGATAAGAAGGTATTCATTGTTATAGTTCCTTTCTGCTAGGATAGGGAACATCTGCTCACAGTAGCGATTGGGAAATCGCGCAGTGTCCTTTGCTGGAAAGGCTTTCTCCTTGTCGTCAACCTTTATTATCCTCTTAACTCTTTTTGTTGAGGGCTTGACTGTGGTTGAAGAAGGCTCTGCCACTAATGCTCTTTTAGTTCCTCTTCTTGCTGGTGGTTTGGAAGTAGCTTTCTCTTTTCCTTTCTTGGTGGCCATCCCGAAAGAAGGGAAGAGAAAGGAAATTAAATTCAAAGAGATAGAGCAAGGAAGAGGGTATTGTAAGTGATAGTCAATGCACAATAAAGATAAATGGCATTAACACATGATCCGGATTACATGTGAAAAGCTCATCAATGGAAATATAGCAAGTGCATGTAGGACAATGGAATGCAAGAGGTTTATTGGCATGCAGGCAAAGGCATGAGTAGCATATATCAAACATTCAATATCCAATTTAGATTACCATTTGTAACAAACTAGCCATCACATTTGTATTGACAATAAATTTAATTAATAAAATATGAAAGGGAATTTGTGAAAAGCAAGCATTGCATATTAGAGTAAAATAATGTGAAGAAGTGCATAATGCCATATGGGCTTTTTCACAAACACATAGCATGCATGTAGAATAAGCTCTTGAAAGTATGAATTTGAACATGCAAGCAATCCCTTAAAAAGTAATATATATGATTGTCAAACAAATTTATAACAAACCATAAGCATATAAAGATAAATAATGACTCACATAAGTAGATAACACCAAGTAAAAAGGAAAAGAAAAGAAAAGAAAAGAAAATAAGAACAATGAAGAAAAGATAAGAAGATAACATATGAAAATAAGAAGAATAGTAGAAAAGTGAGAAAGAAGAAAAGAAAAACCTTGTTAATGGAGGTGAGAAAGATAGAGAATGAAAGGTGAGATAGAAAGGGGAAGGGAAAAAGAAGAAAGAAGGAGGGAAAAGAAAAATTAGGATTTGGAGGAAAGAAAGATAAGATAATTTGGCAACTGAGGTTGAGCTGTGCGGCGCATGCGACGCGGCCGCGGAAGGCACGCGTTCACGTGGTTGCACTCCAGGGAAGGTGACGCGATTGCATCGGTCACGCGGTCGCGTGACCTATGTTGCGCTGCTGGCGCGGGTGCAGCCTCGCTCCAGCACAACTCTCTATTCGATTCATTTTAATTGCCAAAATTAGGTGACGAGATCGCGTGGGTCACGCGATCGCATGAGTGTGCGTTATAAAATGGGTGACGCGGCCGCGTCAGCAACGCGGTCGCGTGACAAGGATTGTGCTTCCAGCACCAATCCAGCATCACTCTCGCACAGAATGCGACTGTGCACCCTTTTACGTCGAAAACTCAGGGCACGCGGCCACGTGGGGCACGCGGTCGCGTGGGAGGCCATGATTTCCATGCGACGCGGTCGCGTGGAGTAATTTGTGCCATTGGCACGACTCCAGCGCTGCTCCTGCGTAACTTACTGTTCATTTTTCTTTTTCTTTACTCCCCCTGCCACGCGGACGCGTCGTTGGTGCGATCGCGTCGTGCGGCGAAATTTTTTTTTTAAAAAGAAGTATAAGGACATGTAGGTGTAAAAGCATGAAAGTATTAATAAAGAGAAGAGTTATTGAAGAAGAAAAAAAAATAACTAAAAGTGAAGAAAAGAACGATCATACCGCGGTGGGTTGTCTCCCCCCAAGCACTTTGCTTTAACGTCCGTAAGTTGGACGCTCCACTAGCTCAATCAGCTGCTATGTGGGGATCTTCCAAGTGGAGGATCTCAAGCTCCTTGCTTTTCTGCACCTTCTCATTATGGTACAGCTTCAGGCGGGGTTCATTAACCTTAATAAGTTCAGAGCTTGAAGGATGGCTTAGGTGATAAACTCCGTACGGTTCAGCCTTCTCTACTCTGTATGGACCTTCCCATTTTGATCTTAACTTACCGGGCATTAGCCTTAGTCGAGATTTGTAAAGGAGGACGAAATCTCCAGGTTGAAATTCTTTCTTCTTGATGTTTTGATCATGCATAGCTTTCATCCTTTCCTTGCAAATTCTGGAATTCTCATAAGCTTCTAGGCGAAGGTTCTCCAGTTCCTGCAATTGCAACTTCCTTTCAGCTCCGGCCTTCTCAATTTCCATGTTTCACTCTTTAACTGCCCAGAAGGCTCTGTGTTCGATTTCAACTGGGAGATGGCAAGCTTTTCCATAAACTAAGCGAAAGGGACTCATCCCAATGGGTGTCTTGTATGCTGTTCTATATGCCCATAGTGCATCTTGTAGCCTGGTGCTCCAGTCTTTTCTATAAGGCTTCACTATCTTTTGCAAGATATGCTTAATTTCTCTGTTCGACACCTCGGCTTGCCGATTAGTTTGGGGATGGTAAGCTGTTACAACTTTATGGATTATCCCATGCTTCTTCATCAATCCTGTTAGTCTCCTGTTACAAAAATGGGTGCCTTGATCGCTCACGATCGCTCGTGGTGATCCAAAACGGCATATAATGTGGTTTCTCACAAAGGAAACAACAGTGTTAGCATCGTCAGTGCGGGTAGGAATTGCTTCCACCCATTTAGAAACATAATCCACAGCTAACAATATATAAAAATATCCATTAGAATTTGGAAATGGACCCATGAAGTCAATGCCCCATATATCAAAAATTTCACAGAAAAGCATATAGTGTTGAGGCATCTCATCCCTCCTGAATATATTACCAAATTTCTGGCATGGGATACAAGATTTGCAAAACTCAGCAGCGTCTCTAAAAAGAGTAGGCCAGCAGAATCCATAGTCTAAGATCTTTCTAGCTGTTCGTTGAGGGCCAAAATGTCCTCCACTCTCAGATGAGTGACAGGCCTCTAAAATGGACTGGAATTCTGATTGAGGCACACAACGTGTAATTATCTGGTCAGCGCCACATCTCCATAAATATGGGTCATCCCATATATAATATTTATACTCACTTTTCAGCTTGTCTCTTTGATGTTTAGAAAAATGTGGAGGAAATGTGCGGCTAACTAAATAATTAGCAACAGGTGCATACCAAGGGACTACCTCAGATACTGCTTGTAGGTTATCAAAAGGAAAATTATCATCTATAGGAGTAGAATCATCCTTAATATGTTCAAGGCGACTCAAGTAGTCTACTACTAAATTCTGATTACCACTCCTATCCTTTATTTCTAAATTAAATTCTTGTAGCAGCAGTATCCAACGTATAAGCCTCGGTTTGGACTCTTTTTTAGCTAATAGATACTTTAGAGCTGCGTGGTCCGAATACACTACTACTTTGGTACCAAGTAAATAGGCCCGGAATTTATCCAGAGCAAAAATAATAGCAAGAAGTTCTTTCTCAGTAGTAGTATAATTGGACTGGGCAGTGTCTAAAGTCTTAGACGCATAGGCAATAACAAAAGGATCCTTACCTTCACGCTGAGCCAGCGCTGCTACTACGGCATGGTTGGAAGCATCGCACATGATTTCAAACGGCTGGCTCCAGTCGGGTCCTCTCACAATTGGGGCTTGAGTTAGAGCAGTCTTCAGCTTATCAAATGCTTGTTTGCAATCCTCACTGAACTCGAACTCAATGTCCTTCTGCAGTAATTTGGATAAGGGAAGTGCCACCTTACTAAAGTCCTTAATAAATCTCCTGTAGAAACCTGCATGGCCAAGGAACGAACGGACTTCCCTCACAGACGAGGGGTAAGATAAACTAGAAATAACATTCACTTTTGCTGGGTCCACAGAAATACCATTATTAGATACCACATGTCCTAATACAATCCCTTGTTTTACCATAAAGTGGCATTTTTTGAAATTCAGTACAAGGTTTGTATTAACACATCTATCTAATACTCTAGATAATCCCTCTAAGCAAAGGGTAAAAGAATAATCATAAACGCTAAAATCGTCCATAAAAACTTCCATACAGTCCTCAGTAAGATCAGAGAAAAGACTCATCATGCACCTTTGGAAAGTAGCTGGTGCATTGCATAAGCCAAATGGCATTCTCTTATAAGCATAAGTCCCAAAAGGACATGTAAAAGTAGTCTTTTCCTGATCCTCAGGAGCTATATGAATCTGGAAATAACCTGTGTAACCATCTAGAAAGCAATAATGTGATTTACCTGACAGGCAATCCAGCATTTGATCAATGAATGGAAGTGGGTAGTGATCCTTATGGGTAGCTTGGTTGAGATGCCTGTAATCAATGCAGACTCTCCAAGCATTCTGAACTCTAGTTGCTATGAGCTCTCCATGCTCATTCTTCACTGTAGTGACTCCAGACTTCTTGGGCACCACTTGTACTGGGCTTACCCATTCACTGTCTGAAATGGGATATATGATACCGGCCTCCAGTAGTCTGGTCACCTCCTTTTTGACAACTTCCAAGATGGTGGGATTCAATCTCCTTTGGGGTTGACGGATAGGTCTTGCTCCCTCTTCTAAAAATATTCTGTGCTCGCATACTTGAGGGTTGATTCCCACTATGTCTGCCAAACTCCACCCAATTGCCTTCTTATGCTTCCTTAGCACATCAAGTAACTGCTCTTTTTGTTGAGAAGTCAGTTCTCTTGCAATAATAACCGGAAGCTTCTGCTCATCCTCGAGATAAGCATATTTGAGATGTGGAGGGAGAGGTTTCAATTCTAACTTTTGATCATGGCAGGCTCTGGATTATCTGGGGCTTGTGAAAATGGCGAAGTGTCCTCATTGTCAGTTAAGAGGGTTCCCACACTTGGACCTTGTCCAGTGTGCCTCTCTTCAAACTCTTCTTTTTGAACTTCAGCCACACTTTCGTCTATGACATCACACTAGAAGATAGAACGATTTTCTGGGGGGTTGTCAATGACTCCATTCAGCTTGAAGATCACTATGCGGCCATCTATTTCAAAGGAGTATGTTCCTGAAAAAGCATCCAATTTGAATTTTGATGTTTTCAGGAATGGTCTTCCAAGTAGGATTGATGATGGCTTATCTGAATCATTATGGGGCATCTCCAAGATATAAAAATCAGTGGAAAATGTGAGCCCTTTAATGTTCACCAAAACATCTTCAGCAACTCCAGCCACTGTAATAATGCTTTTATCTGCTAGCACAAAACGAGCTGCCGACCTTTTTAAGGGAGGGAGCCTCAAAACATCATATATGGACAAAGGCATTATACTGACACATGCTCCTAAATCGCATATGCAATCATAAATTACTACACCATCAATAGTACAACTAACTATGCAAGGACTTGGATCACTACATTTTTCAGGTAATCCTCCCATTAAAGCAGATATAGAACTACCTAAAGGAATAGTTTCTAATTCATTAATCTTGTCTTTATGGATACATAAGTCTTTTAGAAACTTTGCATATTTAGGTACCTGCTGAATAACATCAAAAAGGGGGACAGTTACCTCGACCATTTTGAATATCTCTACCATTTTAGGATCAGGTTCCAGCTGCTTCCTGGGCTTCCTTGCAAGCTGTGGAAATGGAATGGGAACAGTGGTTTCCGTGGTGCCTGCGCCTTTTGGTGCTTCTTCTTGTAGTTGAGCTATCTCTTCTTCAGCTATGTCCTGTATATCCTCTTCCTCTTCAACATCTTCGATTTCCACCACCTCTTCAGCTGAGGCGTATTCTGGTGAGCTTGGTTCCTCCTGATTCCTCTCCTGCAGTGTAGTTCCAGACCTCAGGGTAATGGCATTAATGCCTCCCTTTGGATTGGGTAATGGTTGAGAGGGAATTCTAGTGGTGCTTGAAGGTTGGTTACTGAAATTTTGTGCTGAACCAAACTGTGTCATAAAAGCTTGCAGAGTAGAGGTGAGACCATTCAGACTGGCGTTAATACTATTCACGATGGTACTTTCCATGTCCAGTTGTCTTTTCTCAAAAGCTTGTAATAAATCTTCATTAGAAGATACAGAAGAATGAGTAAATTGAGAGGTTTGTTGTTGATTGTTCGGTGGTCCTTGGTTTTGCCTCAGGTGAGGTGCTCGGTAAGGTTGATTTTGCTGTCTGTTGTTGTTATTATTCCACCTCTGATTTCCCTGATTATCTCTACCTCCCCTGTTATTGTTGTCCCTCCAATTCTGGTTTGAATTGTCCTGCCATCCATGGTTATTATTTCCACTTTGATTGTACCCTTGGTTGGGGCGGTCATAGAAGTTGTGAGTGGATGCCACCATGTTGTCTTCTTGTTGGAGCTGCGGGCATTCATCAGCGTAATGGCTGTAATCAACACAAATTCCGCAACTTCTTTGTGGGACTAGTTGTTGGTTTTGCTACGGTTGAGTTTGCTGAGCTTGTTGATTCAACTGCATTTGTTTCAGCAGGTTGGTCATCTCACAGATGCTTTGAGTTAGAGCAGAAGTCTCTCTGCCAGAAGATACTTCTGCAACGGCTTCTGAACGACCTTGCTTCTGTCTGTGGTTTCGAGTAGATTCAGCTAAATCACTGATCAATTGCCAAGCTTCATCAGTGGTTTTGTACTTCTTCATAGATCCATTGCTGGCACTTTCCAATGTGGTCTTATCTTGGGGCCTCATACCTTGTGTGATATAGCTGAGTAGCACGATCTTGTCAATCATGTGGTGGGGGCATGCTTCCAGAAGATTATTGAAGCGCTCCCAGTATTCAAAGAGAGTCTCATTGTCGTCCTGAACAATCATAGAGATATCCTTCCTCAGTTTATCAGTAACTTCAGATGGAAAGAATTTCTCCAGAAACTCCTTTCTGAGAGTATCCCAGTTGGATACATTTGCTATAGGTTGAGTGTAGTACCACTCTCTTGCTTTTCCCTCAAGAGAGAACGGAAAAGCTTTCAGCAGAATTGAAGTTTCATCAGTGCCGTCACGCCTGACAGTAGAACAGGCTGCCTGGAAATCTCTCAAGTGCTTGATAAGCTCTTGAGCAGGTAGGCCATGAAACTTGGGCATCAAATTTAACAGTGCGGTCTTTATTTCAAAATCTGTAGCTACCGCTGGATGATGCGCTTGAAACGGTTGCATTGTAAAATCAGGAGCTCCTTCCTCCTGAATGGTAACTCTTCTAGCTGCCATGTTTTCTGCACGTAAAACAACCGAATTAGTAGAACGGGGCTGGTTTCTTCCTCAGATTCACTTTCAGATCCGCCCTCAGAGCGAGCTAACCTACGCTATTCTCACCTTATTCGTGAAATAGTCCTTTCAATTTCAGGATCGAATATTAGCAAGCGCGGATCAGGAAGTGAACGCGTCATTTGACGGAAGAAACATGCAGCTCATAGTAGCAAAATTAAATAAAATCCAAATAAATAAATTCTAATTAATAAAATTAGCACTCTATTGCAACTCCCTGGCGACGGCGCCAAAAATTGATGGGAAGCAGAAGCTGATGAATTAAAAAATTATTAGAATTGATACGATGCAAGTATAGTTCTTAATTCACCGAAAATCTGCCTATCAATTTAGAAATGTGTCATAAAGAGTTTAAATCAAAATTACTAGGAGTTTTAAGTCCCAGGTCGTCTCCCAACGAGTTGCAGAGAAGGGTGCTATCTTATTAATCAGAGGTTCGAAGAAATTGAGGTAAGTAAATTGGAATATAAACTGAGGGAAATTAAATGATATGAATAAAAGCCTTGACTGGAAATTGATTAGTTAGAATCTCTATCATTGATGGAGTGATTTTTAAGATTGATTTATAATTAACGGTTACTCTGTTTAGTTATCCTTTACTAGGTAAGGGAAAGTCAAACAAGTTAGATTACTAGATCCGTTCACGAGTTACAACCCACTTAGTTCAAAGGGATTGACGTTGGTGACAGGGTAGCAATTCAACAATTAACCCAATTACAAATTTTCTTTCAATCCTTCCAACTCACAAGTTCCTTTTCAATCAATTCCCCATCAAGTAATGAAACTACTCACGCATTGTAAATAATAAATCCATAACACATAAAAGGGAATTAAAAGAAGACATGATTATTGGAATTGAAATTGAATTAAAAAGAAATAATCCTTGCATTAATTAATCATAAAAGTATCTGAATGACAAAATTGAACATAACAAAGAACATGGAAGAATAAAACCAAGTTAAGAGAACAAACTAGAATGATGAAGTCTTGATGAGGAAATAACTCTTCTCAATGTTCCAATGCTAAGGCCAATTGAAAATTAAAATTCTAAAAACTAGAGAGAAAAAAACCTAAGAGAGTGAAAAACTAGATCTAAAACTACTGAATGAATGTGTGTGTTGTTTCTGCATATTCTCTGACTCTAGTCTACTGTTCCGGGCTGAAAACTGGGCCGAAATAAGGTCCAAAAATCGCCCCCAGTGAATTCTGCAGATTATGCAGATCGCACATGTCACGCGATCGCGTCGTCCATGCGGACGCGTCGCTTGCGCTTTTTTTCTCTCCACGCGTTCGCGTCGTCCACGCTACCGCGTCACTTGCGCTTTCCAATCCGCGCGGCCGCGCAAGCCATGCGGCCGCGTCACTGCGATTTGCGCTCCTTCGCGCGGTCGCGTGAGCCATGCAACTGCGTCACTTCTCGCTGGTTATCTCCTCAAATTCTTGTATTCCTTCCAATTTTTGCTAGCTTCCTCTCCAATCTCCATCTCATTCATGCCCTATAAAGCCTGAAACACTTGACACACAGATCACGGCATCGAATGGAATAAAGGAGAATCAAAATTAAATAATTAAAGTCTCTAGGAAGCAATTTTCAAACATGTATTGAATTTAGGAAGGAAATCTAAATGCATGCTAAATTGATGAATAAGTGGGTAAGGATCATGACAAAACCACACAATTAAACACAATATAAACTATAAAATAGTGGTTTATCACTCATCCTAAAAAAGAATTAATAAAGTATAATTAAGAATCATAGGGCAAGTAGCACAAAAAGGTAAAAGGGGGAGCAAATACATTGTATACTTGTACCCAAAAGAAAAAAAAAAGCATTTAATTGAGGAAGTTTGCATAGTGGTGTGGTATGATAAAAATTAGCCCTGTGTGTATTCCAATTATGCGCGCGGTTGGAACACACACAATGGCCGGTTAAAAAGGCATCCACACCGTCAAAATTTAAGCATGAGTTCCTCAATTAAATGGCTTAAGTTGCAACCAATTAGTAGGCATTAATTAAACACAAGCAAGCTTAGGTTTACAACAAAAGTGAATTGAATTTAGACATATTGGATATTGACATTGTGCAAGTGAAAGTGCAAGATTGATATAAAATTAACACAACATACAATAACCAATTCAATAATGAAAAAAATCCACTTATCCATCCTTAAGAATAATGAAATAATCACATGGTTAAGGTGCTTGTTACAAAAAGGTGTCAAACTTGATAAGAATCAAGTCAAGTCAACTCAAACAAATTCAAAGCATTAACAAGAAACAAGGACCTTGTTATATGATTATATTGATTTAAAAATCATGATGAACAAGCAATTCAATTCAATTCATTAAATTCGATATGCACTTGTTTAAAATTTCACCAAATAAGGAACAAATGTCAATTTCCATAGCCATTTTGGTGCTAGAAATTCAAGCAATAAACAAGTACATTATTTAAATTTCAATCCAAAATAACATCATAATCATTCAAAGATGCACAATTCTTGATTAGAATTCCAAATAAGGATATAGTCCAGCACATATGGTAGCTACAACATATGAATTAAATTCAAAGTTCATTCAGGCATTATATCAAACACATGGTATGTAACACCCTAATTACTCTAAGTCTTACCTCGCGTCATAAAGCAAAGGTTAATCAAAGGTTACGACAAGTGTAAAACTCATACGTATCTTTATATAGAAAGAAATAATAATTCTAGAAGCCCAATGAAGGATTAAGCTAAAAAAATAGAATTTGAAAAGCGCAAAACGTTCACAAGTAGCTACACTAATTGAGGCACAAGATATACATACAGATATCAAGATATATATAGATATATAAGGGTATAAGAGTCTAGTCGCGGCTCGCGGAGTTTAAGCCGGCTAGTTATATACAGGCATACAGAGTTTAGAAAAGTAAAACAACTTATACAGAATTTCCTCTCAAAGTAAGCCTCTAGGAAAAATAAATACAAAAGATGAGAGAACTAAGCAAAATAAACTAAAAGACTTCAAAACATAGCCAGGATCCTCCGCTCTGTCACGATCAAAGTAACTCACCGAGGTGGGTTGCGACCTGCATCTGAAAAACAACAATAGAGTATGGAATGAGAACTGGAGGTTCTCAGTATGGTAACAGTGGCCAGTGATGTAAGATATAAGACTCCTGGACGCCAAAGGCAATCCTAGAGCTTCATATCTATCATGAGATTCAGACTTAAAACATAAGTAAAACTTTAAAACATAACTTAAAACCATGATATTAAAGGGGTAATCTAACTTAGTGGAATTTCTAATCTATTTGTTTCACCGCTGTCCCACAGCCTTCACCAACCTATCCTCTATGCGATCCCATCGCCATCACCTTCTGAACCTCCTCAATCTAGTAGAATACATAGATAATAGCAATGCAAGTAAAGCACAAGTATAAGCATGTATATCAAGTAATTCAGATAGGCAATTAGACATGTTACACAATTAGGCAAACAATACAAGTTGGCAAAGTAAGCAAACAGATAAAAGATACACATGATGAATGCCTGTCCTATTTGGCTGTGATATCACATTGTCGATTCAACTGCCAACCCGACACATCTCCATGGAGATGTAGCCCTTCGGTCTCATATTGGGAACCCCCGAGATATTGTAAGAACCGCGAATTAATTAGCCAATTAATTAACGTAAAATAATGATAATTTAATTTCCCAAATTAGGTTTAAAATTTTATAATATTAATTAGAAAATTTAAATATAATTTTTGGACTCAGTAGATTTTTCTGAGCTGGAAAAAGTAATTTTCTTTGAAAAATTGCGTAAAAACGCATACCGGTAAATTAACTGGCAATACTAGCTTAAGTCTATCCAGTGCTGTGCAAGAATAATAAAAACAGTATAAAACCTTAAGAAAATATTTAGAATTAAAAACTGGGCACTAATTTTAAAATTTTAGCCCGAAGTTGGGCCAAACGGCCTAAAAATGCAAACGGGTTGGACTGGGCCCAAGTTGGGCCCAGGCCCAACATATAAATACACTCAGATGAACACATTTCAGCCACATTCATCCTCATAACTTAAACACAACAGCAGCTGAAGTGAGAAGAGAGGTGAGAGCTTTCTACCATTGTCACTATTTACTCCTCTCTTCCGGTCACCATAACTCGAGCTATGGTGTTCCGATTCACGTGCTGTCAGCGGCTACGTAAAGCTCTCGCTGAACCTGTCACTTCTAGCTAGATATTGCGGTAAACTTTTCACTCATCTTTGCCCAGTTTACTGCCCTAAGAATTTTGAGTTTGTGGGTTTTGGTTTTGAGTGAAATTTGTGTTTTGGTTGTTTAGGTACTAATCATTAGAGAGAGATTGTTGGGTTCTATTCCAAATTTCAGTGGATAAGATAAGGTTTCTCAAGAACCTTTGTAAAATTGATATATTAGGAGTATTAGGTTTTGATTTATATGAAATATATGATGTTTGTTTGAATATTGGAGCTTGTTGGAATTGTCTTGGATAATTGGGAGCATTTGGAGTTGGATTGGTGACTTGGTTATGTTTGGAAGCTTTATTTTTACTCAATCTTGGGTTTTGGTGAATATTGGGAATCTGGTTTCCTCTATGTAATATATAATATTTTTGGACACTTAGGCTAGTGACCCACAGGAGAGGATTGGATTAAATTGGTTGTCGAATTTGTGGTATGATGATGTATGATGATTTGATGATTTTAGGTTATTTTGATGGATTTTGGTGTTGATTTTGATAAATGATGTTGGAGATTGAAATTGAAGTTGATTTTCATGATTAGTAGTGATAGAATGATGATTTATGCGTTTGTTATTTGAGAAATGGTTTAGAGCGATATAATTGATATTTGGGTTTGAGAATTTGATGATATGAGTGGTGGAATGTGATACGAAAGGGTAATTCTGAGGTAAATTGGTGTTTGGTGTGGTTTTGATTTGGTTTTGGTTATGAGTTTTAAGGATTTGAGAAATTAGTGAACTTTGGTAAAAATAAATTTTTAGTGAAATTTGACGGATCATAACTTAAGCCTCAAGACTGAAAATTGAATGAAATTTGTTTTAAATTAAAGATGGCTTTGAGTGCTTTAAATTGATATAAAGTTTGTAGAAAATGAATTTATATAGAGGAAGTTATGACCGTTTAAAGTTTCGTGTCAAAATCTGAATTCTGTGATGTTGCAGAATTTTATGATTTCTAGTTTGTGTACTCATGCTTTCATTAGTGGAAAATTTTGATTTGTGCGCATGCATAGCCTTGTGCGCACGCACACCTTGTGTATTTTTGAAAACGTGCGTACGCACACTCTTGTGCGCACACACACAACCTACGAAATTTTGCAAGTTGTGCGCACGCACACGCTGGGAATGGCAGTCTATTCAGGGAAATCGCACATATTTATGCACCCATTTAAAATGAAAACTTTTACCTTCTGTGCGTACGCACACTTCTATGCGTACGCACACTTCTTGAAAATCTTTCTGTGCATGCGTATGCACACTGCCCTGTTTTTCAATAATCATATTGTTTTTAACTATTTTACGCTCCCGGTAAGCTTGTAAACTTCCATGACACTTATCTAAGATCCTTTAGCTTGTTTTTAGGTGTCAACACATGGAGGATGCTTTAGGTAAGTTTAATTAGATATGTTTCTTGTAGAAAGTTTAGAAAATGGAGAATTAGGTTTCTGGAATACTGACAACGGTTTTGGTTGTGTAAGAAGGTGGAGTAATGTGTTGATGATAACTGACTATGAATTTGTGAAAATTTTGAATTGATGGTGGTTGAGACGAGTCTGGAACTCGGAATGGAATGATGGATCCATGATATATTGAAAAATGATTTCTGAAAACCACTGAATCACTGTTTTATAATGAGATTGTTGAGATGCTATGCGCCTGGCAGGGACGGTTTGGTTGGATCCCACCTGTCGAGGTCGCGGTGGCGGCGTAAGGGCGGTGGTTCATCCCGCTTACATTGAGATGTGAGGTTTGTGGCAAAAGTATCCCGCTCGTATCCCTTCGAAATCACTATAGTGTGCAGGCACTGACATCCTAGACCGTGATCCGGGCACGATATCTCAGGGGTTCCCATTATGAGACCGAAGGGCGACATCTCCTTGGAGATGTGCGGGTTGGCAATTGAACTAACGATGTGATATCACAACCAATAGGATAGGCATTCATCATGCGCATCTTCTATCTGTTTGCTTGCTTTGCCGACTTGAATTGCTTGCCTAATTGTATAACATGATTAATTACTTCTTGAATTTCTTAATATACCTGCTATACTTGTGTTCTTACTTGTATTGTTACTACTTGTGCTTTCTATTGGGATTGAGGAGGTTCGGAAGGCGGTGGCGATGAGATCGCATGGTGGATAGGCTGGTGAAGGCTGTGGGACAGCAGTGAAATGATAGATAGAAATCCCTGATAAACCCCAATTTTGTGGTTTATTTTGTGCTTATTCTGGGGGATTTTATCTCCTTTTCCCACATTTATTCAATGAAATAGCATGGTTTTGTAATTCTCCCGTAATTTGTACTTAAGTGTAAAAACATGCTTTTTAGGCCCTAAATTGGTGATTTTAATTCACTTTGATTCCATTCGATGCCTTGATGTGTTTGTTGAGTGATTTCAGGTACATAAGGCAAGTATTGGATGGAAGAAGAGAAGAGAAGAGCATGCAAAGTGGAGAATGCATGAGGAAACAAGGATTGGGAGTAAATCAATGGACGCGCACGCGCCGCACGCGCCACAGACGCGCGCGCGTGGAAGTTAAGTTGCAAGGCAACGCGTACGCGTGGATAGGAAATTACCAAGTGACGCGTACGCGTCAAGCACGCATACGCGTCGATGTTCGCACGTGACCCACTTAAAGTGAAATCGCTGGGGGCGATTTCTGAGTTGCCCAGGCCCAAATCCAACTCGTTTCTAAGGGTATTTGATGCAGAATTGAAGATTGAGCAAGGGGGAAGTACTTAGTTAGTAATGATGAGCCTTTAGTTAGTTTTCTAGAGAGAGAAGCTCCCTCTTCTCTCTAGAATTAGGTTAGGATTAGGTTAATCTCTCTCAAATTTGTCTCTCAACTCTTGTTTTGATTTCAATTCTCTTTATGATTTAGTGTTCTATTGTCTTAATCTTCTTAGTTTCTCTTGTTAATTTCTTATTAGGCTCTCTCTTGTATTGATGAATAATTGTTGGATCTTGATTCCTTTTAATGCAATTTGATATTTCCATGTCTCTTTTATGTTGATCTTGATTGTTATTATTGATTTCTTGCTTATGTTAGTTGTGGGTTTCTTTAATTCTTGCATTTGTGATGTTTACTTTTATTGCACACTAGGTGTTTGATAGAATGTTTCCTCTAGTTATTGAGTATATCTCTTTACTCTTGGCCTAGGCTAAGGGAATTGAGTGGCCTTGAGTCATTGAGTCTTATTGAATTGGTGATTTGAGAACCCTTGGTGGTCGATTTGATAACCATTGATACTAGCCTACTACTAAGTCAATTAGTAGCCGGGTTGGGACTTATGGATTGATGTTGATCGAGCCATTTAACATACATCAAGCATAGAAGTACACTTAATGAGCTTGGTTCCTCATAATTGTCAATACATGGTTTGTAGACAAGGATTGTGATCTCAATTACCTATGTCTAGCCAAGAGTTCTTTCCCGTTTATTTTATTAGTCCTTATCATTTACTTTCTTGTTGTTTATTTTTCTTGCCAACTATAAAATCATACCCCCTTGCATTTTCATAGCCAATAATTGACCACTTCATTGCAATTCCTTGTGAGACGACCCGAGGTTTAAATATTTCGGTTAATTTTTATTGGGGTTTGTACATGTGACAACCTAATTTAATTTGATTTGAGGATTGACTATTGGTTTAGACTAAACTAACAACGGAATTATTTTGTGGAATTCTAAACCGGAGTAAATCCTTACATCAATCCCTTAAGTTAGTTTATCCCTTTTTATAAAGGTTTTTAAGTTATGGTTTTAATTTTAGTTATGCTTTAAGTTGAATCTTATGACTGATATGATGCTCTAGGATTGCCTCTGGCGTCCTAGGATCTTATATCTTACATTACTGGGCACTGTTACCATACTGAGAACCTCCGGTTCTCATTCCATACTTTGTTGTTGTTTTTTAGATCCAGGTCGCAACCCACCTCGTGAGTTGCTTTGGTGGTGACAGAGCGGAGGACCTTTATCCTGTCTTGAAGTCTCTTTTGATTATTTTGTTTAGTTTCTCTCGCTTTTGTATTTATTTATCCTTAGAGGCTTACTTTGAGAGAGAGATACTGTATAAGCTGTTTTACTTTCAAGACTCTGTGTTAGTATTTAACTAGTCGGCCTAAACTCCGCAGGCTTAGACTAGTATCTTATGATTATTATACTCTTATATAACTACATATATCTTGTTATCTTACATAGTGGATCTTGCTTTTACGCTTGTAACTTTGTGTGGACATTTGCGCTTTGTAATTCCGTATTTGAGCTTATTTTCTTCATCGGACTTCTAGAATTATTATTCTTTCTATATATATTTATGTATAAGCCTTAGGATTGTCATAACCTTTGATTAACCTTTGCTTTACGGCATGACGTAAGGCTTAGGGTAATTACGGTGTTATAGATATCATGCCCGGATCACGGTCCAGGATGTCAGTGCTTGCACACTATAGTGATTCCGAAGGGATGCAAGCGGAATACTCTTGCCACAAACCTCACATCTCAGCGTAAGCGGGATAAACCTACCGTCCTTACGCCGCCACCGTGACCACAACAGGTGGGATTAACCTACCGTCCCTGCCAGGCGTATAGCGTCTCAAAAAATCTATGTATATAATAGTAATCCAGTGGTTTTCAGAAAATCATTTCTCAGTATATCAATAATTCATCATTCCATTCTGAGTCCCAAACTCATCTCAACCACTTTTCAATTAATAATTTCCATAATTTCTTTATATCAATCGCTATTACAGTACTTCGTCATCTCTCTCAGCTAATCCGTCTTTAGTACAACAGAAACCTAAGTCTCTGTTTTCTAAGTTCACATAAAATTCACTTATTTAAGTTCTTAATTGTCCTCTATTAGTCCTTAGACCTAATCATAATTTTACCCTTAATTTACATCTAAGGGAAGTTTAGAAGGATTAGAGAACCTTTTGAAAACATGTAAAATCAATTTTCTGCAAAACAGGGGTCTCGCATACGCAAGCCCCTATCTCGCGTACGCATGTTGTTTGAAAAGGGGTGATCGCGTACGCAACCACCAACTCGCGTACGCGAGTGTCTCAACCCGAATGGGTTGCTCGCGTCGCGTGTTGAAATTCACGTACCCAAGGGTTAAAATTTGCTTGCTCGTGTACGCAGGCAATGTTTCGCGTATGCGAGTTACCCAACCTGAATGGGTTGGTCACGTCGCGTGCACCCTATCGCGTACGCAGCCCATACCAGACTTAGAAAAATTTTAAATGCTGCAGAATTCAGTTTTTGGCACCAAACATTGAATAGTCATAACTTTTCCTACAAAAATTCATTTCCTATAATCTTTATATCAATTTAAAGCTCTCAAATCCACCTTTAATTTAAAATAAATTCTATTCAATTTCAAGCTTTGAGGCTCAAGTTATTCTCTGTCAAAGTTCACCAAAAACTAGTTTTTACCAAAATCCCAGGTTCTCAACTTTCTAAAATTCATAACCAAAACCAAGTTAAAACCAAACTAATTCCAATTCACATCAAATCCTACCCTTTTGGGTCACAATTCACCACTCTTACCAAATTTGCACTGACATTATACACTCTTCAACTTCAATAATCAATTATATTACACTAAAACAATTCCTCACCCAACACAATCATTAATCATCATTATATTATTAACAGTCATCTCAATCAATCTCATTTGTTCTCAACAATAATATTCAATATTATTTATCCACATCAACATCATTATTCATCAAAATCACTCAAAGTCATCAATTCATCATACATCATTAATCATCTAATTCAACAAGCTATTTCAATCTGACCTATCCTATGGGTCACTAGCCTAAGTGTCTAAAAATATTATATTTTACATAGAGGAAACCGAAACCATACCTTGGCCAATTTTCAATATGCACTAAAACCCAAAATTGAGTACAAATCAAGCTTTCACAAGTTCTCAAGTCACCAAATCCACTTCTAAGCTATTCAAGTCACCGACATTCTCCATACAACACCAATTCAAGCTATATACACATAATTCATAACTAAATCAACCTAGGGTTCATCAAAATCACAATTTTACAAGGGTTGAGAATAAACTCACTTTATCCAAGATTGATTGGGTTAAACCCAATAGGAACCAAAGGCTAGAGTGTACCTAAACACCCAAAATCACAAAATTTTACTTAATGCAAAATCCAAAAACTCTAAATTCTTAGGGCAGGAAACTGGGCAAGGAATTTCGAGAAACTTATCACAAGGTTTAGCTAGAAGTGACGGACTCAGTGAGAGCTTCGCATAGCCGGTGACGGCATGCGAATCGGAGCACCGTAGCTCGAGATATGGTGGATTCAAGAAGAGGGTGAATAGTAACTCTTCTCCCCTCTTCACTCTCAACTTGCAGCTGTGTTTGGTGTGTTTGAGTGTAAAATGAGGCTGAATGAGTTCATTAATGAACTTATATATGTTGGGCTTGGGCCCAACTTGTGTCCAGTCCAACCCGTTAGTATTTTTGGCCCGTTTGGCCCAATTTCGGGCCAAACCTTTAAAATTAATGCCCGGTTTTCAGTTCTAAATATTTTCCTAAGGTTTTCTACTGTTTTTAATTATTCTCACACAGTACCAGACCGATTTAAGCTGGTAGTGCCGGTTCATTTACCGGTTCGCATTTTTATGCGGTTTTTTGCAGAAAATTATATTTTCCAATTTAGAAAAATCTACTGAGTCTGAAAGTCATATTTAAAATTTCTAATTCACATTCTAAATTTTTGGATCCTATTTTGGGTAATTTAATTATTTAATTAAACGGTTAATTACTTGTGATTCTTACATTCTCCCCACCAAATAAGAAATTTTGTCCTCAAAATTTGATGATTACATGAGAATAGCTCAGGATAATCCTTCCGCATCTCGGAATCCAATTCTCAAGTATGCTTTTCCACTCCTGCTCTCTTCCAAGCAACTTTAACCAGTTGAACTTCCTTTCCACGCAGTTTCTTCACACTAGTTTCGTCAATACGCACCGATGTTACTTGAAATGTCAAGTTCTCCCTCAACTCGACCGACTCGGGCTCTAACACATGAGCCGCATCCAACGTGTACTTACGGAGTTGTGACACGTGGTATACGTCATGCAAGTTAGACAAGTGAGGTGGGAAAGCTACTTGATATGCCATTGGCCCGAATCGCCACAGAATCTCAAACGGTCCAATAAATCTCGGATTTAGCTTCTTGGTTTTAATCGCTCTTCCAATCGTAGTTGTTGGTGTAACCCTTAGAAATACATGCTCTCCCACTTCAAATTCCAATAGTTTCCTTCTCTGATCCGCATAACTCTTCTGTCGGCTCTGTGTAGTCAAAATCCTCTCCCGAATCTTCTTAATTTTCTCAGTAGTCTCTGCTACCAAATTAGGACCTAAAACACTTGCTTCATCGGCTTGATACCAACACAGTGGAGATTGGCACTTCTGTCCATACAAGGCCTCATACGGAGCCATCCTAATGCTCGTATGAAAGCTGTTGTTGTACGCAAACTCCACCAATGGCATGTAATGGTCCCAACTACCTAGTTGATCCAAGACACACACCTTTAGCATATATTCGAACGTCTGAATAGTCATTTCTGACTGTCCACCCGTTTACGGATGATATGCTGTGCTGAGACAAAGCCTCATACCGAAAGCTCTTTGAAAAGCTCCCCAAAACCTTGATGTGATCGGGGATCACGGTCCGACACTATACTCGATGGCATACTGTGCAATCTTACGATCTCCTTGATATACAATCTCGCCAACTCCTCCGTTGAATAGTTTACTCGGTGACGGGTGGAAAATTGCCGATTCAGAATTTATAATGAAAATAGTATTGCAAGTATAGTTCTTAACCGACAAAAATTCCACTTATCAATTTAAAAAGAGTTGTCACACTTTAAGAATAAAATACTGGGAGTAGAATTCCCAGGTCGTCTCCCAACGAGTTGACAAAAGAGTGCAATTTATTGGTCAGGAATTTTCTGAGAAATTTTAGAGTTGGGGAATAGAGAAATAAATGACTATTAATTAAAGCAATAAAAATTAATAAGAGATTTTTATATAATTAAAATAAAAGCCTTGACTAGGAGAAGATTAATCGGAATTTCTATCCTTGTTAAATTTTCCCAAGTATAATAGTAAGAGGTTGTTGTTCTACTTATTTATCCCTTACCTAATAAAGGAAACTCAAGTAACTAACCAACTCTGATTCACAAGTCCTCATCCCTTCTCAGGAAAGGATTAGAGTTAGAGACTAGAGAGTTAGCCAACAACTTCCAATTACAAATTAACACTTGAGTATTCCAACTCAAGGGTCTCCTATTAATCAACTCCAAAGTCAAGTTGGAAGTCTACTCCATTGACATGGATGCCATTTTCGCAGACATGTGAAGGGAGTAGAAAGGAGACATGGTAATTAAAATCAAACAAATAATGAAATTAAATGTAAAAATAACTCTTGCATTAATAATTCCCAAAATCAAAGATATCCATATGTAACTCTGAACAAATTGAATGGAAAGCAAAAGAGTAAGGAAATAAGAAAGTAAACTATAGTGATAGAAACTTCAATCGGAGGTAGTAACTCTCTCAAGATCCAAAGTAAAAGCATAAAACTAAAAATCTATGAATGTGAAGAACCCTAGAGAAAGTAGTGTTTTCTATCTAGAATTCAAAAACTAAAACTGAAACTGTGTAAATGTGAATGTGTGTTGAGTCTCTGCTTGTCCCCTGGCTCTAGTCTGCATTTCTGGGCCAAAAACCGGGTCAAAAACTAGCCCAAAATCGCCCCAGTGTCTTCTACAGTTGCAGCACGTGGCGCATGTCACGCGTACGCGTGAGTCACGCATACGCGTCGATGGTCTTCTTCGCGTGTCACGCATATGCGTCGCTGTGCGACTTCGCTGGTCACGCGTACGCGTCAGTCACGCGTACGCGTCAGTCACGCGTGAGCCATGCGTGTGTGTCGATCCTCGCTGGTCATCTCCTTTGTTTCTTGTGTTCCTTCTATTTTTGCGAGCTTTCTCTCCATCCTTCAAGCCATTCCTGCCCTATATAGCCTGAAAACACTTAACACACAGATCACGACATTGAATGGTATAAAAGGGAATAAAGAATATACAATTTAAAGGCTTGGGAAGGAAGTTTTCAATAATGGAACAAAATTAGGAAGGATTTCTAAAACCATGCAATTTATACGAATAAGTGTGCGAAGAACTGATAAAAACCACTCAATTTAGCACAAGATAAACCATAAAATAGTGGTTTATCAATCTTCCCATACTTAAACATTAGCATGTCCTCTTGCTAAGCTCAAGGAGACCCAAAAGAATGAATGGGAGAAAGTAAGACTCATGCAATGCAACCTATGTATGTGAATGCAACTATATGCTAAGATGTTTCTATCTACTTGGTTAAAAGTAAACAAGTTCTCCAAGACCAAACATAAATCAGACTCCACTAATTCAAATCACACAATAAAAGACAAGTAAACTTGTAAGAAGATAGCTCTTGAAAGCCAGGAACATAGAATCAAGCATTGAACCCTCACTGAAAGTGTATATGCACTCTAATCTCTCAGGTGTCTAGGGTTAATCCACTCTAATCTCCTCTAGTCATGTTTTCTAAAACTTTGTTCTTTAGAACCAGTCAACAAATATCAAGTGTAAAAGTGCAAACATCGTGAGGTCTTCTCAAGGTTGTAGTGGGGCTAAGGTAAGGGTGAGGATATATGTATGGCCAAGTGAGCTATAATATGAATCTTTGACTAACCTAAGTTCTCATCTAACACACACACACTCTATATAATTCTAAAATCATGCCTAGCTACCCAAAGTCCCACTTTTGCATCACATACTCATGTATCAATTTTTAATTTCACCACATATGCGTTGATCTTTTTATTGGACTTAACATTGGGGTAATTTTGTCCCCTATTCATTTATTTCTTTTCTCTTTTTTTTTTCCTCTTTTTTTTTTTTTGAACATGAATGAAAACATAATATATCAATGCATATGGTTTTTCTGATTTCACATGAGTAAGCCCCCAAATTCCCAATATTTGTTAGTAGAAACACAACACATTCTCATCAACCCAAGTTCCCACAATTCCCCACACTTAGTTGTCACACAATCTCTATCTTAAGCTAACCAAAAATTCATATGGGATAATTAATTATTTTTCCGCTTAAGGCTAGTGATGTGGTGAAATATAGAACAAATGGGGGTTAAAAAGGCTCAAAGTGGCAAACAAAGGTAAATGGAATGGTAGGCTATTTGGGATAAGTGAGCTAATAACAAATGATGGCCTCAATCATATGTATGCATGCAAATACACTAAACAATGGACATATAGAATGGAACAAACTATAGATTGCAATCATAGAGAAGAAAACACACAAGAATAAAAAGTATGGTTAAATAATGTAACCATATAATTAAGCTCAAAATCTCACAGGTTATGTGTTCTTAGCTATAAACTATGTTCCAAATTACAATCTTCAAACAAGTTTAACACAAAATTTTTTTAATTTAAATTAGTGAAATACTATAGAATGGGGTCTTGAAAAGAAACTCATTACTTCACCCAAGCAAAACATACATGCAAGCAATTATTATCATGCAATCTATCCTACCTAACAAAAGAAAAATAAAATGTTGGTGTTAAGAGAGAGAGATTACCTCCGAAAGTCAAGGACTGATCTCCTACACTTAAGGCTTGGCACAGTCCTCCGTGCCATCAGTAAGGAGCAAGGTAGGGCTAGAAGCATCGCCTCCACTGGTTGGCTCGTCATGGCTCCCTGCGCTACTAGGTGAAGGGGAGTCCGGGGTGTCCTTCTGTTCCGGAGGTGGGTGAGTACTAACAATGAGCTCCATCAGATAGTTGTATCGGCGCTTGTTGCGCGTTCTATTTGCTCCATCTGCTGGTCTTGCCGGTCGAACCTCTGGAGGATCTGAAGGAACATCTGATGGGTGGATGGTGCTTGTGGTGTGGATGATGGTGGAGTAGAAGAAGGAGGAGTGTCCAAAGATGGGCCTGGAGGCCAGCTCGTAGAAGGGACTGGGGGTCTGATGTACTTCTCATTCGGGACATACTGGTTGGCCCTAAGGATCATGGCCTTCGTGTCCCCAGCCCAATAGAAAACACCTGCTGCAGAGACTAAATCTGAAACCAATACGGGGAAAGGTAGGTTATCCATGATCTGCACGTGTCCCATTGCCTGCCGGATGAATCGGGGCAGGTTGAGAGGTTATTCCGTAAGGATGCACCAGATGAGAACAGCCATGTCCGCTGTGAATGTGGACTCGTGAGTGCTCGGAAAGATATAGTAGGACATAATCTGTGCCCACACGCAAGCCTCTAAGGTAAGTGATTGGGCTGAGATGCTCTTAGGTTTGGACCGGTGTTGCCCGTAGATCCAGGTGCTACCAGGTTGGGCTATAACTCCAAGGGCGCTATCCCAGTCAAACTGATACATCTGGCGCTGAAGCTGGGCCTCTTGATAAGCATCCAATTCCTCTGGGTTAGGTGGAAGATCCAATGCTCTCTGTATGGCACCCTCGGAGACAGGGACTTGTTGCTGACAAACATAGACAGTCTGCAGGGTAGGCGAGTAGAAGTTGGAGTATAATTTGACTACCCATGATAGGGTGGCGTCCCGCAGTTGCCTCCTTAAGAATCCCCACTGTCTCCTTTCGATACGGGGCTCTACAAAATCAACAAAATGGGTTGGACAATGAGTAGATGCTCATTATTGTAGTTCCTCTCGGCTAGGATGGGGAATATCTGCTCGCAGTAACGGTTAGTGAATCGTGTGGAATCCCGTGCGGGAAAGGCTTTCTCCGCTTCATTAACTTTGATGATCCTCTTCACCCGCTTTGTTGACGGCCTGACGCTTGTAGATGGTGGCGCCTTAGCCAGTGCTCTCTTGGTTCCTCTCCTTGCCGATGGCTTTTCAGAAGCCTTCTCCTTTCCTCTTTTAGTGGCCATCCTAAAGAAGGAAGAAAGAGAATTAATTTCAAGTATAGATAACTAAAAATTGGAAGGAAGAAAGTCCAAATAATAATGAATGCCAAAGGAAAAGGGGTGTCCTATACATGGTAGCTACAACATGCATGGAAGACATTAAGTAAAATCATGAAGGCAATTCATAACAATTAGATACAAGAGGGTTAAAAGCATGCAAGCAATAGGCATGAGAAGCATAACTCAAGCATCAATTATTAAATGTACCAAATGAAAGAGCACTTGTATGATGATAATTGTGAATGATAATCTCAATACATGTGGATTGCAAGTGATGTGAAAAAGAAGCATTAAAGTGTGAGAGTAAAATAGAATAGAATTCAAAATGTCATGAGATCATTTTCACAAACACGTGGTTTGAAAGTTAAAATAGGAATGAAAATAATGAATCCAAGTGTAGATGAGACCCATAATAAAATATAAATTGTTAAGTCACTCCTCATAATATCCACAAGCTCAAATATAATAAAATAATATACAAATAAAACTCCAATACTAACATAAAAATGTATGATGAAAGAATGAAAAAGAAGCTATAAATAACTAAGCTAATATAAAATTTAAGATAAATGAAAATAATTGAATGAAATAAATAAAGAATGAAAGTGTAGAAGAGAGGGAGTAGAGAAACCTTAGGAAGAAGATGAATAGGGGAAGAAGAAAGAAGTAGGAAGTAAGAAGTAAGAAGAGGGAAAGAAGGGAGAAGAAAGGAGGAAGAATTATGATTGAATGAGAATTAGGATTTGGGAAGGGGGACTAATTGAATCTGGCGGCGCGCTGATTAAGTGATGCAGCGCAGGCGAGGCGCACGCGTACGGCACGCGTACACGTAAGTCGTGCAAAAGTGGGGGTGACGCGTAAGCGTCGGGCACGCGTACGCGTGACCCTGGTTGTGCTAGTCGCGTGAATCCAGCCTCGCACACGCACAACTTTCTGTTCAATCTGCACTGGGGCCAAAATTGCATGTGACGCGTAGGCGTCAGGCGCGCGCACGCGTGGATGGCCATAAAGTGAAAATGACGCGTACGCGTGAGTGAATTTATGCCTCTAGCACAGTGCCAGCGCAAGACCAGCACAACTCTCTGTACAAACACGAATTTACGCCAATTTCCAGGGCCACGTGTGCACGTCTGGGATGCTTACGCGTGGATTGCCAAAATCACAAGTGACACGCACGCGTGAGGTACGCGTACGCGTGGGCTTGCTGGTGCACAACGCACGTTTCCTTCACAGCTCCTGCGTAACTCTCTGTTCAATTCCAATATGTCTCGCATTCACGCATGACGCGTACGCGTCATAGACGCTTGCACGTTGAATGCATTTTTTTTATGCAGAATGCAGGTAATTATGCATAATTTATAAATGAACACTGAAAAAAATAAAGTAAAACTAAGAATAAAAATAGAAGATCATACCATGGTGGTTGTCTCCCACCTAGCACTTTTCTCTCCTTAAGTTGGACGGTCCACGAGTTCAGTCTTCTTCTGTTGGTGGATCCTCCAAGAGGAAGATCTCCAGCTCCTTATTGTTCTTCATCTTCTCACCATGATACAGCTTCAAGCGGTGGCCATTGACTTTGATGAATTTGGGGCTTGAAGGATGACTCAGGTGGAAGACTCCATATGGCTCAGCCTTTTCCACACGGTAGGGGCCTTCCCACCTTGATCTCAGCTTGCGTGGCATGAGCCTCAGCTTTGAGTTATAAAGGAAAACCAACTCCCCAAGTCTAAACTCCCTTCTCTTGATATTCTTGTCATGCACAACCTTCACCCTTTCTTTGTATAGCCTGGAGTTCTCATATGCTTCGAGTCGAAGGTTCTCTAATTCCTGTAGTTGCAGCTTCCTTTCAGCCCTGGCTCTCTCCAATCCCATGTTGCATTCCCTTACCGCCCAGAAATCTTTGTGCTCCACCTCCATTGGGAGGTGACAAGCCTTCCCATAAACTAGGTGGAATGGATTCATTCCGATAGGCGTCTTGTAAGCGGTCTGATAAGCCCAGAGCGCATCTGCAAGCCTGGTGCTCCAGTCTCCTCTATGAGGCTTGACAATCTTCTCCAATATGCGTTTTATCTCTCTGTTAGACACCTCGGCTTGCCCATTGGTCTGGGGATGGTAAGCTGTTACCACCTTGTGAACAATGCCATGCTTCTTTCACAAACCTGTCAATCTCCTGTTACAAAAATAAGTGCCTTGATCACTCACGATTGCTCGTGGTGATCCAAAGCGACAGATAATATTATTTCAAACAAAAAAATAACAACGTTAGCATCATCAGTACGGGTAAGAATTGCTTCCACCCATTTAGAGACATAATCAACAGCTAACAATATGTATAAGAAATCACCAGAGTTTGGAAATGGACCCATGAAGTCAATGCCCCAAACATAAAAAATTTCACAAAACAACATAAGTTGTTGGGGACATCTCATCCCTCTTGGATATATTTCCAAACCCCTGGCATGGGTGGCAAGATTCACAGAAAGCAGTTGCATCCTTAAAAAGTGTGGGCTACTAGAATCCACAGTCTAAAATTTTTCTACCTGTTCTTTGAGGACCAAAATGTCCACCACTCTCAGAAGAGTGGCAGGCCTCTAAAATTGACTGGAATTCTGATTGTGGCACACACCTTCAAATTATCTGGTCAGCACCACATTTCCATAAATATGGGTCATCCCATATATAATATTTGGACTCGCTTTTAAGCTTGTCCATTTGATGCTTAGTAAAATTAGGAGGGAAGGTACAACTAATCAGATAATTAGCAATACGTGCGTACCAAGGAACCACCTCAGATATTGCGTGCAATGTATCAAATGGAAAAGCATCATTGATAGGAGTGGAGTCACTCTTAATGTGCTCTAGGTGACTCAAGTGGTCCGCCACTAAATTTTGGGATCTACTCCTATCTTTGATTTCTAAATCAAATTCTTGCAGCAACAATATCCAACGGATTAACCTTGGTTTGGACTCTTTTTTAGCTAACAAATATTTTAGAGCTACATGGTCTGAGTATACTACCACCTTAATACCAAGTAAATAGGCTCGGAATTTATCCAGAGCAAAAACAATAGCCAAAAGCTCTTTCTCAGTGGTAGTATAATTAGACTGAGCAACGTCTAAGGTCTTAGAAGCATAAGCAATTATATAAGGGTCCTTACCTTCGCGCTGAGAGCGCTGCTCCTACTGCATATTTAGAGGCGTCACACATTATCTCAAATGGCTAACTCCGGTCGGGCCCTCTCACAATTGGAGCTTGAGTCAAGAAAATCTTCAACTTATCAAATGCTTCCATGTAGTCCTCACTCAGCTCGAAGTCAACATCCTTCTGCAGCAGTCGAGATAAAGGCAATGCTACCTTATTGAAGTCCTTGATAAATCACCAGCAGAAACTTTCATGACCAAGAAACAAACGGACTTCTCTCACAGAGGAGGGGTAAGGTAAACCAGAAATAACATCTACCTTTGCTGGATCAACTGAAATACCAGTATTAGAAACAACATGTCCTAGAACAATACCTTGTTTTACCATAAAATGACATTTTTCAAAATTCAATACAAAGTTTGAACTAACACACATGTTTAATACTCTAGCTAAACTATCCAGACAAAGGTCAAATGAATCACCATACACACTAAAATTATCCATAAAAACTTTCATACAGCTCTCAAGAAGATCTGAGAAAATACTCATCATGCACCTTTGAAACGTAGCTGGTGCATTACTTAAGCCAAAAGGCATTCTCTTATATGCATACATTCCAAAGAGACATGTAAAAGTAGTTTTGTCCTAATCTTCAAGAGCTATATGAATTTGAAAATAGCCAACCATCTAAAAAATAGTAGTGTGATTTACCTGACAGGCGATCAAGCATTTGATCGATGAAAGGCAGTGGGTAGTGATCCTTGCGAATAGCCTGGTTGAGGCGCCTATAATCAATGTACACTCTCCAGGAGTTCTGTACTCTAGTTGCCATGAGTTTCCCATGCTCATTCTTCATTGTTGTGATGCCAGACTTCTTTGGTACCACCTGTACTGGGCTAACCCATTCACTATCCGAGATTGGATAGATGATGTCAGCTTCAAGCAGTCTGGTCACTTCCTTCTTGACAACTTCTAAGATGGTGGAGTTCAACCGCCTTTGAAGTTGACGGATAGGCCTTGATCCCTCTTCTAAAAATATGCGGTGCTCATAGACTTGAGGGCTGATGCCTACTATATCTGCCAAGCTCCACCCAATAGCTTTCTTGTGTCTTCTAAGCACACTAAGCAACTGCTCCTCTTGTTGGGAAGTGAGTTCCTGTGCAATAATAACTGGGAGCTTCTGATTATCCTCAAGATAAGCATACTTGAGGTGGGGTGAAAGGGGCTTCAACTCCTTTTTGAGCTCATGGCTGGGCACTTGATCATCTGGAGCCATTGATGGTGGCAAAGTATCTTCAGTAAGCTCAGAGGGTTTCTCCACACTTGCACCTTGCTCCATGTGCATCTCTTCTACTTTTTCTTGGTGAACTTCAGCCACTGTCTCATCAATGATGTCACACTGGAAGATAGAGTGATCTTCCAGAGGGTGCTTCATAGCTTCATCCAGGTTGAAACTCATTGCTCTGCCATCTATCTCAAAAAGAGTAAGTTTTTGAGAAGGCATCCAATTTGAACCTCGAAGTCTTCAGAAATGGCCTTCCAAGCAGGATGGATGATGGTCTTCCTGAGTCATTAGGGGGCATCTCAAAAATGTAGACGTCAATAGGGAATGTCAACCCCTTAATGCTCACCAGCACGTCTTCAGCAATTCCAACCACTTAGATTATGCTTTTATCTGCTAAAACAAAATTTGCTGCCGACCTTTTTAAGGGAGGGAGCCTCAAGACATCAGATACAGATAATGGCATAATACTAACACATGAACCTAAATCATACATGCAGTCAAAACATTGTACACCCTCAATAGTAATAGTAACCATGCATAGACTGGGATCACCACATTTCTCCGGTATAGCACCCATTAAAGTAGAAATAGAGCTACCTAGTGGAATAGTTTCTAAATCATGTATTTTTATCTTTATTCATACATAGATCTTTTAGAAACTTAGCATACTTAGGTACCTGGCGAATAGCATAAAAAAGGGGAATAGTTACCTTAACCTTTTTGAAGATCTCCACCATCTTGGGGTCTAGCTCCATTTGCTTTCTGGGTTTCCTAGCAAGGTGTGGAAAGGGAATGGGAATGGCGTCTCTCACAGAATCATCTTCCTTAAGTGCTCCATTCCTTGGTTGAACCGCTTCTTCTTCAACCGCATCTTGTGCTTCCTCTTCTTCTTAAACATCTTCTACCTTAACAATGTTTTCAACTTGGTTGTCTTCATGTGAGCTTGGCTCCTCAGAACTCCTCTCTTGCAGTGTGGTTCCGGACCTCAAAGTAATGGTATTGATTCCACCTTTGGGGTTAGGTAAGGGTTGAGAGGAAAGTGCATTAGAGCTTGAAGGTTGATTGTTGGGAGTGGAAGGTGGTTCCATCCGGGAGATGAGATATTGTAAAGTGGAGATAAGACCAGTGATGCTAGAGGTAAGTGTATTCTGAAGGTCTTTTTGTCCTTGTACAATGGAGCAAAGCATCTCATCATTAGAGGAGGAGGAGGGTAAGTAATCTGAGGGGCTCGTGGTTGGTTGTTCTAAGGCGCTTGGGCTTGCCTTCGGTGAGGTGCTCGGTAAGTCTGGCCTTGGTTCTGCTGTTGGTGTGGTGGGTTCTATTGATACCGGTTCTGCTGATAGTTGTTGTTGTTGTTGTTCCATTTCTGATTTCCACTGTTTTCTCTGCCTCCTTGGTTGTAGTTGTCCCTCCATCCTTGGTTGGAATTGTCTCTCCACCCTTGGTTGGAATTATCTCTCCATCCCTAGTTGGAGTTGTCTTGCCAACCCTGATTATAGTTCCCACCTTGGTTATAATTACCGCCTTATTGATAGTACCCTTGATTCGGACGGTTATAATAGTTATTGGTAGCCGCCAAGGTGTTGTCTTCTTGTTAGAGTTGTTGACATTCATTAGTGTAATGGGAATAGCAGGCACATATTCCACACACTCTCTGAGGAACCAACTGTTGACACTGTTGCTGTGGAGGAGGCTGAGGTTGCTGTTGATTCAGTTGGAGCTGCTTCAGTATATTGGTCATCTCTTCCAGAGTCTTTGTGAGAGCAGCAGTCTCACAACTAGAGCATCAATCTCACATATTCTCACTACTAGAGCTGCTGGCATTCCGGGTGCACTTAGCTAGATTGGTGATCAGTTGCCACGCTTCTGTCACCGTCTTGAACTTAGTCAGAGAGCCATTACTCGCAACATCTAATATAGTCTTGTCTTGAGGCTTCATGACTTGGCAAAAATAGCTAATCAACACCAACTGGTCAGTCTTGTGATGGGGACATGAGTCTAGGAGATTCCTGAAGCATTTCTAATACTCCTAAAGAGTCTCTGATTCACCATGGATAATGCAGGAGATTTCTTTCCTTAGTCTATCTGTAACTTCAGCTGGAAAGAACTTGTCCAGGAATTCCCTTCTGAGCAGATCCCAATTAGTAACAACTTCTTCAGGTTGACTGTAGAACCACTCCCTTGCCTTTCCCTCAAGAGAAAACGGGAAGGCATATAACCAAATAGTAGCCTCATCTGCACCATGACGCCTAGTAGTTGAGCAGGCCGTCTGAAAATCCCTAAGGTGCTTGATAGGCTCTTGAGCAGGTAAGCCATGAAACTTAGGCAGTAGATTGATTAGCGCAGTCTTCAGTTCAAAATCTGCAGCTAAATTTAGATGATGCGCTTGATACGGTTGCAGTGTAAAGTCCGGAGCTCCTGCTTCCTAGAGAGTAATCCTTCTGGGCTCTGCCATATTACCTACGCGTAAATCAACAGAATCAGTAGAAGAGGAGCTTGTTTCTTCTTCAAATGGCGCTTCAGATTCGCCTTTAGATAAGACTGGTGAATTGGTAGAAACCACTTCACCACCTTCAGAGGCTAACCGACGCTGAGCTCGCCTAATACGTGTAATAGTTTTCTCGATCTCAGGATCAAATGTGGCTAAGCTCGGATCAGGTAGTGAAAACGTCATTCAATGAAAGAAACATACAGCTCATGGTAATAAAATAAAATATATTAAGAAAATTAAACTATAAATAGAATAAAAATGCAAATATGTAAATATAAAAATATTTACACTAACCAATAATTTAGCACACTGTTGCAACTTCCTAGCAATGGCGGCAAAAATTGATGGGCAGAAAATTGCCGATTAAGAATTTATAATGAAAATAGCGTTGCAACTACAGTTCTTAACTGACGAAAATTCCACTTATCAATTTAAAAACAGTTGTCACACTTTAAGAATAAAATACTGGGAGTAGATTTCCCAGGTCGTCTCCCAACGAGTTGACAAAAGAGTGCAATTTATTGGTCATAAATTTTCTGAGAATATTTAGAGTTGTGGAATAGAGAAATAAATGACTATTAATTAAAGCAATAAAAATTAAGAAGAGATTTTTATATAATTAAAATAAAAGCCTTGACTAGGAGAAGATTAATCGAAATTTCTATCCTTGTTGGATTTTTTCAAGTATAATAGTAAGAGGTTGTTCTTCTACTTAGTTATCCCTTACCTAATAAAGGAAAGTCAAGTAACTAACCAACTCTGATTCACAAGTCCTAATCCCTTCCCAAGAAAGGATTAGAGTTAGAGACTAGAGAGTCAGCCAACAACTTCTAATTACAAATTAACACTTGTGTATTCCAACTCAAGAGTCTCCTATTAATCAACTCTAAAGTCAAGTTGGAAGTCTACTCCATTGACATGGATGCCATTTTTGCAGACATGTGAAGGGAGTAGAAAGGAGACATGGTAATTAAAATCAAACAAATAATGAAATTAAATGTAAAAATAACTCTTGCATTAATAATTCCCAAAATCAAAAATATCCATATGTAACTCTGAACAAATTGAATGGAAAGCAAAAGAGTAAGGAAATAAGAAAGCAAACTGTAGTGATAGAAACTTCAATCGGAGGTAGTAACTCTCTCAAGATCCAAACCAAAAGCATAAAACTAAAAATCTATAAATGTGAAGAACCCTAGAGGAAGTAGTGTTTTCTCTCTAGAATTCAAAAACTAAAACTGAAACTATATAAATGTGAATGTGTGTTGAGTCTCTACTTGTCCCCAAGCTCTAGTCTGCGTTTCTGGGCCGAAAACTGGGTTAAAAACCAGCCCAAAATTGCCCTCAGCATCTTCTACAGTTGCAGCACGTGGCGTATGTCACGTGTATGCGTGAGTCACGCATACACGTCGATGCTCTTCTTCGCGTGTCACGCGTACGCATCAATTACGCATACGCGTCGCTGTGCGACTTCGCCGGTCACGCGTACGTGTCGCTGTGAAAAGCTCCAAGTCACGTGCACGCATGAGCCATGCGTGTGCGTCGATCCTCGCTGGTCATCTCCTTTGTTTCTTGTGTTCCTTCCATTTTTGCGAGCTTCCTTTCCATCCTTCAAGCCATTCCTGCCCTATATAGCCTGAAAACACTTAACACACAGATCACGGCATCGAATGGTATAAAAGGGAATAAAAAATATACAATTTAAAGGCTTGGGAAGCAAGTTTTCAATAATAGAACAAAATTAGGAAGGATTTGTAAAACCATGCAATTTATATGAATAAGTGTGCGAAGAACTGATAAAGGCCACTCAATTTAGCACAAGATAAACCATAAAATAGTGATTTATCACTCGGATAGGCAGAAAATGAGTGGATTTGGTTAAGCGATCCACGATCACCCAAACCGCATCAAATCCCGACTTAGTCCTCGGTAATGCAGTCACAAAGTCCATCGCAATTTCTTCCCACTTCTATTGAGGAATCTCAAGTGGCTGTAAAATTCCCGACGGTCTCTGGTGTTTTATCTTCACCTTCTGACACGTCAAGCACTTAGACACGACTGCCGCTACATCATTCTTCATCCCAGGCCACCAGAACATCTTCTTTAGATCATAGTATATCTTCGTACTTCCTGGATGAATAGAAAACCCACTGTTGTGAGCTTCTGACAATAATTCTTGTCTCTAACTCCTGACATCTGGCACACAAATTCTCCCCTTATACCTCCACAATCCTCCATCATCCCTAGTGAATTCTCCACGCCTCTTCTTACCAACCGGTTGAAATAATCGCTGAAGTTCTTGCTCATCTTGCTGAGCCTTCTGAATCTCTGACTTAAAAGTACTCGAAATCTGCAACTGGTTCAAACAAACTCTTCCGAAAACTTCACCAATATCTAGCTTGAGATCTACAAAATTATCCACCAACTCTTCCTCTTTAATCATCATCCAAGCTATCGTGAAAGACTTCCGACTCAATGCATCCGCCACCACATTCGTCTTTCCGGGGTGATAACTTAATTCAAAATCATAATCCTTCAGAAGCTCCATCCACCTCCTTTGATGCATATTGAGCTCTTTCTGATCAAAGATGTACTTGAGACTCTTGTGATCAGAAAATACGCTAAACCTTACTCCGTACAAGTGGTGCCTCCAGATCTTCAATGCAAACACAACCGCCGCCTATTCCAAGTCATGAGTTAGGAAATTTACCTCATGCGATCTTAGCTAACGCGAAGCGTAAGCCACCATGTTTCGGTGTTGCATCAACACGCAACCCAAACCCTTCAACGAAGTATCACAGTATACTTCAAACAGTTCATGCGGTTCCGGCAAAATCAAAACAGGCACTGAAGTTAACCTTTGTTTCAAAGTCTGAAAACTTTGTTCACACTCTGACATCCACACAAACGGTACCTCTTTCCTTGTCAACTTAGTCATCGGTAATGCAATCCGGGAAAATCCCTCAATGAATCTTCGGTAATATCCGGCCAAGCCGAAGAAACTTCTAACCTCCGTCACCGTAGTCGGTCTCTCCCATTTCATCATTGCCTCTACTTTCGAAGGATCTACGGCTATCGCTCCTTTGCTCACCACGAGACATAAGAACTTTACTTCATCCTTCCAGAACTCGCATTTGGATAACTTAGCATACAATTTTCACTCCTTTAGAATTTGCAACACAATCCTCAAGTGTTCTTCATGTTCTTCTTCTGTCTTTGAGTAAACTAGAATGTCGTCTATGAAAACCACCACGAATTTGTCCAAAAAGGGACGAAATACTCTGGTCATGTAATCCATGAACACAGCAGGTGCATTCGTCAACACAAAGGACATTACCGTAAACTCGTAGTGCCCATAGTGCATCCTCAACACAGTTTTCGGAATGTCATCTTCCTTCGCCCTTATCTGATGGTAACCGGACCTCAGATCAATCTTGGAGAACACCCCAGATCCTTGTAGTTGATCCATTAAGTCATCTATCCTAGGTAGTGGGTACTTGTTCTTCACAGTCACTTTGTTTAACTGCCGGTAATCCATGTAAAGTCGCATTCCTCCGTCCTTCTTCTTCACCAATAAAACTAGCGCTCCCTACAGAGATACACTCGGTCGAATGAACCTCTTGTTCAGAAGCTCTTCAAATTGAGTTTTTAATTCTGCCAGCTCTACCGAAGCCATTCGATACGGTGCAATCGACACTGGTCTAGCTCCCGGCACCAAGTCAATCGCAAATTCAATTTCCCTTTGAGGTGAAAATTCAGGAATATCTTCTGGGAATACTTCAGGAAAGTCCCTAACTACCAAAATCTGATCTTAGTTCTGTGCATCACCTAAAGCATTCGCAACCAACAATATATATCCCTAACACTCTTCTCCACTACAGTTCACCATCACAGAGTTTAGGTAATAACCCTCAGCTATCACTGCTCCACTTTCTCCTTCTGGCATAAACCGAATCGATTGCTCAAACCAATCCAGCAAAACCCGATTCCTTGACATCCAATCAAACCCCAAAATCATCTCTAACCCAACCATTGGCAAGTAAATCAAATCATGTACAAAGTTTCTACCCTCAATCTTGAAAGCTATTTGCCTACAACCTGACCTAGTCACAACTGTCTGATGCGGAGTATGAACATACAAATCAAACACTAATTCTGACACTTTCAATCCTAGTTCCTCAACTTTGTTAAATGCAATAAAAGAATGCAAAGCTCCAGTATCATATAATGCAACCAATGTTTTATCACTAATTAAGCATATACCTCTCATCAAAGGATCCGCCTTCACCGCATCTTGGGCGTTCACAGCAAACACCTGACCTTGTTGGTTCTGGCCGGCATTCTGAGTCTTCCTCCAACGAGTGCAATCTCTCGCAATTTGACCAGGGAATCCGCAGTTGAAGCAACCACCTATACCAATCTTGCAAGATTCATTCGGATGAAAATGCCCACAACGATCACAAGTTAAATCCGGAAAAGCCTTACTCTAATTACCTCTTCCTCTCTCCTGGTGGTACTGATCAAAAGTGGGCCCCTAACATTGCCTTGACCTTGGGGCACATGTCCTCCTCTCTTGAAGCTTTGGGCTCTTGGTTGAAAGTACTTTCCGCGCCCATGGTTATTATTTCCTCCACGAGTGTCCCTTGACGAAGCTACCTTCTTTGAACACTCCACAACCACCCTCGCTTTGTTCACTAGTTCTGAAAAGATTTGAATCTCAAGAGGAGCCACAGCAGTCATAACAGCACCCCTCAAGCCTCCTTGGTACTTAATACACTTCCACCTCTCATAGGTCTCTCTGGGGCACCCTAACACACCCTAGAGAACCTACATAGCTCCTCAAATCGACTAGTGTAGTCTACCACAGACAAAGAGCCTTGCTTCAGCTGCATAAGCTCCAACTCCCTCGCCTCTCTGACTTTTTTAGGAAAATATTTCTTGTAGAAGGCTGTCTGGAATACATCCCAAGGAATCTCTGCATTCGCAAGCGCAGCAACTGGCACTCTCCTTGCCACCAATGTTGCGCCTCTCCTAACAACTGATAGGCCGCTGCGTGGCCTCTGTCACGCGTCCGCGTGGGTCACGCGGTCGCGTCATTTGGAGTTTTCCTTGTCACGCAGTCGCGTCAGTCATGCGACCGTGTCATATGTGTTTCGATCGAGGTGCGCGGTCGCGTCAGTCATGCGGCCGCGTCAATGCCTTTTTGCGCTGACTTGCGGCCACGTCGCCCATGCGATCGCATGGCTGCCAGTTTCTTCAAAAACTCTGTTTTGTGCTTTCCTTCCATTTTTGTATGTTTCCTTTCCATCCTTTAAGTCATTCCTGCCTTAGAAGATCTGAAAGTACTCAACACACTAATCACGGCATCGAATGGAAATAAAGGTAATTAAAATAATTAATTTTAAAGCATAGGAAACATGTTTTTCACATACATCACATAATAAGGAAGGGAAAGTAAAACCATGTAATTAATATGAATAAGTGGGTGAAGGATTGAATAAATCACTCAGATTAAGCACAAAATATATCATAAAATATGGGTTTATTAGCCGCGAATTCTACAAACTGATTAACCGGGACATGCTAAGCTTGTAGTGTGCATTCCATAGCTCGAAACCAATTGTCTGCTTCAGTCGGGTTGTTTGAACCTTTGAAAGTCGGTGGATGAACCTTAAGGAATGTAGCCAAGGTCATCGGAGCACCTCCCAAGTCATTACCATTCCCGTCTCCATTTTCATTTCCATCCCCCTTCCGATTTCATTACCATTTTTGTTGCTGGCTGGTTGACCTAACTTCAGCATAGCTTGCAGAGTCGTAGCAGCATTCGCCTCCATAGTATTAGCAAGATTAGCCATTACTGCCATAAAATCGGCATGGTTATCGGCCAGCTGTTCATTTCCAGTCTCTCCTCATGAACGCATACGACCTCGTTTGCGAGTAGCCATTAGGGTTCCTGTCTACACCAAACAATCAATATCAAGGTGATGAGTCTCAATATCAAAAGCCTAGTGCTTCAATTATCCCAAAAAGGCACTCACAAACAAGCATGCTATGCAATATCAAGTAGATAACCTAATAGCATCAAAGAAAAAGACACAGAGTATGCAATGAAGCACAATCGATCCATCCCTCAGGCTCACGAGGATGAACTGCTCTGATACAACTAAATGTAACACCCTAATTACTCTAAGCCTTACCTCGCGTCGTAAAGCAAATGTTAATCAAAGGTTACGATAAGTCTAAAACTCATACGTATCTTTATATAGAAAGAAATAATAATTCTAGAAGCCCGATGAAGGATTAAGCTAAAAAAAATAGAATTTGAAAAAAGCGCAAAACGTTCACAAGTAGCTACACTAATTGAGTCACAAGATATACATACAGATATCAAGATATATATAGATATATAAGGGTATAAGAGTCTAGTCGCGGCTCGCGGAGTTTAAGCCGGCTAGTTATATACAGTCATACAAAGTTTAGAAAAGTAAAACAACTTATACAGAATTTCCTCTCAAAGTAAGCCTCTAGGAAAAATAAATACAAAAGATGAGAGAACTAAGCAAAATAAACCAAAAGACTTCAAAACATAGCCAGGATCCTCCGCTCTATCACCATCAAAGCAACTTAACGAGGTGGGTTGTGACCTGCATCTGAAAAACAACAATAGAGTATGGAATGAGAACCGGAGGTTCTCAGTATGGTAACAGTGGCCAGTGATGTAAGATATAAGACTCCTGGACACCAGAGGCAATCCTAGAGCTTCATATCCATCATGAGATTCAGACTTAAAACATAAGTAAAATTTTAAAACATAACTTAAAACCATGATATTAAAGGGGTAATCTAACTTAGTGGAATTTCTAATCTATTTGTTTCACCGCTGTCCCACAGCCTTCACCAACCTATCCTCCATGCGATCCCATCGCCATCGCCTTCCGAACCTCCTCAATCCCAATAGAATACACAGATAAGAGCATTGCAAGTAAAGCACAAGTATAAGCATGTATATCAAGTAATTCAGATAGGCAAACAATACAAGTCGGTAAAGCAAGCAAATAGATAAAAAATGCACATGATGAATGCCTGTCCTATTTGGTTGTGATATCACATTGTCGGTTTAACTGCCAAACCGACACATCTCCATGGAGTTGTACCCCTTCGGTCTCATATTGGGAACCCCCGAGATATCAAGCTCGGATCACGGTCCAAGATGTCAGTACCTGCACACTATAGTGATTCCGAAGGGATGCAAGCGGGATACTCTTATCACATACCTCACATCTCAGCGTAAGCGGGATAAACCTACCGTCCTTACGCCGTCGCCACGACTTCGACAGGCGGGATTAACCTACTGTCCTTGCCAAGCGCATAACGTCTCAACAAATCTCTGTAGATAACAGTAATCCAGTGGTTTTCAGAAAATCATTTTTCAGTATATCAATAATTCATCATTCCATTCCGAGTCCTAGACTCATAATTTCCACAATTCTTTATATCAATCGCTATTACTGTACTTCGTCATCTCTCTCAGTAAATTCATCCTCAGTACACCAGAAACCTAAGCCTCTGTTTTCTAAGTTCACATAAAATTCACTTATTTAAGTTCTTAATTGTTCTCTATTAGTCTTTAGACCTAATCATAAATTTTACCCTTAATTTACATCTTAGGGAAGTTTAGAAGGATTAGAGAACCTTTTGAAAACATGTAAAATTATTTTTCTGCAAAACAGGGGTCTCGCGTATGCAAGCCCCTGTCTCGCGTATGCATGCTGTTTGAAAAGGGGTGGTCACGTACACAACCACCTACTCGCGTACGCAAGTGTCTCAACCCGAATGGGTTGCTCGTGTTGCGTGTTGAAATTCTCGTACGCAAGGGTTAAAATTTGGTTGCTCGCATATGCAGGCAGTGTTTCGCGTACGCAAGTTACCAAACCCAAAAGGGTTGGTCGCGTCGCGTGCACCCTATCGCGTACGCAGCCCATACCAGATTTAGAAAAATTTTAAATGCTGTAGAATTCAGTTTTTGGCACCAAACTTTGAACAGTCATAACTTTCCCTACAAAAATCTATTTCCTACAATCTTTATATGAATTTAAAGCTCTCAAAGCCACCTTTAATTTAAAACAAAGTTCATTCAATTTTAAGCTTTGAGGAACAAGTTATGCTCTGTCAAAGTTTACTAAAAACTAGTTTTTACCAAAAACCACAACGTTCTCAACTTTCCAAAATTCAAAACCAAAACCAAGTTAAAGCCAAATTAATTCTAATTCACATCAAATCCTACCCTTTTGGGTCACAATTCACCACTCTTACCGAATTTGTACTCACATTATACACTCCTCAACTTCAATAATCAATTATATTACACTAAAATAATTTCTCACCCAACACAATCATCAATCATCATTATATTATTAAAAGTCATCTCAATCAATCTCATTTGTTCTCAACAACAATATTCAACATTATTTATCCACATCAACATCATTATTCATCAAAATCACTCAAAGTCATCAATTCATCATGCATCATTAATCATCCAATTCAGCAAGCCATTTCAATCCAACCTATCCTATGGGTCACTAGCCTAAGTGTCCAGAAATATTATATTTTACAAAGAGAAACCCGAAACTATACCTTGGCCAATTCCTAATATGCACTAAAACCCAAAATGTTGTACAAATCAAGCTTCCACAAGTTCTCAAGTCACCAAATCCACTTCCAAGCTATTCAAGTTACCAATATTCTCCATACAACACCAATTCAAGCTATATACACATAATTCATAACTAAATCAACCTAGGATTCATCAAAATCACAATTTCGCAAGGGTTGAAAATAAACTCACCTTATCCAAAATTGATTGGGTTAAACCCAATAGGAACTAAAGGCTAGAGTGTACCTAAACATCCAAAATTACAAAATTTCATTTATTACAAAACCCAAAAATTTGAAATTTTTAGGGCAGGAAACTGGGCAGGGAATTTCGAGAAACTTACCACAAGGCTTAGCTAGAAGTGACAGGCTCGGCGAGAGCTTCACGTAGCCGCTAATGGCATGTGAATCAGAGCACCGTAACTCGAGATATGGCTGATTGAAGAAGAGAGTTTATAGTAACTCTTCTCCCCTCTTCACTCTCAACTTGCAGCTGTGTTTGGTGTGTTTGAGTGTAAAATGAGGCTGAATGAGTTCACAATGAACTTATATATGTTGGGTTTGGGCCCAACTTGGGCCCGATTCAACCCGTTAGCATTTTTGGCCCGTTTGGCCCAATTTCGGGTCAAACCTTTAAAATTAATGTCCGGTTTTCAGTTCTAAATATTTTCCTAAGGTTTTCAACTATTTTTAATTATTCTCGCACAGTACCGGACCGATTTAAGTCGGTACTGCCGGTTCATTTACCGGTTCGCATTTTTATGCGATTTTTCGCAGAAAATTACATTTTCAACTCAGAAAAATCTACTGAGTCTGAAAATCATATTTAACATTTCTAATTCACATTCTAAATTTTGCTATTTTGGGAAATTTAATTATTTAATTAAACGGTTAATTACTCGCGATTTTTACATGGTATGCGGTGCACAAATTCAACAAATTCAGGCAAATAATTGAAGTATCAACAACCCATGAGAAAAAAATTTGAACACTTGTAATTCAACAAACAAACAATTAAGCAAAATTTAAGCTAGATTATTATAACTAAATAAAGATAAATGAAAATTAACCAAGCAAATAAACAAACAAAGAAGAGTAGAGATAGAAGAAGAAGAAGAAAGAAAGAAGAAGAAAAGAGAAGGGAGAAGGGGAGTGGTGACGCGGTGGTGGCGATTCCCGCAGCGGCGGGGTGGTGGTTGCCGGAAAAAGGGGCTGGGCGGGGCTTGAGGCAGCAGCAGCCCAGAAGAAGAAGAAGATTGGCTTGGGGGGGCTGGCGCAATTGTGTTCTGTTTCTAATTACTACCCAGAACGCAACTTGTGCGTACGCATAAGGAAGTGTACGCACGCACAGAAGGGAAAAACAAAGGGGATGCGAATGCACAGGGTGTGCGAGCGCTCCTGGTAGGAAGGGTGTAGCTATGTGTGTGCACGCATAGAGCTGTGTGCACGTACAAAAGACTTTTTTTTAAACAGGGCAAAAGGACCATGTGTGCGTACACACAGAATGAAAATGTGCTGGGGTGCGCTCGCATAAGAGCTACGAATAGAGCGTGTGTAAACAAGTGTGCGTAAGCACAGGTGTGTGCGTGTGCACAAGTATTGAAAATCAGGGGAAGTGTGCGTACGCAAAGGGGTATGCGCACGCACAATGCTCTGTTTTTGTAACATTTTTAATGCCTTTAAGGCATCAACCATAGTATCAATCAAAGGTTTTCAACCCCAAAACATATCATTCTTTAAAAATAGATAATCAAACATAAAATGCAACTAAATTAAGCCTAGAATTCAATCAAACGAAGCTAATCAAAGAGATAAAATTCAATAAACAAAAACTAAAAGAGAGAAGAGTTAGAAGGATGTTACCATGATGGGTGTCTCCCACCTAGCACTTTGGTTTATAGTCCTCAAGTTGGACTTGTTGAGTGAAGCTTGTGTCAAGGTGGCTTCTGCTTCCACTAATCCTTGAGTTGCCACCCAAGTTTGCTCTTCCAAAATCCTCTAGGATCCCAAACGAAGTACATTAAGCTCTCAAGCAACCTCAAGTAAGCAATTGGGACCCAAGATTGTTGGTTGTAGAATTATATGTCCGGATCCCACACTTTAGTTTCCCTATCATCCTCTTGTTGATTCTTGCTCTTGCACTTGGATGGACAACCTCCTAAACCACCTTTGAAGCACCAAATCAATTCTTGGAATCTTCCTTGTTGAACCTTGCACCATTTATGCTTTGAACTCCTTTGGCAACCAACACCCATATCTTCATTGTTGAACACCTCAAGAAGGATCTTAAGTTGGTGATCCATTTCCAAAAGAGCATATTGGTGTGGTAATGAGCGGATATTTTATACGCTTTTTAGCATCATTTTCATATAGTTTTTAGTATGTTTTATTTAGTTTTTATAGGTTTTAGTGTTAAATTTACATTTTTGGATTCTACTTTGAGTTTTTGTGTTTTTGTACAATTTTATATAATTTATGGCTGAAATTGAGGAGCTGGAGCAAAAGTTTGATTCAGAGACAGAGAAAGCACTGTAGATGCTGTCTGAATCTGACCTCCTTGCATTCAGAAGAGATTTTCTGGAGCTACAAGAATCCAAATGCAGCGTTCTCAACGGCTATGGAAAGCTGAATTCCAAAGCTTTTTGGCAATGTATAATAGTCCATACTTTGCTTTAGATTAGAAGGCCCAAAACTGGCGTCCAGCGCCAGTTTCTTGCCCCTTTCCAAGCGTCCAGTGCCCACAAAGGAGAGACCAGCGTCCAAACTCCCAGAGAGGACCCCCTAGCCAGCATTTCACACCCTAGAGGCCTCATAGCACGTGAATCTTATCAAAGCTTAGCCCAAAAACTTACCAAGTGGGCCCCAGAAATAGATTTTAGCACTAAAAAGACTGTTTTATCCTTACTAGTCATTTGTTTAGTATTTAAGGGATTATATTTATGTTATTCAAATAGATCCTCTCGGAGGACACACACTTCACACGTTTTTACCATTGTATTTCATTTCAGTATGAGTTTCTAAACCTCCTAGGTTGAGGGGAGGAGCCCTGCTGAGTCCTATGAATTAATAAAAGTATTCCTGTTTCTTCTTCGATCCGTGTTTGATTTATTTCTAAGATACATACTCGTTCTTCAACATGGTGAATAGGATGATCAATAACAATCAGCTCTGTTCATCATACTAGGACCGCGTGATAAGAACTAGATTGGGAGTTAGGGATTATATCACAACAGATAAGGATTATTCAGTAAAGGGCATACCCAAAGACACAGCGGAAACATAAAAGATAGATAAAGGTTTTTCCTACTAGACCTCTAAGATACCTTGATAAACCACTATTTTATGGTTTATCTTGTGCTTAATTGAGTGGTTTTTATCAATCCTTTGCACACTTGTTCATACAAATTGCATGATTTTACAATTCCTTTCTAGTTTTGTTCCATAATTGAAATCTTGCTTCCTAAGCCCTTAATTTGTGTATTTTAATTTCCCTTTATACCATTTGATGCCGTGATCTATGTGTTAAGTGTTTTCAGGCTTTATAGGGCAGGAATAGCTTAGAGGATGGAGAGGAAGCTTGCAAAAATAGAAGGAGTGATAAACCCCATTTGTAGGGTTTATCTTGTGCTTAATTTAGAGGATTTTATGACCTTTTACCCACATTTATTCAATGAAATAGCATGGTTTCATGATTGTCTCCCAATTTGTGCTTAAGTGTGAAAACATGCTTTCTAGGTCCTTAATTAGCTAAATTTAATTCACCTTTGATTCCACTAGATATCTTGATTTGTTTGTTAAGTGATTTCAGGTTGAAAAGGCTAGGAATGGATCAATGAAGTGAAGAGAAAAGCATGTAAAATGGAGAACACATGGAAGAAGCCAAAGATTAGAGAAACATCATCCACGCGCACGCGCACGGTACGCGCACACGTGGATCGCGAAATCTACAGGGACGTGCACGTGCACTGTACGCGTACGCACCGGTCTCTGCACGTGCTTTTTTAATAGAAAATGTGCCCAGCGATTTCTGAGAGCTGTGGGGCCAAGTTGCAACCAACTTTGGCGCCAGAAATGCTTCAAAGGACCAAGGATTGAAGGGAGTTGAGAAATTTTCATTCTTTGGCTCATTGATAAATCACTATTTTATGGTTTATCTTGCACTCAATTGAGTGGATTTCATCAACTCTTTACACACTTATTCATAATATTTGCATGGTTTTATATTTCCTTCCTGATTTTGTGCTATGATTGAAAACATGCTTCTTTGATCTTATATTTACTTATTATTAATCCTCCCCTATTACCATTAGATGCCTTGATATGTGTGTTAAGTGTTTTCAGAGATTACAGGGCATGAATGGTTCAGAGGATGGAAAGGAAGCATGCAAAAGTGGAAGGAATACAATAAGTTGGAGAAATTGCTAAGCTATCCAGCCTGACCTCTTCGCACTCAAACGGCTATAACTTTAGCTACATAAGTCCAAATGACGCGGTTCTAGTTGCGTTGGAAAGCTAACGTCCGGGGCTTCGATTTGATATATAATATGCCATAGTTGCTCTGACGCTAGATGACGCAAACGCGTGATCTACGCGGACACGTCGCATCTGCGAACTTCAATCCGCGTGGCCGCGTGGACGACGCCTCCGCGTCACTTGTCCGCGACCTGAACGTACCAAAATATGCAGGGGGCGATTTCTGGGCTATTTCTGACCCAGTTTTTGGCCCAGAAAGCACAGATTGGAGGCTATAAAGTGGGGGAATGCATCCATTCTAAAGAGAGCTCGCATATTTTTACTACTTTCCATGATTTAGATTTAGTTTGAGAGAGGTTCTCTCCTCTCTCTCTTAGGATTAGGATTTAGGACTTCTCTTAGTTTTTAAGAGTGACTCTCGATACAGGTTTCATGTTTCTTGTTTTAAGCTTCCCTTTTCACTTTTATTTATTTATTCCAGCACTTGAGTTGATTTTACTTTTATAATTTAATTTATGAATTATTCCATGTTACAGATTGTTATTTGAATTAATGATATTTGAGGTATTTCAGTTATTGATTGCTTTCTTTTTAATTTATGTTATCATTGTTTCCGATCTGAAGACATTCTATTCCAGCAATTTACTTTTTCCCTTTTTGGTCTTGGTTAAGAAATCAGTAACTCAACATTATTAAACTCAGCATAATTGATAATCGTTATCTTGCTAATTGAACTGAACTTCAATGATCCCAACTTTTTCTTAGGAAATAAATAGGATTCGAAGGTCAAACTAATTAGTCCCTTGACTTTCTTTTACTTTAGTAAAGGTTAACTAAGTGGAATTAAGATTCAACTTTCACTATTGTTGAGAGGAATAACTAAGTTGGACTTCCAATTTCTCTTACCTTGCCAAAAGTTTGCTTGCAGTTTATTTATTTCAATTGCCATTTACTCTACTTGTCATTCAAATCACTTGCTTCTCACCTTCTAAACCCCGATTACAACCTTTATAGCCAATAATAAGAACATACTTCCTTGCAGTTCCTTGAGAAGGCGACCCGAGGTTTGAATACTCGGTTAACAATTTTTAAAGGGGTTTGTTACTTGTGACACCCAAAACGTTTGTACGAAGGGATTTCTGTCGGTTTAGAGACTATATCTACAACGCGACTGTTTTTATGAACTTCTTTACTGGCAAAAGTCCCTAACGTCAAAATGGCGCCGTTGCCGGGGAATCGCTAACGTGTGCCTTATTATTGGTTATTGTAAATATTTTTCTTTTACTTGTTTATTTATTTTTGTTTTTCCTTTTTATTTTTCATTTGCTTCCATGAATTCTCACCCCTCTCGCTTTGAGTTTGGTTCTAACTTTATTGAAGGAAATAGAAGTTATAGCAGGAATATGCATCAAGGTCAGACCAATCAAGGATGGATGGAGCCAAGAGGATCTAATCAACCCTTTAGGCAGCAACACCCTCCGAGATATCCTGAACAAAGACCATTCTACCGTGCATACCCAGCTGAAAGATGTGGTGGACAGCCTTGTAACTACCAACAAGCCCCACCCCGTGCATATAAACCATCCTTTCAACATAACCTCGAACCACCACACTCACAAGCTTCTCTTCACCATTCGCCACCATATGATCCTTCCTTACCCCAGTACCAATCCAATCACTCCCAATCACCACCACTTTCCTATGTATCATGCCCAAGTCCGGCAACCCGAGAAGCAGAGGTTCGCCTAAAGGAAACAGTAAATAAACTTCAAACAACCATTCGACAACTGGAGCAAACAATAATTCAATGGGTTTCTAGGCGCTCAAATACACAAGGATCAGCCACAGCCCCATGTGAACAGTCTAACGAAGAGCGTAGCATGAAGGAGATACCAGAAACTCCAGTGGACAAGACAGAGAATGAATTCGTACTAGAACAGGTAGAAGAAGCTGTCATTGTTCAAGAAGAAGAGTTGGTTGAAGATCTAGGAGATGCTGAACCTCCATGGGAACCCAGAACTGAGGAGAACTCCGTCAAGGACGCTACAGTTGATGCTAAGGAGGACATTGTACAATCTCCTAGGCAAGTTGTTTATGAAGAATCAGACGGAATGACCCAGGACACAAATTCCCTTGATGATGATAATCACAAGTCAAATTCTCTTAGTAATGAACTGGCATCCGCAAGTGAATTCTCTGAGGTCGAAGAATCTTCCCCAAGTGAATATGAAGACAATGCGGAGGTAGATTTCTCTCAACCTCCAATCTATGACTCAAGTAATGAGGAAGACATAGAAGACTTTGACCAGGACACAGATACAATTGTAGAGCCTTGCAAGGAAGTGGAGGAATTCACAGAAGAGCACAAGGGAGTAGAACTTACAGAACTACCAGAAACACCTACCCCAAGGCCATTACCACCTAATACAAGCTTCAAGTGGGTACAATCCTTAACCTATAACTTTACTTATTCACTTGAATATGGTTTGCTTGAAACAGATGGCCAGCTTAGAGCTCTTTGCGGCTTTAAGAGTAAGAGGAAAATGGCTCGTACTCAGAGTTGGTGGACAAGGTTCAATAAGGTTCCACGTTTCACCTCGAAGTACATGGATTGGTATCATGCTCAATTGCATGGATCACGGAGAACATTTGGTCACCATGGTGAGATTCTACTTTTTAAACCGCCCGGATGGAAACATGTAGATCAAGACGGAGGCGGATTTAAAAGCAAGGCTTGGGATCCTGGAGTTTATTCTAACATTTTTCACCCCGGGAGCCTAACAATCTGTTTGAAGCTGTTCAGAAGCTTTACATGCCTAGTTTGGGATCCCGGAGGCTCTTGGCATTCCAAGTACTGGTGGAGATTTTTGGACGAATTTAAACATAAGCCACCATAACAGAAAGCTCCTCCAATGTCCAACTTAAGGACTTTAACTAAAAGTGCTAGGTGGGAGACAACCCACCATGGTATGGTCGCTTCTTTTTCAGTTTATTTCTTGTTAATTGTTTTTGTTTTTATTTCCCTTTCATTTTACTTTATTGAACCTGGAATCATGCATAGCATTCACATTAATCATTACATTCTGCATTTTTCACGCGTAAAAAAAAAAAGCCATGCAACGCGACCGCATCAGCGACGCGTCCGCGTCGCAAGGAGAGGGGAGAAAATAAAAACGAACAGAGAGTCACGTTGGAGCGTGGCTGGAGGCGTGCCAATGGCACAAATCGTCCCATGTGACCGCGTCGCTGACGCGTCCGCATCGAGTGGGAATACTAGCCTCCCATGCGGCCGCGTAACCAGGATTTCGACATAATAATGGTGCACAGCCGAAAGTTGTGCTAGAGTGGTGCTAGACTAGCGCTGGACGCGCAGTCCATCTCACGCGACAGTGTGCCCCACGCGGCCGCGTCACATCCTACTGAGTGCCCACTCACGCGATCGCGTGCCCCACGCGATCGCGTCACCCAACATTTGGCAATTAATGATTTTTGAACAGAGAGTTGTGCGAGAGTGAGGCTGTCCTCGCGCCAGTAGTATAAAACGGGTCACGCGACCGCGTGACCGACGCAACCGCATCAATCAGTTTAAGCGCAAGCCGCGCGACCGCGTGCCTCACGCGACCGCATCGCTTGCGCCGCACAGCTTATCCTAATTTGCCAAATATCTTATCTTTTCTCCCCCAATCCTAATTTTTCCTCCCTCCTTTCTTACTTACCTCTTCTTCCCTTCTTTTCCTTCTCATTCTTCTTATCTTTTATTTTATTTTACTTATTTTATTTGCATATTTCATTCATTGCATTTTAATTTTGTGCATATTTTTTTCTTTTCTTTTCTACATTTATTATTTTTCCTTTGGTGTTGATTTTCTTATTTAACTATTGCAACTTTTCTGGTATTATTTGGTGCTTAATGACTTGTTTACATTGTTGGGTAATATTATTTAAATCAATGCTATTCTTTTATGATATTTGTATTCCTTTTTGCATTGACATGAGCTTATACTGTCTTTCATTACCCACACTCTCCTCCCCTATGTTTCAAATCTTGCACCACTGGTATGCCATGGCTTCTATTGTTTTTTCACGTACATGTTGAAGCTTCCATGTAAATGAGACCCTTATCATTTGGCATTAACCCACCCATACTTCATTTATTTTCTTATCTTTATTATTGGGTTACCTTTCTTCCCTTTTTCTTTCAAGATGGCCACCCAGAAGGGAACTGGAAGACGTTTACATGGGGAGACAAACAAGTACATCAGCACAATCCTTGAAGAAAAGCATCAGTTGGAACAGCCCGTCCACCTGCACATCTCTGCATGCACCGAGGACGGTGCAATCTTTAAGTGTGGGGAGGTCGATACCGATCTCCATGGGTTAGTTACTCCTTTATCTCAACACCAATGATTTATTTTCCTTATTCATTGTTGCATTTGCATGTTTGATTGCATATTTGTTTAATTTTTTTGCATATTTTACCACTTGGTTGAAGTAATATTTTCTTTTTCAAGAAAATTTTTAGAGAATTTCACTAATTTGAATAAAATTTAATGTTACACTTGTTTGAAGAGATATTATACTGGAACATGGTTTAGAACTCGAACACACAAAACCTGTGAGATTTTGAGTCTATTTGAATTGGTTACATTTTATCAACCAAAATTCTGTTTTAGTGTGTATTTTTCTCTCTAAAATTGTGATCTTTGTCTTGCTTAATTCTATATTTCCATTGTTTGATGTATACATGCACTTATATGATTGAGGCCTTTGTTTCACTGAGCTTACATACCCATATGGCCTTACCTTTCATTATCCTTTGCAAACCAATTTGAGCCTATTTTACCCCTTTGTTCTTTACTTTAGCATATCATTAACTCTAAGCGGAAAACAATATTGTCCTTAATTTGAATCCTTAGTTAGCTTAGACTAGTGAGAGTGCTCATGTATTAAGTGTGGGGAAAAGTGGGTTTAGAAATATTTGGTTTAAGAATTGGGTGTTATATATCTTTATGAAAATGTGAAAGAAATGTTTAGGATATGTTCATGCATTCAATAATTTAATCATATGCATTGAGAAAAAAAATTTTATATATATTTAAAAAAAAAGAAGAAGAAAAAGAGAAAAAGAAAAGAAAAAGAGCAATTAAGCAAAAATGGGACAAAATGCCCCAAAGTAAGTGAAAGCAATGCATATGTACTGTACTTGAAAATTAGAATGCATGAATATGTGGAAAACATGGTTAATGGATAGTTAGATATTATATTATGATTACATGGATTGTCTAAAGTTAGGTGACAAGTTTAAGTTAATTAAGGATTCAGATTTTAGTCCACTTGGCCAAATACAATCCTACCTTGACCCTAACCCCATTACAACCCTTAAAAGACCTCTTGATTTGTGTATTTGTGCATTAAATTTATGTTGATTATTAGAAGAAGAGCAAGCCTTAGAAAGCAAGGTTAGTAGAGAATTAAGAGAATCGAACCTTAAACACTTGAGTGATTAGAGTGTATACACTACCAGTGAGGGTTCGATGCTCGATTCTTTGTTCCTGGCTTTCATGAGCTATTTTCTTCTGCAAGTCTATTTGTACTTCATTTTTATGATTTGAATTAGTGAAATCCAGTTCATGTATGTTCTTAAAAGATTTGTTTACTTTTAACCAAGTAGGTAGAAATATTCTGCATATAGTTGCATTCATGCAGATAGGTTGCATTTCATGCATTCTACCATTCCTCTTCATCTTTATAGCATCTCTTGAGCTTAGCATGAGGACATGCTAATGTTTAAGTGTGAGGAGGTTGATAAACCACTATTTTATGGTTTATCTTGTGCTCAATTGAGTGGATTTCATCAACTCTTTACACACTTATTCATAATATTTGCATGGTTTTATATTTCTTTCCTGATTTTGTGCTATGATTGAAAACATGCTTCTTTGATCTTATATTTACTTATTATTAATCCTCCCCTATTACCATTATATGCCTTGATATGTGTGTTAAGTGTTTTCAGAGATTACAGGGCAGGAATGGTTCAGAGGATGGAAAGGAAGCATACAAAAGTGGAAGGAATACAATAAGTTGGAGAAATTGTTAAGCTGTCTAGCCTGACCTCTTCGCACTCAAATGGCTATAAATTTAGCTACAGAGGTTCAAACGACGCGGTTCTAGTTGCGTTGGAAAGCTAACATTCGGGGCTTCGATTTGATATATAATATGCCATAGTTGCTCTGACGCTAGGTGACGCGAACGCGTGATCCACGCGGACGCGTCGCATATGCGAACTTCAATCCGCGCGGCCGCGTGGACGATGCCTTCACGTCACTTGTCCGCGACCTGAACGTACCAGAATACGCAGGGGGCGATTTCTGGGCTGTTTCTGACCCAGTTTTTGGCCCAGAAGCACAGATTGGAGGCTATAAAGTGGAGGAATGCATCCATTCTAAAGAGAGCTCGCATTTTTTTACTACTTTCCATGATTTAGGTTTAGTTTGAGAGAGGTTCTCTCCTCTCTCTCTTAGGATTAGGATTTAGGACTTCTCTTAGTTTTTAAGAGTGACTCTCGATCCAGGTTTTATGTTTCTTGTTTTAAGCTTCCCTTTTCACTTTTATTTATTTATTCCAGCACTTGAGTTGATTATTTACTTTTATAATTTAATTTATGAATTATTCCATTTTACAGATTGTTATTTGAATTAATGATATTTGAGGTATTTCAGTTATTGATTGCTTTCTTTTTAATTTATGTTATCATTGTTTCCAATCTGAAGACATTCTATTCCAGCAATTTACTTTTTTCCTTTTTGGTCTTGGTTAAGAAATCAGTAAGTCAACATTATTAAACTCAGCATAATTGATAATCGTTATCTTGCTAATTGAACTGAACTTCAATGATCCCAACTTTTTCTTAGGAAATAAATAGGATTCGAAGGTCAAACTAATTAGTCCCTTGACTTTTCTTTACTTTAGTAAAGGTTAACTAAGTGGAATTAAGATTCAACTTTCACTATTGTTGAGAGGAATAACTAAGTTGGACTTCCAATTTCTCTTACCTTGCCAAAAGTTTGCTTGCAGTTTATTTATTTCAATTGCCATTTACTCTACTTGTCATTCAAATCACTTGCTTCTCACCTTCTAAACCCCGATTACAACCTTTATAGCCAATAATAAGAACATACTTCCTTGCAGTTCTTTGAGAAGACGACCCGAGGTTTGAATACTCGGTTAACAATTTTAAAGGAGTTTGTTACTTGTGACACCCAAAACGTTTGTACGAAGGGATTTCTGTCGGTTTAGAGACTATATCTACAACGCGACTGTTTTTATGAACTTCTTTACTGGCAAAAATCTCTAACGTCACTCATTCACACACATTAGGATTAGTTTAGAGTTAGGTTCTAGAGAGAGAAACTTTTTTCTCTCTAGAATTAGGATTAGGATTAGGTTTAATTCTTAGATCTTGGTTTCAATTCATGCTTTTATCTTCTTCTACCTCTCAATTCATCATTCTTCTATTCTTTTGTTGTAATTTCCTTTATGTTGTTTCTATATTTTGTTGTAGATCTACTCTTGTGTCTTCTACTTTCTTCCAATTCAATTTGAGGTAATTCATAATAATTGTGTTCCTTTTGATTGTTGTTGTTAATTTCTTACATTCAATTGTTGTTAGATTCTATTCTTGCTATCAATTTACTATGCTTTTCTTTTGTGCCTTCCAAGTGTTTGATGAAATGCTAGGTTGGGTTTTAGTGTAGATTTTGTTCCTCTTAGCCTAGGTGGAGTGATTAGTGACGCTTGAGTCATCTAATTTCTTTGTTGATTGATAATTAGAAGTTGCTAATTTATTTGGATACCACTAAAGCTAGTCTTTTCCTTAGGAGTTGGCTAGGACTTGTGGAATCAAGTTAATTCATCCACTTGACTTTCTTCCATGGTTAGAGGTTAACTAAGTGATAGCAATGGACAATTTGTGGTCACAATTGAGGAGGATAACTAGGATAGGACTTCTAGTTCTCATATCTTGCCAAGAGCTTTGTTAATTGTTAGTTTATTTTCTTTGCCATTTATATTTCTTGTCTAAAATCTCAAAAACCCCAAACATACCTCATAACTAATAACAAGACATTTTATCGCAATTCCTAGGGAGAACGACCCGAGGTTCAATACTTCGGTTTATAAATTTAGGGGTTTGTACTTGTGACAAACAATCTTTTGTATAAAAGGATTAATGTTAGTTTAGAAACTATACTTGCAATGAGAATTCATTTGTGAAATTCTAAAGCGTCAAAATCCGTTAATCAAAATGGCGCCGTTACTAGGGAATTGCAATGGTGTTATGTTATTGGTTATTGTACATATGTGAATATTGTGAATAGCTTTATTTTTGGATTGCTTGTTAGTTTTTGCTAGTTTTAAGACTTTGTTTCATTCTTTCTTGTTAGATTTTGTTTCTTATCTTCTCTTTTCATTATGAATTCTCACTTTGGCTATGAGTGTGTGATAAACCACTATTTTATGGTTTATCTTGTGTTCAATTGAGTGGTTTTATCAAGTCTTTACCCACTTATTCATATTATTTGCATGATTTTACAATTCCATCTTAGTGTTACTCTATGGTTGAAAACTTGCTTCCTAGAATCTTTAATTTTTGTATTTTAATTCTCCTTTATACCATTCGATACCGTGATCCATGTGTTAAGTGTTTTAGGCTTTAAAGGGCAAAAATGGCTTAGGGAATGGAGAGGAAGATTGCAAAAATGGAAGAAACACAAGAAACTAAGGAGATAACCAGCGAGCATCGATGTGCACGCATGGCTCATGCGAGTGCGAGATATGGAGAAATTTGCAGCGATGTATGCGCGTGCCTGACGCGTACGCGTGGATTGGAGTCTACACAAACACGCGTGCACGTGACTGACGCGTATGCGTGACACGCCAAGACGACCAGCAACGCGTACACGTGACTGACGCATACGCGTGACATGCGCGATCTGCAGAAATAACAGAAAACACTGGGGGCAATTTCGGGCCAAGTTTTGACCCAGTTTTCGGCCCAGAAACACAGACTAGAGCCAGAAAACATGCAGAGACTCAACACACATTCTCATTAGCATAGTTTTAGTTTTTAGATCGGAATCTAGAGAGAAAATTACTCTTCCTCTAGGTTTTTTTTACATTCATAGTTTATTAGTTTTATGCTTTTGCTTTGTATATTGAAGAGTCATCACCTCCGTTGAAGATACTATTCTAGTTTGTTTTCTTACTCTTTTATTATTCCATATTCTTAATTCTTGTTTAGAGTTACAATTGGATTATTTTTAGAATTTATTAATGCAAAGGATTACTTTTACTTTTAACTGAATCGTAGTTATTGTCTATCATGTCTTCCTTTTATTCCTTATTTAATTCTATGCAAGTAATTTTCATGTCAATGGAGTAGATTTCCAACTTGACATGGGGGTTGATTAAAAGGAGACACTCAAGTTGGAATACTCAAGTGATTAGTTAAATTGAAAGTTAATGGCTAATTCTGTATTTACTAACGCTAGACCTTCCCAAGGGAGAGGACTAGGATTTGTGAATAAGAGTTAGCTCAATCACTTGACTTTCCTTTATTTAGTAAGGGTTAACTAAGTGAAAATAACAACCTCTTTACGCTACACTTAAAAGAATTCCAACAAGGAAAGAACTTCCAATTAATCATTCCGCACCCATCAATTTTTGGCGCCGTTGCCGGAGAGTTGCAATTGTGTGCTAAATTATTAATTAGTGTACACATTTTTAATTTTTGTGTATTTTATTTTATTTTATTACCATGAGCTATATGTTTCTTTCATTGAATGACGCGTTCACTTCCTGATCCGAGCTTAGCCGCATTTGATCCTGAAATTGAAAGAACTCTTTCACGTATTATGCGGGCTCGGCGTAGGCTAGCCTCTGAGGGTGGTGAAGTAATTATTATCAATTCACCAGTCTCATCTGAGGGCGAATCTGAAGCGCTATCTGAGGAAGAAACAAGCTCCGTCTCTACTAATCTAGTTGATTTAGGCGTAGGTAACATGGCGGCAACCAGGAGGATCACTCTCTAGGAGGCAGGAGCCCCAGACTTTACTCTGCAACCGTATCAAGTGCATCACCCAAATTTGGCTGCAGATTTTGAACTGAAGACTGCACTAATCAACTTGATGCTCAAGTTTCATGGCTTACCTGCTCAGGAGCCTATCAAGCACCTAAGGGATTTTCAGACAGCCTGTTTTACTGTTAGGCATCATGGTGCAGATGAAACTTCTATTTTTCTGATTGCCTTCCCGTTTTCTCTTGAGGGAAAGGCGAGGGAGTGGTACTACACTCAACCTAAAGCGACCGTCACTAACTGAGATACGCTTAGGAAAAAATTCCTGGAAAAATACTTTCCAGCTGAAGTTATAGATAGATTGAGGAAAGAGATTTCCTGCATCATTCAAGGTGAATCAGAAACTCTTTATGAGTACCGAGAGCGCTTCAAGAATCTTCTGGACGCATGCCACCATTATATGATTGACAAGTTAGTGTTGATCAGCTACTTCACTCAAGGCATGAAGCCTCGGGATAAAACTACATTGGATGGTGCTAGTAGTGGTTCTCTAAAAAAGTACAAGACCGCAGATGAAGCATGGCAACTGATCAGTGACTTAGCTCAGTCCACTCGAAATCACAGGCACAGAAACAGCCACTCAAAGGCTGTTGCAGAGGTTTCCTCTAGCAGTGAGACTACTTCCGTCACACAAGCTATATGTGAAATGACCAACCTACTGAAGCAGATGCAATTGAATCAACAACAAACTCTGCCTCCCCTACCACAACAAATCCAACAGTTGATCCCCCAAAGAGTATGCGGAATTTATGCTGATTATAGTCATTACACTGATGAGTGCTCGCAGCTCAAACAAGAAGACAACACTGTGGTAGCTACTCATAACTTCTATGATCGCCCAAATCAAGGATACAATCAACAAGGCAGCAATTACAACCAAGGTTGGCAAGACAACTCCAACCAGGGATGGAGAGACCATTCCAACCAGGGAGGGAAGGATAATTCTAACCAAGGTTGGAGGGACAACTACAACAGAGGAGGCAGAGACAACAATGGAAATCAAAGGTGGAACAACAACAATAGGCAGCAGAATCAGAACCAGCCATACAGAGCACCTCACTTAAGGTAGTCCCAAGGACCCCAACACAACCAACAACAGGCCACTCAGATCACTTATCCTCCTTCCTCATCAAATGATGAGATGCTTCGTTCTCTTGCACAAGGACAACAAGACATGCAGACTACACTGAACTCTACTCTAAATGGTCTGAATGCCACTTTACAAGCTCTCGTCTCCCGGATAGATTCATTACCTACTCCCACCAACCAGTCTTCAAGCTCCAGTGGAATTCCTTCTCAACCCTTACCTAATCCCAAAGGTGGCATCAATGCCATCACCTTGAGGTCCAGAACCACACTACAAGAGAGGAACCAGGAGGAGCCAAACCCACAAGAACACGCCCCAGTTGAAGACTTAGTTGAAGTGAAAGATGCTGAAGAGGAAGAGGAAGTACAAGACATGGTTGAAGAAGAAGTAGTTCAGCCAAAGAATGGAGCACCAAAGGACACAGAGGCTGCAAGTGGCACCATTCCTATCCCATTTTCACACCTTGTAAGGAAGTTCAGGAAGCAGATGGAACTTGATCCCAAAATGGTAGAAATTTTCAAAAAGATTGAGGTAACTGTTCCCCTTTTTTATGTTATTCAACAAGTACCTAAATATGCAAAGTTTCTTGAATATTTATGCATACATAAAGATAAAATTAATGAACTAGAAACTATTCCTTTAGGTAGTTCTATATCTGCTTTAATGGGGGCTATACCTGAAAAATGTAGTGACCCAGGTCCATGCATGGTTAACTGTACCATTAGAGGTGTAATATTTTCTGACTACATGTGTGATTTAGGAGTGTGTGTTAGTATAATGCCATTGTCTATATATGATGCTTTGAGGCTCCCTCCCTTAAAAAGGTTGGAAGCTCATTTTGTGTTAGCAGATAAAAGCATTATTACAGTGGTTGAAATCGCTGAAGACGTGTTGGTGAGCATTAAAGGGCTCATATTTCCCATTGACTTCTATATTTTGGAAATGCCCCCTAATGACTCAGGAAGACCATCATCAATCCTACTTGGAAGGCCATTCCTGAAGACTTCGAAGTTCAAGCTGGATGCCTTCTCAGGAACTTACTCCTTTGAGATAGATAGCAGAGCTGTAAGTTTCAGTTTAAATGAAGCTATGAAGCACCCTCCAGAAGATCATTCTATCTTCCAGTGCGATATCATTGATGAAATTGTAGCTGAAGTTCACCAAGAAGAAGCAGAAGAGAGGCACATGGAGCAAGGTCTAAGTGTGGGGACACCCTCTGAACACAATGAGGATACTTTGCCATTATCACTAGCTCCAGATGATCCAGAGCCCAGCCATGAGCAGATAGTAGAATTAAAACCCCTTCCATCCCACCTCAAGTATGCTTACCTTGAGGATAATCAAAAGCTCCCAGTTATCATTGCAAGGGAACTCACTCCCCAACAAGAGGAGCAGCTGCTCATTGTGTTGAGAAAACACAAGAGAGCAATTGGGTGGAGCTTGGTGGATATAGTAGGAATTAGTCCTCGAGTTTGTGAGCACAGAATATTGTTAGAAGAGGGAGCAAAACCTGTCTGTCAACCCCAAAGAAGATTGAATCCCACCATCTTAGAAGTTGTCAAGAAAGAAGTGACCAGGCTACTTGAAGTAGATATCATCTACCCCATCTCAGACAGTGAATGGGTCAGTCCAGTACAAGTGGTGCCCAAGAAGTCTGGAGTCACAACAGTAAAAATGAGCATGGAGAGCTCCTGACAACTAGATTGTAGAATTTATGGAGAGTTTGCATTGATTATAGGCGTTGATGAGCGGATATTTTATACGCTTTTTGGGGTTAATTTCATATAGTTTTGAGTATGTTCTAGTTAGTTTTTAGTCTATTTTCATTAGTTTTTAGGAAAAATTCATATTTCTGGACTTTACTATGAGTTGTGTGTTTTTCTGTAATTTCAGGTATTTTTCTGGCTGAAATTGAAGGAGCTGAGCAAAAATCTAATTCAGGCTGAAAAAGGACTGCTGATGCTGTTGGATTCTGACCTCCCTGCACTCAAAGTAGATTTTCTGGAGCTACAGAACTCGAAATGGCATGCTTCCAATTGCGTTGGAAAGTAGACATCGAGGGCTTTCCAGCAATATATAATAGTCCATACTTTGCACAAGGATAGACGACATAAACTGGCGTTCAACGCCAGTTCTCTGCCCAATTCTGGCGTCCAGCGCCAGAAAAGGATCAAAAGCTGGAGTTGAACGCCCAAACTGGCACAAAAACTGGCGTTCAACTCCACAAATGGCCTCTGCACGTGAATTGATTAAATCTCAGCCCCAGCACACACCAAGTGGGCCCCAGAAGTGGATCTCTGCATCATCCATCATAGTTTACTCATTTTTTGTAAACCTAGGCTACTAGTTTAGTATTTAAACAACTTTTAGAGACTTATTTTGCATCTCATGACATTTAGATCAAAACTTTGTACTCTTTGACGGCATGAGTCTCTAAACCCCATTGTTGGGGGTGAGGAGCTCTGCTGTGTCTCGATGAATTAATGCAAGTAATTCTGTTTTCTATTCAACATGCGTGTTCCTATCTAAGATATTCATTCGCACTTCAACCTGAATGTGATGAACGTGACAATCATCATCATTCCCTATGAACGCGTGCCTGACAACCACTTCCGTTCTACTTTAGACTGAATGAGTATCTCTTAGATCTCTTAATCGGAATCTTCGTGGTATAAGCTAGATTGATGGCGGCATTCATGAGAGTCCGGAAAGTCTAACCTTGTCTGTGGTATTCCGAGTAGGACTCAGGGATTGAATGACTGTGACGTGCTTCAAACTCGTGAGTGCTGGGCGTAGTGACAGACGCAAAAGGATAGTAAATCCTATTCCGGTACGATTGAGAACCTGCAGATGATTAGCCGTGCGGTGACAGCGCACCTGGACCATTTTCACTGGAAGGATGGATGGTAGCCATTGACAACGGTGATCCACCAATACACAGCTTGCCATAGGAGGACGTGCATGCATGAATCAGAATACAGAGAAAAGCAGAGATTCAGAACACAAAGCATCTCCAAAACCCCAACATATTCTCCATTACTGCACAACAAGTAACCTTTAATCCATGCTCTCTTGTTTATTCGCAATTCAACTGATAAATATAATTGACTTCCTGACTAAGAATTACAAGATAACCATAGATTGCTTCAAACTAACAATCTCCGTGGGATTCGACCCTTACTCACGTAAGGTATTACTTGGACGACCCAGTGCACTTGCTGGTTAGTGGTACGCGTTGTGAAAAGTGTGATTCACAATTCGTGCACCAAGCGTCTCAACCAAGCTACTCGCAAGGATCACTACCCCTTGCCATTTATTGATCAGATGCTTGATCGCCTGTCAGGTAAATCCCATTACTGCTTTTTAGATGGTTATACAGGCTACTTTCAAATTCATATAGCTCCTGAAGATCAGGAAAAGACTACTTTTACAGGTCCCTTTGGAACGTATGCATATAAGAGGATGTCTTTTGGCTTATGTAATGCACCGGCTACTTTCCAAAGATGCATGACGAGTATCTTTTCAGATCTTATTGAGAGCTGTATGGAAGTTTCTATGGATGATTTCAGCGTATATGGTGATTTGTTTAACCTTTGCTTGGATAGTTTAGCTAGAGTATTAGACAGGTGTGTTAGTTCAAACCTTGTTTTAAATTTTGAAAAATGTCACTTTATGGTAAAACAAGGTATTGTACTAGGACATGTTGTTTTTAATACTGGTATTTTTGTAGATCCAGTCAAGGTAGATGTCATTTTTAGTTTACCTTACCCCTCCTCCGTGAGGGAAGTCCGTTCGTTCCTTGGCCATGCAGGTTTTTACAGGAGATTTATTAAGGACTTCAGTAAGGTAGCATTGCCTTTATCCAGACTGCTGCAGAAAGATGTTGAGTTTGAGTTCAGTGAGGATTGCATGCAAGCATTTGATAAGCTGAAAATCGCCCTGACTCAAGCTCCAATTGTGAGAGGACCAGACTGGAGCCAGCCTTTTGAGATTATGTGTGATGCCTCCAACCATGCAGTAGGAGCAGCGCTAGCTCAGCACGAAGGTAAGGATTCTTTCGTAATTGCTTATGCGTCTAAGACCTTAGACGCTGCTCAGTCTAGTTACACTACCACTGAAAAAGAGCTTTTGGCTATTGGTTTTGCTCTGGATAAATTCCGAGCCTATTTACTGGGTACTATAATGGTAGTGTACTCGGACCATGCAGCTCTAAAATATTTATTAGCTAAAAAAGAGTCCAAACTAAGGTTGATACGTTGGATACTGTTACTGCAAGAATTTGATTTAGAAATTAAGGATAGGAGTGGTAACTAGAATTTAGTGGCAGACCACTTGAGTCGCCTTGAGCACATTAAGGATGACTCCACTCCTATCAATGATGCTTTTCCATTTGATAGCTTGCATGCAGTATCTGAAGTAGTTCCTTGGTACGCACCTGTAGCTAATTATCTAGTTAGCCATACTTTCCCTCCAAATTTTACTAAACATCAAAGGGACAAGCTGAAAAGCGAGTCTAAATATTATATATGGGATGATCCATATTTATGGAGGTGTGGTGCTGACCAGGTAATTAGAAGGTGTGTGCCCCAATCAGAATTCCAGTCCATTTTAGAGGCCTGCCACTCTTCTGAGAGTGGAGGACATTTTGGCCCTTAAAGAACAGCTAGAAAAATCTTATACTGTGGATTTTAGTGGCCCACTCTTTTCAAAGATGCTGTTGCTTTTTGTAAATCTTGTTCCCCATGCCAAAGGTTTGGTAATATATCCAAGAGGGATGAGATGCCACAACAGATTATGTTATTCTGTGAAATTTTTTATGTTTGGGGTATTGACTTTATGGGTCCATTTCCAAACTCTAGTGGTTATCTTTATATACTGTTAGCTGTGGATTATGTTTCTAAATGGGTGGAAGCAATTCCTACCCGTACTGATGATGCTAACACTGTTGTTTTCTTTGTTAGAAACCATATTATATGTCGCTTTGGATCACCACGAGCAATCGTGAGTGATCAAGGCACTCACTTTTGTAACATGAGATTAGCAGGAATACTGAAGAAGCACGAGATTGTTCACAAAGTAGCAACAGCATACCATCCCTAGACCGATGGGCAAGAAGAGGTATCTAATAGAGAAATAAAGCACATTCTGGAAAAGATGGTCAAGCCCCATAGGAAGGACTGGAGCACCAGACTTGTTGATGCGCTCTGGGCATATCGGACAGCGTACAAGACACCCATTGGGATGAGCCCCTTCTGCTTAGTGTACGAAAAAGCTTGCCACCTTCCAGTAGAGGTGGAACACAAGGCTTTCTCGGCTGTGAGAGAGTGCATCATGGGATTCGAGCAAGCTGGTGCTGAAAGGAAGCTGCAACTGGCAGAACTGGAGACCCTTTAACTCGAAGCATATGAAAACTCCAGATTATACAAAGAGAAGATGAAGGCTGTGCATGACAAGCATATCAAGAGAAGAGAGTTCAGACCAGGAGATCTGGTTCTCCTTTACAACTCCAGGTTGAGACTCATGCCAGGAAAGCTGAGATCCAGATGGGAAGGTCCCTACAGAGTGGAGAAAGCAGAGCCATATAGCGTCTTCCACCTGCGTCATCCTTCAAGTTCCAATTGCATCAAGGTCAATGTACATCGCCTAAAGCTTTATCATGGTGAGAAGATGAGGGAACACAAAGAGCTAGAGGTATTCCTCTTGGAGGACCCACCAACAGAAGCAGAATGAGCTTGAAGACCGTCCAACTTAAGGACGTAAAAGCAAAGTACTAGGTGGGAGAAAACCCACCATGGTATGATCATTCCGTTTCAGTCTTAGTTTTATTTTATTTTATTCTACTTTATTTTTCTTAGTGACTCTTCTCATAATCTCTGCATATAGTCTGCATTTGCATTTGCATTCTGCATTAAAAAAAAGCACACGACGCACAAGCGTCACTGACGCGCACACGTCATGTGTGCATGCGAAGCAAAGAAGAAAGAAACAGAGAGTTACGCTGAATCATAGCTGGAGGCGTGCTTTAGGCACAAGCACGCCCAAGTGAACGCGTCCTTGACGCGTCCGCGTCACTTGCAAAATCAGCCTTCCACGCGTGCGCGTCACCCACGCGTACGTGTGGCCCTGCAAAATCGGCGTAAATGAGTGTATGGCCAGAGAGTTATGATGGTGTGGGCTGGAGTTGTGCTAGAAGCACAAACCCCATCACGCGTACACGTCCCTCATGCGTACGCATCATTTTTTCAATTCAAGCCATTCATGCGTGCGCGTCTCTGACGCGCACGCGTCGCCCTAAATTTTGGCAATGTGCGTATTGAAACAGAGAGTTGTGCGTGCGTAAGGCTGATCTCGTGCCAATAGCACAATTCAGGTCACGCAAACGCGTCCCTGACACGTCTGCGTCACTTGAAAATAGCCCAACCCACGCGAACGCTTGGTGCACGTGTCCGCGTCGCAAGCGACGCACAGTTTATCCAGATCAGCGCCAGAATTTCTATCTTTTCTTTCCTAATCCTAATTCTTTATTCCTTCTTACTTTATTCTTTCTTCTTCTTCTCTCTTTCTTCTTTATTCTTTCTTACTTTTTACTACTTTCTTCTATCCCTCTCCATCTTCTTCATCAAGGTTCTTTTCTTCTTTCCCTTTTTCCTTTTCCATTATTATTTTTATTTATGTTTTCTTCTTCTTTTTCTTTTTAATTTCATTATCTATGTTTTCTTAGTCTTTCTTTTTCTTTTTACATCCTTTTAATTGGTGTTAGAGATTTAATTGGGTAATTATGTTCTTCTATAATTGCTTGTGGATTATTAAGGAGTTGTTTGACAATTATCAATAATTATTTTTTGGTTGTTTTCATGTTCAAATTTAATACTTTCAATGACATATCTACCATGCACACTAAGTGTTTGTGAAAAAGCCCGTATGGCATTGTGCATTTTTAAATTATTCTATTTTTCTACTCTAATGCCTGTTTTTCACAAAATCCCTTTTAATATTTTATTGATTGAATATAATTGTCAATACAAACAGATTGTTAGTTTGAAACATTTGATAATCAAATTGGGCAATTAATGCCTGATCTAAGCTACTCATGCCTTTGCCAGCATGCCAATAAACATCTTGCATCTACTTGCCATAACATGCACTTGCTATATTCCCATTGATGAACTTATCACATGTAGTCGCGACCATGTGTTAACGACATCCTTCTTTACCTTGGCATTGATTATCACTTGTACCGTCCCTTCCTTGCTCTAACCCTTAGCTTTAAATGTTACTTACCTTTTCCCTTTTCAGGATGGCCACCAAGAAGGGTAAAGAGAAAGCTACTCCCAAACTACCGGCAAGGAAAGGAACGAAAAGAGCACTAGCTGCGGAACCATCTTCAACAGCAGTAAAGCCATCAACAAAGCGAGTCAAGAGGATCATCAAGGTTGATGAAAAAGAGAAAGCCTTTCCAGCAAAGGACACTGCGTAGTTCCCTAACCGCTACTGTGAGCAGATGTTCCCCATCCTGGCTGAGCGGAACTATAATAATGAGCACCTACTAATCCTCCCGACCCACATTGTTGAGTTTGTTAATCCCCGCATTGAGAGAAGACAATGGGGATTCCTACGGAAACAGCCACGGCAGGTTAATCTTTCATGGGTAGTTGAATTCTACTCCAATTTCCACATGCCAACCCTGCAGTCTGTCTATGTCTGTCAGAAGCAAGTCCCCATAACAGAAGAAGCTATTCAACGAGCTTTAGATCTTTCCCCTGCTCCAGAAGGATTGGACGCATTCCAAGAAGTCTTTTTTAAGCGCCAGGCATACCAATTTGACTGGGACACCGTCCTCAGAGTTATAGTACAACCTGGCAGTAGATGGGTCTGTGGATACCATCGATCCCAACCTAAAGGAATATTGGCTTCAGCACTCACCTTGGAGGCTCGAGTATGGGCACATATTATGTCCCACTACGTCTTTTCGAGCACTCACGAGTCCTCCTTCACTGCAGATATGGCTGTTCTACTTTGGTGTATCCTTACAGACCAGCCTCTCAACCTACCAAGACACCTCTGGGATGCCATGGGACACGTACAAATTGCAGGCAACCTACCTTTTCCCGCCTTGGTTTTAGATCTAGTCTCAGCTGCTGGAGTTTCCTACAAAGCTGGGGACACCAAGGCCATGATTCCACTGGATGATCAGTACGTCCCCAACGGGAAGTACATCAGACCTCCAGCAGCCACTATCAACCGAACCACAGAACCGCGGAAGATATCCCTTCTCCTTCCACATCACAAGAACCTTCAACAAATCAGCTACTCCTACAGATAATTCAGAGGTTAGACTGACTAGACCGGCAGGCAAAGCGAATGGAATGCCGTAACAAGCGCCAATTTACATACCTCAAGGAGCTGATTGTTGGCAACCACCCACCTGAAGAAGAATCAGACACTCCGGGCTCCACTTCATCTACTAACACAGGGAGCCATGACAATCCCAACTGTGGAGATGCTACTACCAGCCCCCCTTTGTTCCTGACTGATGGTACCGAGGACGGTGCCAAGCTTTAAGTGTGGGAAGGTCGGTCAGTACCTGACTTCCGGAGGTAAATGCTCTTTCTTAGAACCAATAAATTATTTATTTTTCTTTTTTAGGATAGGATAGATTTCATAGAAATAGGTGTTTGCATGCATGATGCCAGGGCATTTTGGCCAGTTTCACTGACCTTTTCTTTACTGTTTTAGGGTAGTTTCATGCATTTTCTTAGTTAATAAGCAAGTTTTGGGTAGATAATCACTTACATCTTGATTCAAGCAAACATTGTGAATTTTATATAATTTTTTTAGAATTACGCATGAATTGAGTGATAAAATAGATGATGCATGATCTCATGAGTTAGAACCTAGCTTTGATGCACTTTACTTGCTTGATTTCAGGACAAAGGAAGCAAGGAAGATGCCATGTTAATAGCCACGTTAGTCTAACTAACGTGACCATTAACGTGGAATGGGAACTAACTTGCAACGTTAATGAGAAAAGTGATCGCCAATAACACCTTCGTGAGCCATCATAACCCACGTTAGTTGCCACGTTAACTACATTAATGTGGAAGCTAACATAGAGGAAAAGTAAAGCTCCAACGTTTGTGGTAAAAGTGGATGCCACTAACATTGGAAAAATGGGCACACTTAGCCACGTTAAGAGTCATGTTAATTACATTAACGTGAACTCTAACGTGGAAGGAACAAAGAAGTGCCAACGTTAGTGACACTCACCTTTGTCACTAATGTTGGACCAAGCCACCATTAGCCACGTTAGTTGCCACGTTAGTTACATTAACGTGGAAGCTAACGTGGAGGAAAGAATTGATGAGCCAACGTTAGTGACACTCACCTTTGTCACTAACATTGAAGATGGCAATCACCACCACGTTAGTGGCCACGTTAATACAATTAACGTGAGGCACTAACGTGAGGAGGGGCGTTTGGAGCGTTAGTGACAAAGGTAAGTGTCACTAATGCTCTCGAGGCTGAGGCATGCCCACGTTAGGAGTCACGTTAGCTACACTAACGTGGACTCTAACGTAGGGAGGAATAGCAACAAGCAAACATTATTGGAAAAGGTGAATGTCAATAACGTTTGCGAAGGACCAAGAGGCAACGTTAGTGGTCACGTTAGTGCCACTAACGTTGAAGTTAATGTGGACCATCTTGGGTTAGGAACGTTAGTGAAAAAGGTGATCATCACTAACGTTCTCGAACCCACATTTTCACTTAACGTTAACACCACTAACGTCCTAACTAACGTCCATGCCTAACTCACACTTTCTCTGCAAGCAAAGCTGAGCCCACTGAAGACTGCAACTGCTTCAACTAAAGATCCAAAGGCCCATATCCAAGACTTGAAGAGCCAACTAGAAGATCAGAAGAGTAGTATATATAGGAGTAGTTTTGAACTAGTAAGGAGGAACTTTTGGGGCATTTTGGAGAACTACACTTTGTATATTTTACTTTCTCTGCAACTTCTAGTTTTAGTTTTCATAATGTACTTTACACTTACGCTTTCCATTCCCAGAGCTATGAACAACTAAACCCCTTTCATTGGGTTAGGGAGCTATGTTGTAATTTGATGGATCAATAATAGTTTTCATTATTCTTCTTCTTTCTTTTCTCTTGATTTTACTAGAAAGCTTTCAATCTTCATCCTATTGGGTAGTTATCTTGGAAAAGAAGCTATTCATACTTGGATCTCTTCGGACCTTGGAAGAGGAATGAAGAGATCATGCTAGAAATACTTTCTCATGTTGGACCAAATTGGGGTTTGGATGGATATGGTGACATATAATCCTACCAGTACTTTGATTTGGGAATACATGTGCTATAATCAGTGACCATACTTCATCTCTTCTCATGAGCAATTAGACCAAGGAATTGGCTATTGATCAAGATTTGAGAGATTGGGTTGCCAAGGAATTGGAATCCAATCACTTAAGATTGTCAAGGAGATCAATGAATGCATTGATTGAGGAGGAGATGAGAATGAACTTGATCCGAAGAATACAACATCTCCTGAGCCCAATGAATCCCCAATTTTTGATCTTACCCATTCTCTTTACTTTCTGCCTTTTACTTTTATGTTCATCTTCCCCATTCCCCATTTAAGATTCTGCAATTTACTTTCTTTCATTTACATTCAGTCCTTTATTTCCAGGAATTACATTTTCTGCTATTTACGTTCCCGCCATTTAATTTCCTGCAATTCTCCAATCAAATTCTGCTTAGCTCAACTAGAACATTCTTCCAATTAAAGTTGCTTGACCAATCAATCCCTGTGGGATTCGACCTCACTCTATTGTGAGTTTTTACTTGACGACAATTCGGTATACTTGTCGAGGGAAATCTGTTGAGAGACAAGTTTCCGTGCATCAATGCATGTTCTATTTGGTTGAAAAATAACAAGTTTCTTTTCATGACTCTATTTTGAAAAATTTTGCTAATTTAAAATTGAAAAAAAAATCTATGTTAAACTTGTTTGAAGACTGTAAATTGGAACATGGTTTAAAGTTAGAACACATAACCTGTGAGATTTGAGCTTAATTACATGGTTACATTATTTAACCATAATATTTTATTCTTGTGTGTTTTCTTCTCTGTGATTGTAATCTATATTTTGTTCCAGTCTATATGTCCAATGTTTAATGTGTTATATGCATGCATATGATTGAGGCCATTTTTTATTAGCTCACTTATCCCAAATAGCCTACCCTTTTATGTCACCTTTGTTAGCCACTTTGAGCCTTTTTATCCCAATTGTTCTATAATTTACCACATCACTAGCCTTAAGAGGAAAAATAATTAAATACCCCAAATTGAATTTTTGGTTAGCTTAAGATAGAGATTTTGTATCAACTTAAGTGTGGGAAAAACTGTGGGAACTTGGGTTAATGAAAGTGTACAGTGCTTAAATGATAAAATATTGAGAAATTGGATACCTACTCATGTAAGACCAGAAAAATTAAAAATCCATGTGCATTAATATATTATGTTTATTAAAAAAATCCAAAAATATTCAATAAATAAGTAAATAAATAAGGGGACAAAATTATCCCAATGCTAAGTTAAGTTAATGAAAAGATCAATACATATGTGATACAAATTAAAAGAAGAGTTGATGCATGAGTAAGTAATGCAATAGTGAAAATTTTGGGTAGCTAGGCATGAATTTAAAAGTATAAAGAGTGTATGTATAGGTAAGAGCTTAAGATAATCAAGGATTCAATTTATAGCTCACTTAGCCATATATATACCCTCACCTTTACCTTAGCCCCATTACAACCTTGAAAAGACCTCATGATGTTTGCATTGGTACATTAAATACTTGTTGATTGATTAGGTGAAGAACAAAGTTTAGAAAGCATGACTAGAGAAGAGTAGAGTGATTACCCTATACACTTGAGTGTTTAGAGTGCATATACACCATCAGTGAGGGTTCAATGCTTGATTCTATGTTCCCTGCTTTCATGAGCTGTCTTCTCACAAGTTTACTTGTCTTTTATTGTATAATTTGAATTAGTCACTACAAGAAAATAAGCCTTTTGCCACGCTTTTAAAGCGTGCCAAAAAGTGCAAAAAAGCGTACCGATAGCTTTTCGCCACGCTTTTTGAGCTATCGGCACGCTTTTGAAAGGGTCACATCGCCAGGGTGCCGATTGCTCTATCGCCACGCTTTTGTCAATCTATTGGCACGCTTTATTTTTCGCCACGTTTTTTTCTATTGCCACGCTTTTGTATTATCCTATGGCCACGCTTTAAAAGCGTGCCAAAAAATGGACATATCACCACGCTTTTAAAGCGTGCTCATTAGTTTGGCTTTGGCTACCCTTAAAAAATGTGCCGATAGGTGAAGATATGACTACACTTTTGAAACATGCCGATAGAAAAAGCTATTGCTATGCTTAATAAGCGTGCCAATAGGGGTTTTTTTTCAGTTATTGCCACGTTTTTTTAACGTGCCCGTTGACTCAACTATACAATATGGCCACCCTTTTTAGGCGTGGCTATAAGTTTATTCAATAACCTATTCTTCTTTTCTAATCTTCCTAATAAAACCTTGCAAATTAAAATTCATATATAATTTTAAATCATAATGTATGTGTGCCTTTATATTTGTATTTTTATTATTGAGAGAATATATAAAATAAGAAAGAAACTGCATATACCAATAGGAAGGGAATAATTTTGATGCACACCAATATTTTATAGACATTATTCCACAAATAAGTTCAGTTTCTCAAAGAGAAATTGCTATAGACATTATTCAATAACCACTATTTGCTACTCAACAGAAAAATAAAATAAAATGAAAAAAAGAATTCCACGTTGGTCCTGGCCTCCACTCTGCTCAACAATTGTCATGGCCATTTCAACAATTGGTGCAAATAAAGTGGGATCTAAAATAAATCCATAAGTGTGATTAGGCTCAGTACTACAATACCTAATATGATTCATCAGAGATCCCAGAAGATTAATATAACCTGCAAGTCAAATATGAGGAATAATTTCCCTATACCAACTCAACACTTCCTCAAAACCATTGCAAAACCCGTCATCTGGATAGAAGCTGAAGACATCTTGATCATGTGTTGATGCTGCCATGATATTATAGCATCAACTATTAAAAATTTTAAACTTCAAAGAACAATTATATAACGGAACTAGTATTAGCTTTGAGAGAGATACCATCTCCAAATCCAAAACAAGGAATCAAGTTATCCTCATCAAATGTAGCCAATGTTTTCTCAAGAATAGATATTGCTTGTTCATATGGATTTGGAACATTTCCAGTGTGATGCAAGCTTTTTCGATTAAATGAATTCTTTCCTGCAAACATTATTCAGCAAACTTTTCGGTAAAGCACAATGCATAGCTTCCAACTATAGCTTAAAAGTATATAAGATCTTACCTGTCCATTCATTGCTCTTAGTAAAATCGATACCAAGAATAAGATTAGAAGACTCAAGGCCTGCCCGTGCAAGAGCCTCAGTCACCTATATAGAAATATAAGCATGGAAAATACTAGAATGTTAATTAAAATTAAAATTTAAAATAATGTTACAGAATCACCAGTTTTCTTAAAATATACACAAGAAAAAGAGAAAGGAGCACCATCATTGACAAAGGAATTTGAAGAATGCAAGGGAATACTATCACAAGCTAGGTAATGCTTAATCATATTAAAAAAATGCGCTCATCAAATCTACATCTCTAAATTCATCAGGAGTATGTATGTTTTTCCTCAGTGTATTCAGTTTATTGAAACTCAACGGCCACAACTGGAAGCTAGATGAACAGATAGCCATTCACCAATAGTTTTAAGGGCAAAGCATGACAAGCTACTTTACAACCTACTGACTCTTATAATCCTAAAATCCTAATGATTAACTCAAAAAATGAATAATGCCTGCAATTCAGAAGTCAATTACACAGTTCATGATATTAGTGCAGATCAGCATCAGCTAATGAAAATAAATCAGCATCAGCAATTCTCGAATACTTCCTCTCTAACTTCCTTCTATTGTCGGGGCGGGTGACTTCGCCGCTAGTATAAGATTGTTCATGGCCACAATTTTGAGTAGGAGGAGGAGGAGCATAATAGGGTTGCGCTGTCGGATAAGGAGTTGGTTGTGGCTCATACGCATGACTCCCCTGACCATAAGCTGGCTGAGGATATGAATTCCAGGAAGACGAAGAGGAACCTGAATGGCCATATGAACTCTGCCTCCAATTATTGTCCTACTATATAATAAAAAGGAAATTAATGTACCTAATTTTTTCTAATTTATTGTAATGAAAGAAAATTAATTAAGGAGGGGATATGATGATTGACCATAGCCCAGCCTGTGAAATAAATCAATAATTCAATGATTAAAAAAACTATGAAATAAACCAATTTAGTATTTGTACTTCAGCGATTTCTTTGAATTCTTGTTTTCACCTTCAATGCCCTGTAGAATGTTCAGCCCATACTTAAGGCTTAACCAATAAAATGTAAAAATAAGTGTTAAAATTTCAGATTAAAGTCCAGATCAGTTCAAGGACATTTGCTAAACAAACAGAGGAATCAAAACCATGCTCGAATTCTCAGGAAACAGCTCAAATTCTCAGGAAACAGAGGAATCAAAATTTTTACAAACAATTAATCACAGTTGCAGTTTTATTTACCTCTTTTTACTATGTAATATGAAGAATGAGTTTTAATAATACCCATGCACCCCTTCAACAAACTAAAGCATGCATAACAAGCATTTGTTATAGAAACATTTTGACAAGTATAGTAACCATCAATTAAGACATTTGTTTCCTGTTTAGAAAATCTTAATATCAAGGTAATATCAAGGTAGTATAGTACCATTTTTCTTGCCAGAACATGCAATACGACCCCCAATGCTTAGCCCATCAATACAGTTCATGGCAGCAACCCTTATAGCCTGAAATGAAATTCAAAAGATTGAAAGAGAAGATTTATTAGTGTCACTATTATTATCCTTGGCCAATGTTGAATACAAAGGACATACAAACCAAATAATACCATTCTGTATCTGTGAGATCCTTCGGAGACAGTGCTGCCGAAGGCCTTTTGGTTTGAGGGCTGGCTTCTACAGCTTTGAGGGACTTGTATAACTCTCGAAGCTGCTCACTCCGCTGCAACCCTATCTGATCAGAATTGAGTTCCACTCCTTGACCTGTCTTCCTTGTCTTAATGTCTCCATTGTAATATCCTTCCCCCCAACTCAACACCCTGCTAAATGGGCACCATGAATAGAAAGAAATTAATTTTGAATAGTAGTATTATTGAATTGTGGTGTTGTCTAAGAAGCTATTGTATTGAGTTGTTCATATTAGAGAAGAAGAAGCAGAAGAAGAAACAAGTCATGATGTGTCTCGTCATATGAAGTCCATTGAGGTATTTTCACAAACAACAGATATTCAAGAAACAGAAAATGAACAAAAATCACAAAACAGAACTAAAATTCAAGGAAACAGTTAGTTAGAAGTTAGTACATGGGTTGGGTAGATGAAGTAAACCAGAATATTGCATAGCTCCACTGGATGCTTCTCACAGACAAAGCATGCTGTTCTTTGAAGTTCTCCGGTAACATTTCCTTGTTCTTTGGGTTCCGGAAAACATTAATCAGCGTTATGGTGAGGGTTGAAATGAAGAAATTGGCGGAGGGTTGAAATAGAGAAACAAAAAGGGATTAAATCTGTACCTTCTTGTGTTACGATAAGGGTTGAGCACCGATTGAGGGAGGAACGACGATTGAGGGAGAGGCAGCGACGATTGAGTCAGCGTCGACGGAGGTAAGGTTTGAGCGAGAGAGAGAGTGAGTGCCGATGGAGGCCTTGCGAGCGAGAGTGAATGCCAACGGAGTGATATGAACTTTCACAAGACAAGGCTGGGTTCGATCGAAGATGGATGAATGACGCTAAGGCTGGGTTCGATCGAGAAGATGAAGCTGACGGCGCCTTAGCTTTTAAGGTTCGATCGAGAAGATGAACGCTGAATTTTTAGGGTTTCATTGTTTTTAGTTAGTGTGTAAGTTAGTGGGGAGTGGATCCTCTCCAGTGAATAAAAAATTGGATGGTGTGCAGTGTTTAATCTAACCATTCACCACATTCTCTCTCTTATTTATTTCTGGTTCCACTATTAAAATCAATGGTGAGAGATTGCACTGTATTTTATCAAGTATTAAAAAAACTGGAGAGGATCCATTTCCTAAGTTAGTGTGTGTTGTAATGTTGTTGGGTAAAAATAGTTAAGTGTGGGAAAAATAGGTGGGAAAAATAGTTAAGTGTGGGAAAAATAGGTGGGAAACTAAATTTTAGGGGAGAGAACTATATCGGCACTATTTTTTACTGTGCCAAAATAAACAAGGTATAGCCACGCTTTTCAAGCGTGCCGGTTTCTTTCTATGGCCACGCTTTTTAAGCGCGGCAAAAATAAAGCGTGGCCAAATATCAAATCAGTGGCCATTCTCGTAAAAGCGTGCTGATTTCTCTCTATGGGTACGTTTTTCAAGCATGGCAGTAAGAAAGCGTGGCCAAATTTCAAAAGTGGCCACCCTCGTAAAAGCGTGCCGATTTCCCTCTATGGCCACGCTTTTCAAGCGTGGCAAAAAAAAGCATGGCCAAATCACAAATTAGTGGCCACCCTTGCAAAAGCGTGCCCATAGACCACTTTTGGGCATGCTTTAAAAGCGTGGCATGAAAAAAGGGTGCCGATAGGCCTTTTTTCTTGTAGTGAGTGATATTTGATTGATGTTGTCTTGAATAACCTATTTATTTTTAACCAAGTAAACAGAATTATCTTAGCATATAGTTGCATTCATACATAGGTTGCATTGCATTGCATGAGTCTTACTTTTCCCTACTCATTTATTTTATCTCCTTGAGCTAAGCATGAGGACATGCTAATGTTTAACTGTGGGGAGGTTGATAAACCACTATTTTATGGTTTATCTTGTGTTCAATTGAGTGGTTTTATCAAGTCTTTGCCCACTTATTCATATGATTTGCATGATTTTACAATTCCTTCCTAGTGTTACTCTATGGTTGAAAACTTGCTTCCTAGAATCTTTAATTTGTGTATTTTAATTCTCCTTTATACCATTCGATGCCGTGATCCATGTGTTAAGTGTTTCAGGCTTTATAGGGCAGGAATGGCTTAGGGAATGGAGAGGAAGCTTGGAAAAATGGAAGGAACATAAGAAACTAAGGAGATAACCAACGAGCATCGACGCACATGCATGGCTCACGCGAGCGCGCGATATGGAGAAATTTGCATCGACGCATGCGCGTGCCTGACGCGTACGCGTGGATTGGAGTCTGCACAAAGACGTGTGCACGTGACTGATGCATACGCGTGACACGCCAAGACGACCAGCGACGCGTACGCGTGACTGACGCGTATGCGTGACATATGCGATCTGCAGAAATAACAGAAAATACTGGGGGCAATTTTGGGCCGAGTTTTGACCCAGTTTCCGCCCCAGAAACGCAGACTAGAGCCAGGGAACATGCAGAGACTCAAGACACATTCTCATTAGCATAGTTTTAGTTTTTAGATCGGAATCTAGAGAGAAAATTACTCTTCATCTAGGTTTTCTTTACATTCATAGTTTATTAGTTTTATGCTTTCTCTTTGGATATTGAAGAGTTATCACCTCCGTTGAAGATACTATTATAGTTTGTTTTCTTACTCTTTTATTATTCCATATTCTTAATTATTGTTTAGAGTTACAATTGGATTATTTTTAGAATTTATTAATGCAAAGGATTACTTTTACTTTTAACTAATTCGTAGTTATTGTCTATCATGTCTTCCTTTTATTCCTTATTTAATTCTATACAAGTAATTTTCATGTCAATGGAGTAGATTCCCAACTTGACATGGGGGTTGATTAAAAGGAGACACTCGAGTTAGAATGCTCAAGTGATTAGTTAAATTGGAAGTTGTTGGCTAATTCTGTATTTACTAACGCTAGACCTTCCCAAGGGAGAGGACTAGGATTTGCGAATAAGAGTTAGCTCAATCACTTGACTTTTCTTTATTTAGTAAGGGTTAACTAAGTGAAAATAATAACCTCTTTACACTACACTTGAAAGAATTCCAACAAGGAAAGAACTTCCAATTAATCATTCCCCCAGTCAAGGCCTTTTATTTAGAATATTATAAATCTCTTTTAATTTACATTGCTTTAATTTACAATCATATGCTTGTGCCCATTGCCTAAACTCAAAATTCTCAGAAAACTCCTGATTAATAAATTAGCACCCTCTTTGTCAACTCGTTGGGAGACGACCTGGGACTCATACTCCCAGTATTTTTATTCTAAATTTTTGTGACAACTTTTCTAAATTGATGAGGCAGATTTTTGCTGGTTAAGAGCTATACTAGCAACGTATTTCCTATATTGAATTCTTAATTGGTCAAATTTTCGCACCCGTCAGTGTGATTACAACTATGTTGTAGGATATGGGAACTACAATGAAGATATGCATCAAGGATGGGATAACCAAAGGTGGGAGGAGCATATGCATATGATCAATTCTCTTGGCAACAACCTCCACCAATGCACTATGAACAAGAGCCATTATATGATGCATACCAATCCAATGGCTATGGTGAATCTCCTTGTGACTTTCAAGAACCACCACCATATGCCTATGAATCATATCCTCAACATGAACCTCAACCACACTCACAAGCCTATTTTCACCAAACGCCTCCATATGACCTTGATCCATATCCACCATACCAACCACCTTTTGAACCACATGAGCCATACATGGAACTACCATTTCAATATCCATACTCCCAAGTACCACCTCAATATACACCACCATACCCTTACCAAGAAGAACCACCTTTGTATTATGAACCCTTTCTCCAAGACAATGAACCCTCCTATCCACTCCAATCACCAATGGATAAAATCTTTGGCCTTATACTTCAAGGGCAAGGAGAAATGCAAAGGAAAACATTAGAATTTGTGGCTACCTTGACCAAGGTAGTAAGCACTTTAGCCTCCCAATGCTTGAGAACTCAAAGCACTCCCATGGTTACATGTGGAGAATTAATTGAAGAGCATAGCATGAAGGAGAGATTGGAAACTCCGGTGGAGAAGGAGGAATGCCACTTTGTGTTAGAACAATTGGAGAAGCCTATGATCATTGAAGAAGAGGAAGAAGTGGTTGAAGACTTAGGAGATGCGAAACCTCCTTGGGAAGCTAAAATCATAGAAAACCTCTCCAAGACTATTGAATTTGATGTTGAGGAGGAGAGTGCACAACCTCCAAGACAATTGTTGAAGGAAGACTTGGAAAGAATGGAGCAAAACTCGAGTTCCCTTGGAGATGAAGATCATGCATCAAATCTACTTGGTGGTGAATCCTTTGAATTTGAATAACCTTCTCCCAATGAAATGGAAAGCAATGTGAAGGTAGATTTCTCTCTTCCTCCTATTTATGATTTGAGTGATGGAGAAGAGTTAGATGAAAATGATGAATAAAGGATTAAAAGTGAAGAAGTTTATGAAGAGGTGGAGGCAATCAGGGAAGAATATAAGGGAGTAGAGCTTGCAAGGACATTGAAGATACCTCTCCCCAAGCTATCACCATCCATTCTTTTGTTCAAGTGGGTAAATTCCTTATACTTAAGCTTTATCATTTCCCTTGAATATGGTTTGCTTGAAACGGATGGTCAACTTAGACATATTTGTGGCTTTAAGAGTAAAAGGGAGATGATTAGTGGTTGGAATTGTAAAGGTTGGTATAGAGTTAGATCGCTTGCGTCTAGGAGAATGCTTGGTCACTTCATTGAGAATTCATCATGCCTACCACCCACATGGATCAATGATAGTCAACTTCAAGATGGGTGTGAAAATAAAGTGTGGGATCCCGGATTACAAGAAGAAGATCAACTTTGGGAGCCCCGAGCTTTTGAAGAACTCCATCAACACTTGGCTCAATCCATAAGAAATCTTGGGGCACAATGAAGAACCAAGCATTGGTGGGAGTTCCAAGATAGCTTCAAGCACAAGACACCTTGGGAGGAGAATTGCCTTCGAGCTTGTAACTCTTTGTGAATTGCATGATTTGGCCACCATGTAATTTCAATCCTTTTCCTCGATTAGGCAATTTCTTGATGGATGTTGTACATTTACCTCAATGCATTGTATTTCATGATCATATGCATCCATATGCGTTTAGCTTGAATGCTTTCATGCCTCTTTAATGCTTGTTTTACCTTACAAGTTTACTTAAAGCATCTCAAGTACACTAGGATAAGTGAAGTGCATGCTTCTTTTGTGACATCACTTTTTATGCTAATGTGTGTTCTAAAAGGTGCCTAATTTAGGACTCACATCCCTACTTTTATAAATGTCACACTATTTCACTCACTCGATTCTAGTGATTACTACCTCATTCCAACAATGTATGCTTCCTTGCTTATGTATTTTCTCATCTTATGGTGTTATTTTCTATTTTTTCATGATTGAAGCACCACAAGCAAAAATGGAAGCAAGACAAAGAACACGCAGCAACCGGTTGATCTACCAGCTGAAGGTGGCAATCCGAAAAGTCGCCGTACCCCCTTGCTCATCTTTAAATGCACCGAGGACGGTGCAAACTTTTAAGTGTGAGGAGGTCGTCCGACCGTTCGGCGATTTTGGGTGACAAATTTCTAATCTCAACACGTTTGCATTTCATTTTAGGGTTTTAGGATTTTTACTTGCAATTTCTTATTTTTGCATATATATACACAATAAGCTTAGTCAAAATAATGAGATTTTTCAAGATTTCTGTCTATAGGGCATCTCAATTGATTTGAGTGAAAACTTTTCATAGGACTTGCTTAAATTATATATATATATAGTGGATCATGTTTTTGAGCTAAGAACACAAGCAAGTGAGATTTGAGCCTAATTGTGTGGTTACATTATATAGCCACTTATTTTTCCTTCTTGTGTGCATTATTTTCTTTCTATTTTTGTAATTTTTGATTTGTTTGATTCTCTGTGTCCATTATTTTGTGTAGACATGCATTTAAATGATTGAGGCCATCATTTCATCTAGCTCACTTACCCAAATAGTCTTACCTTTTACCTTCCATTGTTAGCCAACTTTGAGACTATGATTAACCCACTTGTTCTTAATTTAGCACATTACAAGCCGTAAAGTGAAAAATAATAAATTTCCTTTATTTGCATCTTTGATCATCTTAGGCTAGCGTGAGTGTATATCATTCAAGTGTGGGAAAACCTGGGACATGATGCATGGAAACTTGTCTCTCAATAATTTCCCTCGGCAAGTATACCGAATTGTCGTCAAGTAAAAACTCACAATAGAGTGAGGTCGAATCCCACAGGGATTGATTGGTCAATCAACTTTAATTAGAGGAATATTCTAGTTGAGCTAAGCAGAATTTGATGTGAGAGTTGCAGGAAATTAAATGGCGGAAAGTAAATAGCTGAAAAAGTAAATGTTGGGAGTAAAGAGCTGAATATAAATGACGGAAAGTAAATTGCAGAATCTTAAATAGGGAATGGGGAATTTAGCATGAAAGTAAATTGCAAGATGTAAGTGAAGTTTTACCCAAAACTTGCTTATTTCCTAAGAAAATGCATGAAACTATCCTAAAACAGTAAAGAAAAGGTCAGTGAAACTGGCCAAAATGCCCTGGCATCACGACATTGGTTGAATAAAAGGGTAGTTTTGTATTTTTTTTGTAAATATTGGGAATTGGGTACATGCTCAAGTGTTAATTAAAATGTATAGATCTTATGCATTGATATCTGATGAGCGGATAATTTATACACTTTTTGGCATTGATTTTAGTATGTTTTTAGTAGGATCTAGTTACTTTTAGGGATGTTTTCATTAGTTTTTATGTTAAATTCACATTTCTGGACTTTACTATGAGTTTGTGTGTTTTTCTGTGATTTCAGGTATTTTCTGGCTGAAATTGAGGGACTTGAGCAAAAATCAGATTCAGAGGTTGAAGAAGGAATGCTGATGCTGTTGGATTCTGACCTCCCTGCACTCAAAATGGATTTTCTGGAGCTACTAAACTTGAAATGGCGTTCTTTTAATTGCATTGGAAAGTAGACATCCAGGGCTTTCCAGCAATATATAATAGTTCATACTTTGCCCAAGTTTAGACGACGCAAACTGGCGTTCAACGCCAGCTCTCTGCCCAATTCTGGCGTCCAGCGCCAGAAACAAGCTGCAAAGTGGAGTTCAACGCCCAAACTGGCACAAAAGCTGGCGTTCAACTCCAAGAAGAACCTCTACACGTGCAACATTGAAGCTCAGCCCAAGCACACGCCAAGTGGGCACCAGAAGTGAATTTATGCATCAATTACTTACTTTTGTAAACCCTAGTAGCTAGTTTATTATAAATAGGACCTTTTACTATTGTATTAGACATCTTTGGTCTCAGTTTTAATCAATTGTTCATCTTAGGAGACTATTGATCACGTTTTAGGGGCTGGCCTCTCGGCTATGCCTGGACCTTTCACTTATGTATTTTCAACGGTAGAGTTTCTACACTCCATAGATTAAGGTGTGGAGCTCTGCTGTTCCTCAAAGATTAATGCAAAGTACTACTGTTTTCCTATTCAATTCATCTTATTTCGCTTCTAAGATATTCATTCGCACTTCAACCTGAATGTGATGAACGTGACAATCATCATCATTCCCTATGAACGCGTGCCTGACAACCACTTCTGTTCTACATTAGATTGAATGAGTATCTCTTAGATCTCTTAATCAGAATCTTCGTGGTGTAAGCTAGAATGATGGCGGCATTCAAGAGAATCCGAAAATTCTAAACCTTGTCTGTGGTATTCCGAGTAGGATTCAATGATTGAATGACTGTGACGAGCTTCAAAATCACGAGTGCTGGGTGTAGTGACAGACACAAAAGGAGGGTGAATCCTATTGCAGCATGATCGGGAACCTCAGATGATTAGCCGTGCCATGACAGGGCATCTTGGACCATTTTCACAAGAGGAGGGGATGTAGCCACTGACAACGGTGATGCCCTTGCATAAAGCCAGCCATGGAAAGGAGTAAGACTGATTGGATGAAGACAGCAGGAAAGCAGAGGTTCAGAGGAACGAAAGCATCTCTATGCGCTTATCTGAAATTCTCACCAATGATTTACATAAGTATTTCTATCCCTCTTTTATTATTTAATTTCGAAAACCCCATTACTATTTTATATCCACCTGACTGAGATTTACAAGGTGACCATAGCTTGCTTCATACCAACAATCTCCGTGGGATTCGACCCTTACTCACGTAAGGTATTACTTGGACGATCCAGTGCACTTGCTGGTTAGTTGTGTGAAGTTGTGAACCATGGTATTGGCATCATGTTTTTGGCGCCATTACCAGGGAAAGAAAGAGCAATGAATTTTACATAATCAAAGTGTAATCACAATTTCGTCCACCAAGTTTTTGGCGCCGTTGCCGGGGATTGTTCGAGTTTGGACAACTGACGGTTCATCTTGTTGCTCAGATTAGGTAATTTTTTTTATTTTATTTTCCAAAATTTTTCAAAATCTTTCAAAAATTTCTCATCTGTTTTCGAAAAAAAAATTGTTTTCAAAAATAAATTTTTCTTCAGAATTTTTAAGAATGAATTCTAGTGTTTCATGAAACATGTGAAGCCTGGCTGGCTCTAAAGCTATGTCTAAATTCATTTGGACTAAGGCTTCCAATTTGTTATCAAGAGCAAGCTAGTTGTTGCCAATCCAGCTGCTACTGTTCCTGATTTACATACTAAAGCTTGGCTGGCTATTAAGCCATGCCTGACCCTTTGATTGGAGCTTTAGACTAAAGAGCATAAGATTCCTGGAATTCATATAAAAAAAATTTTGGAATCCTTATTTTTCTTTTTCAAAATTATTTTCGAAAAAAATTTAAAAGAAAATAAAAAAAAATCATAAAATCATAAAAATAAAAAATATTTCATGTTTCTTGTTTGAGTCTTGAGTCATGTTATAAGTTTGGTGTCAATTGCATGTTCATCTTACATTTTTCGAAAAAAATTCATACATTCATAGTGTTCTTCATGATCTTCAAGTTGTTCTTGGTAAGTCTTCTTGTTTGATCTTTGCATTTGCATGTTTTGTGTCTTTTCTTGTTTTTCATATGCATTCTTGAATTCTTAAGGTCTAAGCATTAAAGAATTCTAAGTTTGGTGTCTTGCATGTTTTCTTTGCATTAAAAATTTTTCAAAAATGTGTCCTTGATGTTCATCATGATCTTCAAAGTGTTCTTGGTGTTCATCTTGACATTCATAGCATTCTTGCATGCATTCATTGTTTTGATCTAAAAATTTCATGCATTGCATAATTTTTATGTTTTTCTCTCTCATCATAAAAATTCAAAAATCAAAAAAATATCTTTCCTTTTTCTCTCTCATCAAATTCGAAAATTTGAATTGACTTTTTCAAAAATTTTTAAAATCTAGTTGTTTTTATGAGTCAAATCAAATTTTCAATTTGAAAATCTTATCTTTTTCAAAATCTTTTTCAAAAATCAAATCTTTTTTTTTCAATTTTTTTAGTTATTTTCGTAAATTTCAAAGATATTTTTCAAAAATATTTTTCTTAATTTTACATCATATTTTCGAAAATAACATCATCAATTAATGTTTTGATTCAAAAATTTCAAGTTTGTTACTTATTTGTTGAGAAAGATTCAAACTTTAAGTTCTAGAATCATATCTTATGATTTCTTGTGAATCAAGTCATTAATTGTGATTTTAAAAATTAAATCTTTTTCAAAACTAATTTCAATCATATCTTTTCAAAAATATCTTCTTATCTTATCTTTTTCAAAAAATTGATTTTAAAATATCTTTTCTAATTTCCTAACTTCTTATCTTTTCAAAATTTGTTTCAACTAACCAACTAACTTTTTGTTTGTTTCTTATCTTTTTCAAAACTACCTAACTAACTCTCTCTCTCTCTCTAATTTTCGAAAATCCCTCCCCCCTTTTTCAAAATTTCTTTTTAATTAACTAATAATTTTAATTTTTTTATTTTAATTTTCGAAAAATTACTAACCGTTTTCAAAAACCATTTTCGAAAATCACTAACTCTTTTTCAAAAATTATTTTCGAAATTCTCCCTTTCTCATCTTATTCTATTTATTTATTCATCTACTAACATCTCTTCCTCACATCACTCACCAAATTCGAACCCCCTCTTCTATCTGTATTCGAATTTTTTTCTTCTCCTCTTCTTCTACTAACAATAAGGAACCTCTTTACTGTGACATAGAGGATTCCTCTTCTTTTCTTTTTCTCTTCTCTTTCTTATGAGCAGGGATAAAGAAAAAGGCATTCTTGTTGAAGCTGATCCAGAACCTGAAAGGACTCTAAAGAGAAAACTAAGAGAAGCTAAATTACAACAATCCAGAGACAACCTTATTGAAAATTTTGAACAAGTAAAGGAGATGGCAGCCGAACCCAACAACAATAATGCAAGGAAAATGCTTGGTGACTTTACTGCACCTAATTCCAATTTACATGGAAGAAGCATCTCCATTCCTACCATTGGAGCAAACAACTTTGAGCTGAAACCTCAGCTAGTTTCTCTGATGCAGCAGAACTGCAAGTTCCATGGACTTCCATCTGAAGATCCCTTTCAGTTCTTAACTGAATTCTTGCAGATCTGTGATACTGTTAAGACTAATGGAGTAAATCCTGAAGTCTACAGGCTCATGCTTTTTCCTTTTGCTGTAAGAGACAGAGCTAGAGTGTGGTTGGACTCTCAACCCAAAGACAGCCTGAACTCTTGGGATAAGCTGGTCACGGCTTTCTTAGCCAAGTTCTTTCCTCCTCAAAAGCTGAGCAAGCTTAGGGTGGATGTTCAGACCTTCAGACAGAAGGAAGGTGAATCCCTCTATGAAGCTTGGGAAAGATACAAACAGTTGACCAAAAAGTGTCCTTCTGACATGCTTTCAGAATGGACCATCCTGGATATATTCTATGATGGTCTGTCTGAGTTATCAAAGATGTCATTGGATACTTCTGCAGGTGGATCCATTCACCTAAAGAAAATGCCTGCAGAAGCTCAAGAACTCATTGACATGGTTACTAATAACCAGTTCATGTACACTTCTGAGAGGAATCCTGTGAGTAATGGGATGCCTATGAAGAAGGGAGTTCCTGAAGTTGATACTCTGAATGCCATATTGGCTCAGAATAAAATATTGACTCAGCAAGTCAATATGATTTCTCAGAGTCTGAATGAAATGCAAGCTGCATCCAACAGTACTCAAGAGGCATCTTCTGAAGAAGAAGCTTATGATCCTGAGAACCCTGCAATAGCAGAGGTAAATTACATGGGTGAACCTTATGGAAACACCTATAATCCATCATGGAGAAATCATCCAAATTTCTCATGGAAGGATCAAAAGCCTCAACAAGGCTTTAATAATGGTGGAAGAAACAGGTTTAGCAATAACAAGCCTTTTCCATCATCCACTCAGCAACAGACAGATAATTCTGAGCAGAATCCATCTAGCTTAGCAAATTTAGTCTCTAATCTATCTGAGGCCACTGTGAGTTTCATGAATGAAACAAGGTCTTCCATTAGAAATTTGGAAGCACAAGTGGGCCAGCTGAGTAAAAGGATCACTGAAATCCCTCCTAGTACTCTCCCAAGCAATACAGAAGAGAATCCAAAAGGAGAGTGCAAGGCCATTGAATTAATTACCATGGCCGAACCCAAAGAAAGAGAGGATGATGTGAATCCCTAGGAGGAAGACCTACTGGGACGCCCAGTGATCAATAAGGAGTTTCCCTCTGAAGAACCAAAGGACTCTGAGGCTCATATAGAGACCATAGAGATTCCATTGAACCTCCTTATGCCATTCATGAGCTCTGATGAGTATTCCTCTTCTGAAGAGAATGAGGATGTTACTGAAGAGCAAGCTGCCAAGTTCCTTCGTGCAATCATGAAGCTGAATGCCAAATTAGTTGGTATTGAGACTTGGGAAGATGAACCTCCCTTGTTCACCAATGAACTAAGTGATCTGGATCAACTGACATTGCCTCAGAAGAGACAGGATCCTGGAAAGTTCATAATACCTTGTACCATAGGCACCATGATCTTTAAGGCTCTGTGTGATCTTGGTTCAGGGATAAACCTCATGCCCCTCTCTGTAATAGAGAAACTGGGAATCTATGGGGTGCAAGCTGCTAAAATCTCATTAGAGATGGCAGACAATTCAAGAAAATAGGCTTATGGACAAGTAGAGGACGTGTTAGTAAAGGTTGAAGGCCTTTACATCCCTGCTGATTTCATAGTCCTAGACACTGGAAAGGAAAAGGATGAATCCATCATCCTAGGAAGACCTTTCCTAGCCACAGCAAGAGCTGTGATTGATGTGGACAGAGGAGAATTGATCCTTCAATTGAATAAGGACAACCTTGTGTTTACAACTCAAGGATCTCTCTCTGCATCCATGGAGAGGAAGCAGAAAAAGCTTCTCTCAAAGCAGAGTCAAACAAAGCCCCCACAGTCAAACTCTAAGTTTGGTGTTGGGAGGCCACAACCAAACTCTAAGTTTGGTGTTGAACTCCCATATCCAAACTCTAAGTTTGGTGTTGGGGAGTCTCAACAATGCTCTGAACATCTGTGAGGCTCCATGAGAGCCCACTGTCAAGCTATTGACATTAAAGAAGCGCTTATTGGGAGGCAACCCAATTTTTATTTATCTAACTATATTTTTCTTAGTTATATGTCTTTATAGGTTCATGATCATGTGGAGTCACAAAATAAATATAAAAATTGAAAACGGAATCAAAAACAGCAGAAGAAAAATCACACCCTGGAGGAAGACCTTACTGGCGTTTAAACGCCAGTAAGAAGCATGTTTTGGCCGTTCAACGCCAGAACAGAGCATGGTTCTGGCGCTGAACGCCAGAAATGGGCAGCATCTGGGCGTTTGAATGCCAGAAATGCACCCTGGAGAAGAGCTGGCGCTGAACGCCCAGAACAAGCATGGTTCTGGCGTTCAACGCCAGAAATGGGCAACAAATGGGCATTGAACGCCCAAAATTGGAACCAACCTGGTGCTGAACGCCAAGTGTTGTGTGCAAGGGCATTTTGCATGGCTAATTTTGTGCAAGGTTGTAAATCCTTGAACACCTCAGGATCTGTGGACCCCACAGGATCCCCACCTACCTCCACTCACTTCTTCTCACCCCTCTTTCACAAAATCCCATAAACACTCTTCCCCAAAACCCTTCACCAATCACCTCAATCTCTCTTCCCCATCACCTCTTCACCCCCCTCCCATCCCTATATATAACCCTCCATTCTTCCTCATTTTCACACGACACAACCCTCTCTTCTCTTCTTGGCCGAAACACAACCCCTTCTCCCTCTCCTCCATTTCTTCTTCTTCTTCATCTATTCTTTCTTCTCTTGCTCGAGGGCGAGCAAAATTCTAAGTTTGGTGTGGTAAAAGCATAAGCTTTTTGTTTTTCCATTACCATTGATGGCACCTAAGACCGGAGAATCCTCTAGAAAAGGGAAAGGGAAGACAAAAGCTTCCACTTCCGAGTTATGGGAGATGGAAAGGTTCATCTCCAAAGCCCATCAAGACCACTTCTATGATGTTGTGGCCAAGAAGAAGGTGATCCCCGAGGTCCCTTTCAAGCTCAAGAGGCGTATGAAGCTCATCACCATGAGATCCCGGAGATGCCTCAATTGCATTTTTCTCCACAAAACTATTGGGAGCAAATCAACACCTCCCTAGGAGAATTAAGTTCCAACATGGGACAATTAAGGGTGGAACATCAAGAGCACTCCATCATCCTTCATGAAATAAGAGAAGATCAAAAAGCAATGAGGGAGGAGCAACAAAGACAAGGAAGAGACATAGAAGAGCTCAAGGACATCATTGGTTCCTCAAGAAGGAAACGCCACCATCACTAAGGTGGATTCATTCCTTGTTCTTATTTCTTCTGTTTTTCGTTTTCTATGTTATGTGCTTATCTATGTTTGTGTCTTCATTACATGATCATTAGTAGTTAGTAACTATGTCTTAAAGTTATGAATGTCCTATGAATCCATCACCTCTCTTAAATGAAAAATGTTTTAACTCAAAAGAACAAGAAGTACATGAGTTTCGAATTTATCCTTGAACTTAGTTTAATTATATTGATGTGGTGACAATGCTTCTTGTTTTCTGAATGAATGCTTGAACAGTGCATATGTCTTTTGAAGTTGTTGTTCATGAATGTTAAATATGTTGGCTCTTGAAAGAATGATGACTAGGAGACATGTTATTTGATAATCTGAAAAATCATAAAAATGATTCTTGAAGCAAGAAAAAGCAGCAAAGAACAAAGCTTGCAGAAAAAAAAATAGGCGAAAAAAATTATAGAAAGAAAAAAAAAAAGAAAAAGCAAGCAGAAAAAGCCAAAAGCTCTTAAAACCAAGAGGCAAGAGCAAAAATCCAATAACCCTTAAAACCAAAAGGCAAGGGCAAATAAAAAGGATTCCAAGGCTTTGAGCATCAGTAGATAGGAGGGCCTAAAGGAATAAAATCCTGGTCTAAGCGGCTAAACCAAGCTGTCCCTAACCATGTGCTTGTGGCGTGTAGGTGTCAAGTGAAAAATTGAGACTGAGCGGTTAAAGTCAAGGTCCAAAGCAAAAGAAGAGTGTGCTTAAGAACCCTGGACACCTCTAATTGGGGACTTTAGCAAAGCTGAGTCACAATCTGAAAAGGTTCACCCAGTTATGTGTCTGTGGCATTTATGTATCCGGTGGTAATACTGGAAAACAAAGTGCTTAGGGCCACGGCCAAGACTCATAAAATAGCTGTGTTCAAGAATCATCATACTGAACTAGGAGAGTCAATAACACTATCTAAACTCTGAGTTCCTATAGAAGCCAATCATTCTGAACTTCAATGGATAAAGTGAGATGCCAAAACTATTCAAGAGGCAAAAAGCTATAAGTCCCACTCATTTGATTGGAGCTATGTTTCATTGATAGTTTGGAATTTATAGTATATTCTCTTCTTTTTATCCTATTTGATTTTCAGTTGCTTGGGGACAAGCAACAATTTAAGTTTGGTGTTGTGATGAGCGGATAATTTATACGCTTTTTGGCATTGTTTTTAGTATGTTTTTAGTAGGATCTAGTTACTTTTAGGGATGTTTTCATTAGTTTTTATTTTAAATTCACATTTCTGGACTTTACTATGAGTTTGTGTGTTTTTCTGTGATTTCAGGTATTTTCTGGCTGAAATTGAGGGACTTGAGCAAAAATCAGATTCAGAGGTTGAAGAAGGACTGCTGATGCTGTTGGATTCTGACCTCCCTGCACTCAAAATATATTTTCTGGAGCTAAAGAACTCGAAATGGCGTGCTTCCAATTGCATTGGAAAGTAGACATCCAGGGCTTTCCAGAAATATATAATAGTTCATACTTTGCCCAAGTTTAGACGATGCAAACTGGCGTTCAACGCCAGCTCTTTGCCCAATTCTGGCATCCAACGCCAGAAACAAGCTGCAAAGTGGAGTTCAACGCCCAAACTGGCACAAAAGCTGGCGTTCAACTCCAAGAAGAACCTCTACATGTGCAACATTCAAGCTCAGCCCAAGCACACGCCAAGTGGGCTCCGGAAGTGAATTTATGCATCAATTACTTACTTCTGTAAACCCTAGTAGCTAGTTTATTATAAATAGGACCTTTTACTATTGTATTAGACATCTTTGGTCTCAGTTTTAATCCATTGTTCATCTTAGGAGACTATTGATCACGTTTTGGGGGCTGGCCTCTCGGCCATGCCTGGACCTTTCACTTATGTATTTTCAACGGTAGAGTTTCTACACTCCATAGATTAAGGTGTGGAGCTCTGCTGTTCCTCAAAGATTAATGCAAAGTACTACTGTTTTCCTATTCAATTCATCTTATTTCGCTTCTAAGATATTCATTCGCACTTCAACCTGAATGTGATGAACGTGACAATCATCATCCTTCCCTATGAACGCGTGCCTGACAACCACTCCCGTTCTACATTAGATTGAATGAGTATCTCTTAGATCTCTTAATCAGAATCTTCGTGGTGTAAGCTAGAATGATGGCGGCATTCAAGAGAATCCGGAAAGTCTAAACCTTGTCTGTGGTATTCCGAGTAAGATTCAATGATTGAATGACTGTGACGAGCTTCAAACTCGCGAGTGCTGGGCGTAGTGACAGACATAAAAGGAGGGTGAATCCTATTCTAGCATGATCGGGAACCTCAGATGATTAGCCGTGCCATGACAGGGCATCTTGGACCATTTTCACAAGAGGAGGGGATGTAGCCACTGACAACGGTGATGCCCTTGCATAAAGCCAGCCATGGAAAGGAGTAAGACTGATTGGATGAAGACAGCAGGAGAGCAGAGGTTCAGAGGAACGAAAGCATCTCTATGCGCTTATCTGAAATTCTCACCAATGATTTACATAAGTATTTCTATCCCTCTTTTATTATTTAATTTCGAAAACCCCATTACTATTTTATATCCACCTGACTGAGATTTACAAGGTGACCATAGCTTGCTTCATACCAACAATCTCTGTGGGATTCGACCCTTACTCACGTAAGGTATTACTTGGACGACCCTGTGCACTTGCTGGTTAGTTGTGCGAAGTTGTGAACCATGGTATTGGCATCATGTTTTTGGCACCATTACCAGGGAAAGAAAGAGCAATGAATTTTACATAATCAAAGTGTAATCACAATTTCGTCCACCAATATCCTTGTATATAGTTTGAAAGAAAGAAAAAAAATGAAATGAGAAAAACAAAAGAAAAAGAAAAAGAAACAAAAAGAAGAGTATGAAAAAGAAAAGAAAAAAATAAAAAAAAGAAAGAAAAAGAAAAGAAATAAAAAGGGGACAAAATGCCCCAAAGCAAGCAAAGCTCAATAAAATCAATGCATAAGTGTTGTGAAATGAAAAGAAAATGCATGAGTATGTGGAAAAAGTGAGAAAAATGGGTAGTTAGGTTAGTTTGAATTGTATAGGATGTCATAGGTTAGGTGGGAAGTTTAAGTTTATCAAAGATTCGAATTTCAAGCTCACTTAACCAAATATGCATCCTACCTTGACCCTAGCCCCATTACAACCTAAAGAAAAGACCTCATGATATTGTATGCATGCATGAAATAAATGTTGATTGTTAGAAGAAAAACAAATCTTAGAAAGCATGATTAGGGGAGAATTGAGTGAATCAACCCTAAACACTTGAGTGAATAGAGTGCAAACACATCCGGTGAGGGTTTGATGCTCAATTACATGTTTTCACCTATGCTCATCATTCTTCATGCAAGTTTGTAAAAGTATTTAATAGCTCAATTCAATTGTGGTTTGGCATGGTTGTTAATACCTTTTGGCCCTTGTGCTTATATGTGTATTCTTGGGAATCGATTTATTTTGACCAAGTAATTGCATTCATGTAGATAGTTACATATAGGTAGATTGCATTTAGCTAGGTTTCATTGAATAAATGTTGATGCCCTTTGCTTCATCCTTGGTTAAGCATGAGGACATGCTTGGTTTAAGTGTGGGGAGGTTGATAAATCCAATTTGTAGAGTTTATCTTGTGCTTAATTTAGGGGATTTTATGACCTTTTACCCACATTTATTCAATGAAATAGCATGGTTTCATGATTGTCTCCCAATTTGTGCTTAAGTGTGAAAACATGCTTTCTAGGTCCTTAATTAGCTAAATTTAATTCACCTTTGATTTCACTAGATGCCTTGATTTTTTTTTAAGTGATTTAAGGTTGAAAAGGCTAGGAATGGATCAAGGGAGTGAAGAGAAAAGCATGCAAAATGGAGAACACATGGAAAAAGCCAAAGATTTGAGAAACATCATCCACGCGCAGGCGCACGGTACGCGCACGCGTGGATCGTGAAATCTACAGGGATGCGCATGCGCACTGTACGCGTACGCACCGGTCTCTGCACGTGATTTTTTAATAGAAAATGTGCCCAGCGATTTCTGAGAGCTGTGGGGCCCAGTTGCAACCAACTTTGGCGCCAGAAATGCTTTAAAGGACAAAGGATTGAAGGGAATTGAGAACTTTTCATTCCTTGGCTTATTCACACACATTAGGATTAGTTTAGAGTTAGGTTCTAGAGAGAGAAACTCTCTCTTCTCTTTAGAATTAAGATTAGGATTAGGTTTAGTTCTTAGATCTAGGTTTCAATTCATGCTTTTATCTTCTTCTACCTCTCAATTCATCATTCTTCTATTCTTTTGTTGTAATTTCCTTTATGTTGTTTCTATATTTTGTTGTAGATCTACTCTTATCTCTTTTACTTTCTTCCAATTCAATTTGAGGTAATTCATAATAATTGTGTTCCGATTGATTGTTGTTGTTAATTTCTTACATTCAATTGTTGTTAGATTTTATTCTTGCTACCAATTTACTATGCTTTTCTTTTGTGCCTTCCAAGTGTTTGATGAAATGCTTGGTTGGGTTTTAGTGTAGATTTTGTTCCTCTTGGCATTAGTGATGCTTGAGTTATCTAATTCCTTTGTTGATTGATAATTGAAAGTTGCTAATTGATTTGGATACCACTAAAGCTAGTCTCTCCCTTGGAAGTTGGCTAGGACTTGTGGAATTAAGTTAATTCATCCACTTGACTTTCCTCCATGGTTAGAGGTTAACTACGTGGTAGCAATAGACAATTTGTGGTCACAATTGAGGACGATAACTAGGATAGGACTTCTAGTTCTCATATCTTGCCAAGAGCTTTGTTAATTGTTAGTTTATTTTCTTTGCCATTTATACTTCTTGTTTAAAATCTCAAAAACCCCAAACATACCTCATAACCAATAACAAGACACTTTATCGCAATTCCTAGGGAGAACGACCCGAGGTTCAATACTTCGGTTTATAAATTTAGGGGTTTTTACTTGTGACAAACAATCTTTTGTATGAAAGGATTAATGTTGGTTTAGAAACTATACTTGCAACGAGAATTCATTTGTGAAATTCTAAACCGTCAAAAATCCGTTCATCAAGGAGCACAAGAAATAAAGAAGACAACCAGTGAGGAGCAATGCGTACGCAAGGCTCACGCGTGCGCGTGAATTGGAGTTCGCACGATGACGCGTGCGCATGCTTGACGCGTACGTGTGACACACGAAGATGACCAGCGACGCGTACGCGTGACTGACGCATACGCATGACATGCGCCATCTGTAGAAATCGCAGAAAATGCTGGGGGCAATTTTGGGCCAAGTTTGGACCCAGTTTTCGGCCCAAAAACACAAACTAGAGCCAGGGGACAAGCAGAGATTCAAGACACATTCTCATTCACATTGTTTTAGTTTTAGTTTTGAATCTTAGAGAGAAATTACTACTTCCTCTAAGTTTTCTTTACATTCATAGTTTTAGAATTTTATGCTTTTGCTTTGGATATTGAGAAGAATCACTACCTCCGTTGAAGTCGCTATTTTTCTAGTTTGCTTTCGTATTCCTTTACTCTTTTGATTACTTATTAACCCTGTTCAGATAGGTACGTTTATGATTTTGGAATTTATTAATGAAAAGAACTACTTTTACCTTTAATTAATTTTCAGTTATTATTTCGTTTAATTTATCATGTCTTTTTCTTATTCCTTTATGAAATTCACATTCATGTCAATGGAGTAGACTCCCAGCTTGACTTGGGGGTTGATTAAAAGGAAACACTTGAGTTGGAATACTCAAGTGTCAATTTTAATTGGAAGTTGTTGGCTGGCTCTCTAGTCTCTAACTCTAATCCTTCCTTGGGGAGAGGATTAGGACCTAAGGTTTATAGTTGGTTAGCTAGTTACTTAACTTTCCCTTATTAGGTAAGGGATGACTAAGTAGAACAACAACCTCTTAATATTACACTTGGGAGAACCCAACAAGGATAGAACTTCCAATTAATCATTCCCCCGGTAAAGGCTTTTTAATTGATTATATAAATTCTCTTGCTAATTCTCATTGCTTTAATTTACAATCATTTACTTTTCTGTTCTCCAACTCTTAAAATTTCTTGGAAAATTCGTGACTAATAAAATAGCACTCTTTTGTCAACTCGTTGGGAGACGACCTGGGATTCATACTCCCAGTATTTTATTCTAAAATTTGTGACAACCCTTTCTAAATTGATAAGCGGATTTTCGTCTGTTAAGAACTGTACTTACAATGCTGTTCTTACTATAATTTCTTAATCAGCTAATTTCCGCCACGTCAATTTTTGGCGTCGTTGCCGGGGAGTTGCAATAGCGTGCTGAATTATTAGTTGGTGTACATATTTTCAATTTTTTGCATATTTTATTTTATTTTATTACCATGAGTTGTATGTTTCTTTCATTGAATGACGCGTTCGCTGCCTGATCCGAGCTTAGCCATGTTTGATCCTGAAATTGAAAGAATTATTTCACGTATTAGGCGAGCTCGGCGTAGGTTAGCCTCTGAGGATGGAGAAGTGGTTACTACCAATTCACCATTCTCTTCTGAAGGCAAATCTGAAGCGGCATTTGAGGAAGAAACAAGCTCCTCTACTACTAATTCTGTTGATTTACGTGCAGGTAACATGGCGGAGCCCAGGAGGATTACTCTCCAGGAGACAGGAGCTCCAGACTTTACACTACAACTGTATCAAGTGCGTCACCCAAATCTGGCTACAGATTTTGAACTGAAGACTGCGCTAATCAACTTAATGCCTAAGTTTCATGGCTTAACTGCTCAGGAGCCTATCAAGCACCTCAGGAATTTTCAGACAGCCTGTTCTACTGTTAGGCGTCATGGTGCTGATGAGACTTCTATTCTGCTAACCGCCTTCCCATTTTCTCCTGAAGAAAAGGCGAGGGAGTGGTACTGCACCCAACCTGAAGCAGTTGTTACTAACTGGGATACGCTCAGGAGAGAATTCTTGGAAAAATACTTCCCAGCTAAAGTTACAGATAGATTGAGGAAAGAGATTTTCTGTATCATTCAAGGCGAATCAGAGACTCTTTATGAGTATTGGGAGCGCTTCAGAAATCTTCTGGATGCATGCCCCCACCACATGATCGACAAGTTGGTGTTGATTAGCTACTTCACACAAGGCATGAAGCCTCAGGAAAAGACTACATTGGATGGTGCGCGTAATGGTTCTCTGAAAAAGTACAAGACTGCAAATGAAGTGTGGCATCTGATCACAGATCTAGCAGAGTCTACTTGGAATGTCGGGTACAGGAACAACCATCCCAAGGCTGTTTGATGAGCGGATAATTTATACCCTTTTTGGCATTATTTTTACATAGTTTTTAGTATGTTTTTGTTACTTTTTATTATATTTTTATTAGTTTTTATTCAAAAATTACATTTCTAGACTTTACTATGAGTTTGTGTATTTTTCTGTGATTTCAGGTATTTTCTGACTGAAATTGAGGGACCTGAGCAAAAATCTGATTCAGAGGCTGAAAAAGGACTGCATATGCTGTTGGATTCTGACCTCCCTGCACTCGAAGTGGATTTTCTGGAGCTACAGAAGCCCAATTGGTGCGCTCTTAACTGCCTTAAAAAGTAAACATCCTGGGCTTTCCGGCAATATATAATAGTCCATACTTTGCTCGATATTTGATGGCCCAAACCGGCGTTCAAAGTCAGCCTAAAACATCTTGGCGTAAAACACCCAAATTGGCACCAGAATTGGAGTTAAACGCCCAAACTGGCACCAAAGCTGGCGTTTAACTCCAGGAATAGCCTAAGCACGAAAAAGCTTCAATGCTCAGCCCAAGCACACACCAAGTGGGCTCCAAAAGTTGATTTCTACACTATCTGTACTTAGTTACTCATTTTCTGTAAACCCTAGTTACTAGTTTAGTATAAAAACTACTTTTAGAGATTTATTTTACATCTTCTTTTGACCAAGTTCAGAATTTTATCCGGAGACTTTTATCATTGTTGTTCACGTATGGAGGCTGGCCTCACGGCAATGCCTAGACCTTTCACTTATGTATTTTCTATGGTGGAGTTTCTACACACCATAGATTAAGGTGTGGAGCTCTGCTGTTCTTCATGAATTAATGCAATTACTACTGTTTTTCTATTCAATTCACGCCTACTTCTTCTCCAAGATATACTCTCGTACTTAATTCAGTTAAGTTAGAATGAAGAGGTGACCCATGACAATCACCCAATCTTCGTTACTCGCTTAGCCAAGGTCGCGTGCCTGACAACCACAAAGCTATCTACATGATGTTCAACGTAGTCATTGGACGACAGCTGGAGTATACTCTCTTGGGTTTCTAATCAAAGATTTGAACCTTTGTGGTATAGGCTAGAATTATTGGCAGCCATTATTGGGATCCGGAAAGTCTAAACCTTGTTTGTGGTATTCCGAGTAGGATCCAGGATCCGAAAAGTCTAAACCTTGTCTGTGGTATTCCGAGTAGGATCTGGGAAGGGATGACTGTGACGAGCTTCAATCCTGCGAATGTGGGGCACAAGTGACAGTGTGCAAAAGGACAATGGTCCTATTCCGACGCTAGCAGGAACCGACAGATGATTAGCCGTGCGGTGACAGCGCATATGGATTTGTTTTCATCCGAGAGGATCATACAGCTTGCCATGGAAGGAGGTAACACATGGTTGGAAGAAGGTAATAGGAAAGCAGAAGTTCAGAAGTAACAAAGCATCTCCAGACGCTTATCTGAAATTCCCATCAATGAATTACATAAGTATCTCTATCTTATTTTATATTTTATTTATATTTTAATTATCAAAACTTCATAACCTTTTGAATCTGCCTGACTGAGATTTACAAGGATGACCATAGCTTGCTTCAAGCTGACAATCTCCGTGGGATCAACCCTTACTCACGTAAGGTATTACTTGGATGACCCAGTGCACTTGCTGGTTAGTTGTGCGGAGTTGTGAAAAAAGAGTTGAGATTACGATCGTGCGTACCAAGCTGTTGGTGCAGTTGAGATCACAATTTCATGCACCAAGTTTTTGGCGCCGTTGCCAGGGATTGTTCGAGTTTGGACAACTGACGGTTCATCTTGTTGCTCAGATTAGGTAATTTTATTTTATGTTTAAGCATTTTATTTTTGAAAAATTTTCAAAAAAAATAAGAAAAATAAATTATTCTATGTTCTTCAGAATTTTTAAGAATGAATTCTAGAGTTTCAGATGATGCTTTTATCATCACAGGAGCTGGTTGATTCCCATCAATTTGGCTGTTGTTTGTAATGTCCTGCTGAAGCTTGGCTAGCCATGTCTAATCTTTTTAGACTGAAGCTTTAGACTAACATTGCATGATTCCTGGAATTCCTATTAAAAATTTTGAATTTCTTTATTTCCTTTTCCAAAATAATTTTCGAAAAATTACAAAAAAATTTAATAAAATCATAAAAACCAAAAATTTTGTGTTTCTTGTTTGAGTCTAGTGTCAAATTTTAAAGTTTGGTGTCTTGCATGTTTTTCTTTTCTTAAAAATTTTCAAAAATTATGTTCTTGATGTTCATCATGATCTTCAAAGTATTCTTGGTGTTCATCTTGACATTCAAAGTGTTCTTGCATGCATTATTAGTTTTAATCCTAAAATTTTATGTTTTGCATCTTTTTGTTGTTTTTCTCTTTCCTCATTAAAATTCAAAAATAAAAAAAAATATCTTTCCCTTATTTCACTCATAATTTTCGAAAATTTGAATGGATTTAGTCATAAAGTTTTAAAATTTAATTGTTTCTTATTAGTCAAGTCAAATTTTTAATTTAAAAATTCTATCTTTTCAAACTTTTTTCAAAAATCAAATCTTTTTCAATTTCCTTCTTAATATTTTTGAAAAATTTTAAAATTTGATTTTCAAAATCTTTTTCTTATTTTTATTTCATAATTTTCGAAATTAATGCTAGCAATTAATATTTTGATTTAAAAATTTCAAGTTGTTACTTACCTATTAAGAAAGGATCAATCTTTAAATTCTAAAATCATATCTTTTAGTTTCTTGTTAATCAAGTAATCAACTTTAATTTCAAAAATCAAATCTTTCTAATTTCCTTTTCAAATCTTTTTCAAAATAGATTTTAATCATATCTTTTTCAAAAATTTAATTTCAAAATCTTTTCTAACTTCTTATCTTTTCAAAATTGATTTTCAAATCTTTTTCAATTAACTACTTGACTTTTTGTTTGATTTTAAAAGTTTTCTATTTCAATCATATCTTTTTCAAAACCACCTAACTACTTTTCTCTCTCCAATTTTCGAAAATCACTAACCACATTTTCAAAAATATTTTTTTAAGTAATCAATTTATTTAATTTTCAAATTTTATTTTATCTCTTCCCTTAAATTTCGAATACTAACTAATAATTAAAATAAAAACAAAAATATTTTCCTTTTATTATAATTTAAAATTCGAATTATCTCTCTCTCATCTCTTTCTATTTATTTACTAACACTTCTCTTCTTCTTATAATTCAAACCCCCTCTCTCTGTGTTCGAATTCTTCTTCTCCCTTCTTCATTCTACTCTTCTATTCTTCTACTCACATAAAGGAATCTCTATACTGTGACATCGAGGATTCCTATTCTTTTTTGTTCTCTTCTTTTTCATATGAGTAGGAGCAAGGATAAGAGCATTCTTGTTGAAGCTAATTCGGAACCTGAAAGGACTCTAAAGAGGAAGCTAAGAGAAGTTAAAGCACAACACTCTGGAGAGGACCTGACAGAATTTTTCGAAAAAAAGAGGAGATGGCCGAACCCAATAACAATGGTGGAGATGCAAGGAAGATGCTTGGTGACTTTATTGCACCCTCTTCTGACTTCTGTGGAAGGAGCATCTCAATTCCTGCAATTGGAACAAACAATTTTGAGCTTAAGCCTCAATTAGTTTCTCTGATGCAGCAGAATTGTAAGTTTCATGGACTTCCATTGGAAGATCCTCATCAGTTTTTAGCTGAATTCTTGCAAATTTGTGACACTGTTAAGACCAATGGGGTTAATCCTAAGGTCTACAGACTTATGCTTTTTTCTTTGCTGTAAGAGACAAAGCAAGGACATGGTTGGACTCACAACCTAAAGATAGCCTAAACTCTTGGGAAAAGTTGGTCAATGCTTTCTTGGCCAAATTCTTTCCACCTCAAAAGTTGAGCAAGCTTAGAGTGGAAGTCCAAACCTTCAGACAGAAGGAAGGTGAATCTCTCTATGAAGCTTGGGAAAGATACAAGCAATTGATCTGAAGGTGTCCTTCTGACATGTTTTCAGAATGGAGCATCATATGTATATTCTATGATGGTTGATAAACCCATATTTTATGATGTATTTTGTGCACAATTTAAATGATTTATTCAATCCTTCACCCACTTATTCATGTAAATTGCATGGTTTTACTATTCCTTCCTTATTTTATGATATATGTGAAAAACATGTTTCCTATGCTTTAAAAGTATTAATGTTAATTATCCCTTATTACCATTTGATGCCGTGATTTGTGTGTAAGTATTTCTAGGTCTCACAGGGCAGGAATGGCTTAGAGAACGAAAAGAAAACATACAAAAATGGAAGAAAAGCACAAAAATGGAGTTTCGAAGAAAAGGGCAGCGACGCGAACGCATGGACGATGTGAACGCGTGCCTAGCGCGAAAGGGCATCGACGCAAACGCGTGACTGACGCGGACGCGTGCCTTGAGCAGAACGCAAATGACGCGTACGCGTGACTGGCGCGTACACGTGACAAGGAAAACTCCCAGATGACGCGGACGCGTGACCTACGCGAATGCGTGACAGACGCCACGTACAAGAATCTACAGAAAATGCCTCTAGCGATTTTTAGACCCTTTTTCGGCCCAATTCTGAATCCAGAAACACAGAATATAAGCCAGAGAATGGAGGAATCAAATAACAACTTAGAGACGATATACAACTCTCAAACTTTTAGGATTAGATGTAGTTTTAGAGAGAGAGGTTCTCTCCCCTCTCTTAGGTTTTAGGATTAGGATTCCTTTTATTTTATTTTATTTTATGATTACTACTTCAACGCCAGGTTCAATATTTTTCTTTAATTAATGTTTCTCCTCTATTTTTGTTTATTCCAATGCTTTTACTTGTTAATGTTCCAATTTAGCTTACGAACCTTTTTATGTCAAGATTCGAATATTTTATTTAATATTAATTGACGTATTTCAGATTAATGATGATCTTATTCCATTTATGATGCTTTCAATTTAATTTAGATTTATTTTCTCCCGTTGCTTTGGTTAAGTGATTGGTAACACTTGAGTTATCAAACTCAGCTGTTGGTTGAGATTGGATTTCCTAATTGGTTTGAATCGCTCTAAAATCTAGTCTTCCCACAGGAGTTGACTAGGACTTGAGGATCAAATTAATTTTCTACTTGACTTTCCTTTGCTTTAGTATGGGTTAACTAAGTAGGATTAAAACCCAATTCTTATCACACCTGATAAGGATAACTAGGATAGGAATTCCAATTCTTATACCTTGTCAAGAGATTTTATTATTATTAATTTATTTTCCTCGTCATTTAAATTACTTGTTCCTTATCACAAAAACCCAAAAACATATAATTTTCCATAACCAATAATAAATTATACTGCCCTGCAATTCCTTGAGAGACGACCCGAGGTTTAAATACTTCGGTTATTTATTTTTATTGGGTTTGCTTAAGTGACAAACAAGTTTTTTGTATGAAAGGATTATTGCTTGGTTTAGAAACTATACTTGCAACGAGAATTTATTGTAAATTCTAAACCATCAATCTTCATTTCATCAAAATGGTGCAGTTGCCGGGGAGTTACAACTGTGTGCCTTATTATTGGTTATTGTAAATATTTTCTTTTGCTTGTTTATTTGTTTTTATTTTCACTTTTAATTTTTATTATTTACTATGAATTCTCATCCCTATCGCTTTGAGTTTGGTTCCAATGCTGTTGCAAGGAATGGAAATTATAACAGGAACATGCATCAAGGTCAAAACAATTAGAGATGGAAGGAGCCACGAGGATCTGATCAACTCTTTAGGCAATAACACACTCCAAGATACCATGAACCACGACCATTCCATAATACATGTCAAGACAATAGGTACGGTAGACCCCTTCGTGACAACCATCACCGACCAAATTACTATGGTCAAAAACCATTCCGAGGTGCATACCAAGATGATAGATATGATGGACCCCCATCATACGCCTATGAACCACCTCCTCAACGTAGCTTTGAACCACCACACTCACAAGCCAACTACCACCATTCACCTCCATATGACCCTAACCCGTATCCACCCCAATTCCAAACCAATTACTCCCAAGAACCACCACTTTCCTATGCACCATGTCCATATCCATCACCCCAAGAATCAAGGGAGAAACTCAAGGAAACATTTGAAAAATTTCATGCCATACTTCACCAATTTCATGCCATACTCCACCCCAATTCCTTCCTGACGTTCAGACACTCAAGGAACCCCATGGCTTCATGTGGGCAATCTAATGAAGAACGTAGCATGAAGCAGATACTAGAAACCCCACTGGACAGTACAGAGCATGACTTTGTACTGGAAAAAGTGGAGGAAGCTGAAATTATCGAAGAAGAAGAATTGGTTGAAGACTTAGGAGATTCTGAACCTCCATGGGAATCCAGAATTGTGGAGAATTCTGTCAAGAAATTTACAATTGATGCTAAGGAGGATAGTGCACAACCTCCAAAGCAAGAAACTTACGAAGAACTGCACGGAATAACTTGATGGTGTTTTTGTGGAAAAACGAATTTCCAAACACCTAAAACTAATCGGCAAGTGTACTGGGTCGCATCAAGTAATAATAACTCACATGAGTGAGGTCGATCCCATAGGGATTGAAGGATTGAGCAATTTTAGTTTAGTGGTTGATTTAGTCAAGCGAATCAAGTATTGGTTTGAGTGGTTTGTAATTGACAGAAGCTAAATTGCTTAAATTGTAAAGGGAGAGGGAAGAATTACAGTAAATTAAAAAGAACAGAAAGTAAAAGTGCTGAATCTTAAAGAACAAGTAAATTAAATTACAGAAACTTATATTGCAAGAAATGTAAATGACTGAATCTTAAAGTACAAGAAAGTTAAATTGCTTGAATTATAAAAGGGTTCAAGGAGCTGGGATTGTAGAAATTGAACAAGCAGAAGGGAAATGACAATTAACAGAGAAGGAGATGAATCAAATTGAAGTAGATCTCAAACAGAAAAGTGAAAATGCTTGTAGAATGAAAACAAAAAGTAAATGTAGCTTAATTGCAGAAATTAAAAAGGAAATTGAAGATCTCAGGAGTGAAAGAGACTAGAAAATAAGTCTAGATCTCAAATCCTTCCTTGATCCAACGAGAACAATTGCAAAAGAAATGGAAAAGTAAATTGCAGAAGAAAAGAGAAGAGTGAAAGCAGTAAACAGAATTTTGAATGTAAATCAAAACTTTTAAAAATATGCAGAAAGATTAACAGAAGATCTCAAGGTGAGATTGAAACAGAATTTCTTCAATTCTTCACCCAAGATCCAAAATACGAAGTAAAGAGTGTTCAAGCAAGAACAAGGAAGAAGAGAGATCAATTCTCCTTCCAAATTCTCCAAGAACCAAATTCAAAGTATGAACTCTAAAAATTATAAAATGAAAATTATCTCAGAAGAAAAAAGGTTCCAAAAGTTGTTAACTAAATCAAACTAGCTTCTATTTATACACTTTCTATTCTTGGATTTAAGAATTTGGGTGGGC